>NC_067401.1:480833948-481166448 GCF_016432865.1 Antechinus flavipes | reverse complement strand
TAGAGACAAAGGTGGAAACAAAACAGTTCCCTTGTTGGGGAGCTCACCTTCTGTGAGGGGAACTCGGCAAGATTCAGACACATGAGGTGGATGTCAATAAACTTTTATTAAAACTTATTCTGTGCCAGGCATTGTGCCAAGTGCCAACAGACAAGACAGCCCTTGCTCTCGAGGAGCTTTCAGTCTAATGAGGGAGACAGCAAGTGAACAAGTATGTAGAGACAAACCAGGAAAAATAAGAAGTAATTCAAAGAGAAAAAGCATTAGAATTAAGAGGGCTTGAGAACGGCTTCCAGGATCTTAGTTAGGCCAAGAAGTCAGAACAGAGCAGGGAGAGCCTTCCAGGCTCAGGGCACAGCTCGAGTAAATGCTGGGAGATGAGATGCATCAGCCGGGAGGCCGGCGTCACAGGATGGGCTGGGCTGGGGGCGGGGGATAGGGAGCACGGGGAGTCCCTCCTGGAGGGATAAGGAGACACTGGAGTTTCTTGAGTAGCGGGAGGTGGGTACTTTGCAAAGTCACTTTGTGGCTGAATGGAGGACGGACTGGGGGCGGGGCTCAGGACCCCAGCAGCTGTTGCCGGGGTCTGTCTAGCTGTGAGCTGCTGGGGGTGAGCAGAGACCAGGAGCTGCCAGGGGCAGGCTGGGAAGTGAGGGCTCGAGGGCCGCGGGTGCCCTGTGAGAAGGCCGGGAGCAGGCATGGGCTCTGGGAGGTTCTCGGCAGGACCAGCCAGGACGGCCAGGAGCCTGTGACCAGCACCGTCCGCTCGAGCTGCTCTTGGAAGCCCCTTTTGCTCACACCCTGCAAGCCCGGCTTAGAAATCTGACACCCAGTGGTCCCAGAGCTCCAGGACACCCGGTCCCTCCGTCCAGTTAATTTGGCCCCTACTGGACAAGGCTCCTCCCCTCCTGAAGTAGGCAGCCGGCGCCGGACTGGGAGACGCAGCCTCGGGGGTGGGGCAGGATGGGCGAGGAGCAGTCCGTGTTCCTTTGTCCCTGAGCCTTCTCTCTGGGCTGCACATCCCGGTTCCCTGAGTGATGGCGCCCCAAGTGAACGCGGCCCGGGCGGAGGGACCGTCACCTCCTCTCGAGTCCGGGGCCCTCGGGTTTTCTTGGTGGTCTCGTCACTGCCATTTCATTGGGCTTGCATCCCACTAGGACCCCCAGATCTTTTAGCCCTGCCTCCCCACGCCTTGGCTTGAGTTGGCTTCTTGATCCCAAGTATAAGACTTCACCCTTTTCCCAGAGCCGGGGCTGTCGGGCTGGGCTTAGAGCCGAGTGTTTGGGCCGGGCCGAGGGAGCCGGGACTGGAGGAACCGCGTCTCCGAGCCCGGGCCTTGTGTGTCCCCTAGTGCCGGCGTGGGCCGGACCGGCTGCTTCATCGTCACGGACGCCATGCTGGAGCGCATGAAACACGAGAAGACCGTGGACATCTACGGGCACGTGACCTGCATGCGCTCCCAGCGCAACTACATGGTTCAGACGGAGGACCAGTACGTCTTCATCCACGAGGCGCTCCTGGAAGCCGCCACGTGCGGCCACACGGAGGTGCCGGCCCGAAGCCTCTACGCGCACATCCAGAAGCTGGGCCAGGTGCCGCCCGGGGAGAGCGTGACCGCCATGGAGCTGGAGTTCAAGGTGAGTGGGGCGCCGGGGTGGGGGCAGGGCCGAGGAAGGACGCTGGAGGCAGGATGGGATCCCACCCTCGTCCTCTTCTGGTTCTGCTCTCGAGGGCTAAGCAGGAGGAGTCTCATCCCCTTGCCCACACTGAACACAGCCTCCCACTGTCACCCCTTCCCCGCCCCTCCAGGCTAAGCCCCCCGTTCATTCAGCCGACCCCCTTCTGGGACAGGCCCTTCCCCAGCCTGGCCGCCATCTCTCCCAAACCCAGCGGAGCCAGACCTGCCCCAGACCGGCCGCCTGAGCACTGTGGGGCGGCCCCTGCCCGCGGCTCCCTCTCATGGAGGGCCAGGGCTAGGGCTTTGGGGGGCGAGGTGGCTGGCGGCCCTCGAAGGCCTCCTAACGGAGCCTTCCCCATCCCTTCCCGCTGACGTCTGGGTAACTCAGCCTTTGTTGCGCTTGGATTCTGCCTTTGTGGGCCAGGCCGGTGCCCGATGCGGCCGATCTCGGGACAGCCGGGCCCAGGAGCCTGGGGCTGCCGTTGTCCCGGGGCTGGATGAGCCCGAGCCCCCCCCCCCCCAGTGGCTCCTCCCCCAAGCCTCATTTTGGCTCCTGAGGGTCCCCCTTCTGGCCCCGCCTGCAGCCCGGGCAGGGCCTGGCCTGGGCGCCCCCGACCCGCCCTCTTGCCCCCGCAGCTGTTGGCGAGCTCCAAGGCTCACACGTCGCGATTCATCAGCGCCAACCTTCCCTGCAACAAGTTCAAGAACCGGCTGGTGAACATCATGCCCTACGAGCTGACCCGAGTGTGCCTGCAGCCCATCCGGGGGGTGGAAGGCTCAGACTACATCAACGCCAGCTTTATCGATGGCTACAGGTGGGCGGGGCCGGGGGCGGCGGGGGGAGGGGCGGGAGCTGGGCCCTGGCGCAGGAGCCGAGCGTGTGACCCCTCTCCCTGCCCAGGCAGCAGAAGGCCTACATCGCCACCCAGGGGCCGCTGGCTGAGAGCACGGAGGACTTCTGGCGCATGCTCTGGGAGCACAACTCCACCATCGTGGTGATGCTGACCAAGCTTCGCGAGATGGGCCGGGTGCGTTTCGCGCTCTCTCCCCGCCCGCGCCGGCCCCCTTCCGGTCCCCAGCCTGTCCTGGCCGAGCCCCGGGCCCTTCTCTGCCCCCTCAGCCGCCCTGGGTGGTCCCCGTCCTTGGCCCCAGACGTCCCCCTCCCCCCTGGGCTGCTCTGCCTCTGCCCCAGGCCCTGATCATTTCTCTGACCCCCCACGTCCCCCCAGGAGAAATGCCATCAGTATTGGCCGGCCGAACGCTCCGCCCGCTACCAGTACTTTGTGGTGGACCCCATGGCCGAGTACAACATGCCCCAGTACATCCTGCGGGAGTTCAAGGTCACGGACGCCAGGGTAGGTGCCCGGGGGCGAGGGGGTCAGGCCTCCTGCGGTCCCCTGGAGGGCTCGGGCGGCTCTGGCAGGTCCCCCCCACCCACCCCGGCCCCCATCGTTTCCCTGAGGGGCTCCCTGGGGCCTCCGGAGCCTCACCCTGCCCTTGGCCGTCAGCCCAGTTAGAGCAACAAGCGTTTAATGTTTCTGCCGGGACAGAAAAAGGCAGGAGATGCTTCCTGCCCTCAAGGAGCTTGTTACAGGCTAAGGGGAGACAGGCTGGGGGGCCGCCAGGAGAGGCTCCCCCCGGAGGCAGAGATGAGGTGGGACAGAGCCAGGGGCTCCCCACCCCGGACTCTGCCAGCTTTGTCCCTGAGGGGAGCTGAGCCCCGGGGAGGGACGGGAGTAAGGCTGACCAGGAAAACCATAAAAGCGTTGGGGGGACGTTGAGGCACGTCCCGGGATCTTTCCTCCTTCATTCCCCTCCCGTAAGAGAGGTGCCGGCAGCTCGCCCCTCTGCCCCCCCCCTCACCCTAGGCACAACTGGGCCAGTCTGGCCTCCCTGCAGCCTCCGGGGAGCCCTCTTGGGGTCCTTGTGCTCCGGCCTCCCGGACTGGCTCCTGGATCTCGGACCGGGCTCCGCTCCTCCCTCTCTGAGCCCCTTCTCCCCGGGTGTCCCGAAAGCTCCGCCCCCGGGGTGTTGGTCTCACACAGTGCCCCCCCCCTCCCGGGCTCCAGGTTCTGTCTCTGCCCGCTGCTAAGCCCCGGGGGCTTCGTCACCAGCTGCTGGTCCCCCTCAGCGGGGGGCGCCACGGCCAGCTTGGGGCAGCAGCGGCAGCAACGGGCAAAGGGGACCCTGTGTTTGGTCTGCCTGAGCAGCCCCCACCCTCTGAGGCCCCGCCCTCCGGGGCCCCGCCCCATCCTCTGAGGCCCCGCCCTCTGGGGGACCCGCCCCCTCCCAGGCCATCTTGGCTCTGGGGAGCCCTGCCGCTCAGGCCTCACTGGCAGCCGCTGCCCTCCAGCCTCCCCCCTCCCCATCCTTCGTCTGCTGCAAGCGCGGTCCAGCCACCAGAAGCAGTTCCTCCTCACCTTCCTCTTTTAAAGGACATTTTTCTTCAGGGTCTCGGTTCCCTCCCCTGCAGAGTGGGAGGGAGTGCGGGAGAGCCCGCAGCCCCCTCCCAGGCCGCCGGGGCCTCCTGTCACCCCCTCCCCCGCTTCCCCCAGGACGGCCAGTCGAGGACCATCCGCCAGTTCCAGTTCACAGACTGGCCCGAGCAGGGCGTGCCCAAGACTGGCGAGGGCTTCATCGACTTCATCGGGCAGGTGCACAAGACCAAGGAGCAGTTTGGGCAGGACGGGCCCATCACCGTGCACTGCAGGTGGGCGCTGCGGGGGAGGGAGTGCTGTGACAGGGAAGGGGCGCTGTGGGGGAGGGGGCGCTGCGGGGGAGGGGGCGCTGCGGGGGAGGGAGTGCTGTGGGGGAAGGGGCGCTGTGGGGGAGGGGGCGCTGTGGGGGAGGGGTTTGGGAGGGGCCCAAGGCGGGGAGGCAGAGGTCCCAACCCTGAGCTGTCCCTTGCAGCGCTGGGGTCGGCCGCACGGGTGTGTTCATCACGCTGAGCATCGTCCTGGAGCGCATGCGCTACGAGGGGGTGGTGGACATGTTCCAGACCGTGAAGACCCTGCGCACACAGAGACCCGCCATGGTGCAGACAGAGGTACGGGTGCCCGGGGGCGTGGGGGGTCCGCTGGGGGGCTGGGCCCGATCCAACGAGAGGAACCCTCGGGGTCAGCGCTGATGTCAGCATGGAAATGAGCCGGCTTGGAAAACCCCCCGGGTCCTAATGGCCTGCAGGCTCGGTAGGAGTCTGCGTGGGGCCCCTGCCTGTGTGGGGGCTCGGCCAGAGAGCCGGGCCGGCGCGGGGAGGGCGCCCGGGGAGCGTCTGCCTCGGGGACTGACCCGGCCGCTTCCCCCGTGCCCAGGACCAGTACCAGCTGTGTTACCGAGCGGCGCTGGAGTACCTGGGCAGCTTCGATCACTATGCAACGTAACCTCCGCTCGCTCCCTCCGTCCTCACCCTCATCCCCGTCCCGTCCTGGGGCCCGGCAGGGGCGTCGGAGCCGCTCTGAGCCATAGAGACCACGGGCCTGCCCCTCCCCCCCACGGCGGCGGCCCGGGCTCAGACCACAGCGCCCCAGGACCACTCCCCACACCCCAGAGCCAAACGCGTCTGGGGGGGCGGCTGCCGCCCCCACGCGCCTCATGCTGCTTCTCCCCGGGCGGGCGGGCGAGGCTCCTTTTGTACTCAGTTCAAGTAGGGGTAGCTGGGCGGGTTTTGTAACCTTCTGATTTCCCTCCTCGGTGGGCGGTGAAGGGTCCGCGCCCCGCGCTCGCGGGGACTTTCTCACTCTCGAACCTTTTCTTTGTGTTTACTCTTCTTGATACAAATAAACAGAAGATGCCTTTCCTCCTGGGGAGCCCCTCGGGGAGCGGCCTCCCAGCCAGGGTCCCGGCGGCGGGCGGCAGGGGCCGCCCCGGGAGGAGCTCGGGCTCCCCGCAGCTGCAGGGGCCGCCACTGATTCTGTTCTTTTTCCTTTGGTTTTCCTTAAAGGCCTTTTTTTAGGTGCCACAGCTGTTGGGGGGAGGGGGGAGGGAAGGGGGCCTGGGGGAGAGGGGAAATACTCAGCTCCAATCATCTATTCCAATGCGTGTTTCAGAATTACAGCCTGGTACTGAAGCGTCTGGGGAGACCCCGGGAGGGCGCGCCCGTCACCCCTGGGTTTGCAGAGATTAAAAATACTCTCCCGCCTCCGCGTGTGGCGGGAGCCGGAGCGCCCGCCCCGCTCTGGGCGCCCCGCCTCCTCTCGCCTCCTCTGCTGCCCCGGGCTGGGCGGGCAGCGGGGCCGGGCAAGGCCCAACCGATCAGGAGAGCGTCCGGCGCGCACAGGGAAGAGCACAATTCCGAGCCCAGCCCCCACCCTGGGCGGCGCCCGGGCCAGCCGGAAGCACACTTGTCCCCCGGACGCGGGGGCCCCGCCCCCACCTGTAGCTGTTTTCTAGGAGTTCATCATCACAACCAACGTTCGACTTCAGGGTGTCCTCATGAACCAATGTGGCCAGACTACTGGACTCGGTGTACCTAGTCGCATCCCCCCTCGCTCAGGGGCGCGCCGGGCCGCCCGGCCAGCGGGGGGCGGGCCCTCGGGTCACTGCGGGAGGAGCCAATGTCCATTTCTGCCTTGTGGGTGTAGTGCTGTTGGGTGGGTGCGCGCTGTATGCCACGCGTCTGTTTTCTACTTGTTATGAGACTGCGGCGTCATTGCATAATTCTGGATGTTAATAAATTTGAATAATCGGGTTTCATACACGCGGGGCTCGGGCTCTTCTGTCCTCCGGCCGCCCACCTCCCGAGAGTCCCCCCACCTCCCAGGGGCCCCCACCTCCCGAGAGCCCCCCTGAGAAGCTCCCCCACAAACAAGGGGCGCTAGCCCAGAAGGCGGTCCGTCCCTCACCCTGAAAACCTGGGGGGAGGGAAGCCCGGAGGCCCCGGTCCGGAGCTCCCAGGTGGCTGCCAGCGCCGAGGAGGGGTTCGCCCCCAGGTGACCCTGTGAGGGCCCGGAGCCAACGCCTCAGCCCGTGAGCAGAGAACACACAGGCCGCGGGCTCTGGGGAAACCCCTGCTCTACTTGGGGCCCGCCAGCCTGGCGGCTCTTTGCCCGTCTGCAAATGGCGATTGGGAGAGAGCGGGAGGGCCCGGGAGGGCACAAAGCAGGCGGAGGGCGGCCTGGCGGGCTCCGAGCTCCGGAGCGTTTGGACCCAGAAGGTCAGAACCTTTGGAACCAAGCGAGACCCCGGGGCGTGGCTGCCCCTTAAACAGCGGCTTGGACAGAGCCCAGAGTTCGTGGCCACTCATCAGATTGCGGAGGACCCAGAACTGGGAGGGACGACGGCCTGGATGGGGGGGGCCCCCAGCGGGCAGTCGGCTGAAGCCAAATTGTGAGCCCCAACGTGGGTGGGAAGAGGAGAGGGCCAGGCTGCCTAAAGGGAGCCGAGACAAGCCTTCCCAGGGAGCGCGAGCCCCGGCGGGCGATCCGGGGCTGCCAGAGGGATCGAGGGGTCGGTGGGCAGGGCCTCCCCGACGTGGGGGTGCAGGGGCCCCGGTTCTGGGGGGTGGGAATCCGGGAGACCAGGAGCAGGCTCAGGACGAGACATCGGCCACTGGCATTGGCCACGGGGATGCTCCCGCCGACCGGCCCCCAGGCCAGTGACTGCTCCCCATCCCCAGGTCCCCGGCCGGGCCCCTCCCCCCATCCAGGGTCCCCTCTCCCGCCCCTGGACGTCGGCGGGGATCCTCCCTTCCTTTCTCGGCATCCCCAGCCCTTGGCACCACGCTGGCACACAGGAGGCGCTCAATAAATGGTGGTCGTCAACAGAGACGGCTGCGATTCCCGCCTCAGAGGTCGTTAAATGCGTGACCACAAAGTCACCTCCTGCTCTGGACCTCAGTTTCCTCATCTGTAAAGTAGGGGTTCAATTTAACAAGCAATTATTAAGTGCCTGCTGTGTTCTTGGCTCTAGGGAAACATGACAGACAGCCCCTAACCTCAAGGACCTGACAAGAAACCGCAGGTGCTCCAGTGAGCACACACCCCCTCAGGGTTTTCTCTGCTGCTGTGGGTCTCCATCAAGTTCGTTTTTTCTTATAATTAACAATGATTTTTCAATCCACAAGCATTTATTTTCTGTTTTTACACACGTCAACTAAGCAAAAAGAGGAATTCAGATTATATATGCTCTCTCTATGTTTCTATGTATATACATTTAAACAAAGCACATTCTCCCATTGGTTGTGTTTAAAACTTTGTCTTAATCTGGGAGGGGGGAGAGCTGCCCATTATTTCATTTCAGTAGCCTGGAATCAAAGGTTTTCCCTTCCATCTTTTGCTCTCGTTTCCGTTGTTCTCCCGGTCCTGTTCTGATTCATTTTGCATCGGTTCATAGCGGTCTCCCAGTTTCCTCTGAAACTATCCATTTTTTATTTCTTATGGCACAACAATATTTCATCATATTTACATACCATGATTTGTTTAACCGTTCCCCAAGAGATGCACACGCCCTTAGTTTCCATTTTTTGCTATTATATAAAAAACAAAACTTGGAAGTATTTATTTTTTATATTTATGTAACTTTTTCTTCTTTTTTTTTTGCTGAGGCAATTGGAGTTAAGTGGCTTGCCCAGGGTCACGCAGCCAGGAAGTGTTAAGTGTCTGAGACCAGATTTGAACTCAGCTCCTCCTGACTTCAGGGCTGGGGCTCTATCCACTGTGCCCCTTAGCTGCCCCCTTTTTTCGTCTTTTGATCCTTGGGAAGTTCATTTCCAGAGACGGTATTTCTGGGTCGAGTGAGGCATATTTTCATGACTTGAGGGGCTGAGTTCCCCGAACGCCTGGGCCAGTTCTCTGGGGTGGCCGTTTCCCCATAACTTCCCCAACACTTGTCATTTCCCTCTTTAGAACCTTTGCCAGTATGAGGGAGCTGGAATGGAACTTCAGTGTTGCTTTAATTAGCATTTCTGTTGTTAGGCAGGTGGAGCATCTTTTTTAGTGACTGTGGATAGCTTGGACTTCTTCCCTCGAAAATTGCCCACTTGTAGGCCCCTTCATCCACTACAGAATGGCTCTTGTTCTCATGACCTTGAATCCCTCCCGTAGGGTTCCTTTCCACATGTGACCTCCGTGATGGAGAGATGCTTGTTGGGCCCGGCATCCGGGACTGCAGGCGCTGGCCTGGGCCCTGGACACTGCTTGGGCTCTGCAAGCTGACTGGGCCCAGCTGGCTGCAAAGCCCGACCCGGATTCTCTTCCGGGGCTCTGTGAGGCCCTTTGAAGCTCCCAATACTCCTCAGGAGAGCCGAAGGCAGAAAATGGCAAATGCAACAGGAACACAAGCAGTGATGGGCGTTCATGTCAGCCCACGCGGGAAGAACAGGCTGCTACTGGCTGTCTCTGTCTCACCTCTTTCTCCTTTCTGTCTCCCTCTGGGCATGCTGTGCTCCCCTCTGTCTGTTTCCCTCTTCTCCCTCCCCCCCACGCCGTTTTCTCTCTTTCTCTCCCTCTCTTCTCCCCCCCCCCTCCTGTCTCTGTCTCTGTCTGTCTCTCTCTCCCTCTCCCCCTCTCTCTCTCTCTGTGTCTGTGTGTCTCTGTCTCTGTCTCTGTCTCTGTCTCTGTCTCTTTCTCTCTTTCTCTCTCTCTGTCTCTGTCTCTCTCTGTCTCTCTCTCTGTTTCTCTGTCTCTATCTCTCTCTCTCTCTCTCTCTCTGTCTCTCTCTCTGTCCCTGTCTCTGTCTCTCTGTCTCTCTCTGTCTCTCTGTTTCTCTGTCTCTATCTCTCTCTGTCTGTCTCTCTTTCTCTGTTTCTCTCTCTGTCTCTGTCTCTCTCTCTCTGTTTCTCTGTATCTCTCTCTGTCTCTCTGTCTCTGTCCCTCTCCCTCCCTCTCCCTCCCGCTCCCCTCCCCCCACGTTTGCTTTACTGACTTGTCAGATACAATATTAACTAACCTCTGGTCCGGACTTGGGGGCAGTTTTCTCGGGCGCTGAATCCAGACACACAAAGTGCTTTGGGGCCCGAGAGCTTAGACTCTGAGTGTTCAAAATCAAGTCACCAAAAAGCCCCTGACGAGACTGGGAAGCTTTGGCTGCGGGTCAGCGACAAATTCAAACAGGGAGCCTGCCCCCTGGCGGGCCGCTCAGGCATTGCGCTCCCTGGGAGGGGAGAAGAGGGGAGGCTGGTGGTCCTCGAGCTGCCCCCGGAAGGTCTTTACGGGCCTTTATGTGGGTTTTCTCCCTCTTATTTCAGACTTGGGCGTCCGGCCCGGGTTTGTCTTTCCATCCATCAGAGATCTAGTCATCCAGAGCCGTGGCTTCATTTAAGTTGTTCTAACCCTAGCCCTGGGAGACAGGTGTATTACTATCCCCATTTTACAGATGAGGAAACTGAAACTGGGAGTCCTGAAATGACTAGCCCTAGAAAGTGTCCGACCCAGGATTCGAACTCGGGTCTTGCTGACTCTGGCCCCGGCACTCTCTCTGCAGCATCGCTTCCCTCGATGCCATCATTGGTGCCTTTCAGGAGTTTCCAGCCACTCTGGCCTAAGTGTCCCGGGGATCAGCCGTGGGGTGCTTTGTTCGGGGCCCTTGGGGGGCAGGTCGACATAGTTGGGCCGGAGGGAGATGTTTCTGGATCCTGAGCTGAACTCTGTTATGGAGGGGTTTTTGTGGCAGAAGGTGGCACTGGGGAACAGGGAACCAATGGGGGGGATTTTTTTCCTCCCCTGCCCCAATCAAATTTTGAACCTTTTTTTGTTCTTTCAAGAATAGTTTCTTGTCCAGATTTGGATGCATTTTTAAGTCTTTTCTTTATTTTCTCTCCCTCCATGAGATTCTCTTCCCTCCTGATTGACCGGTGCTCTGTCCCAGGATGCCAAAATGCCTTGTTCCTGGGGATACGAGTGGCTCGTGTGAGCACGGAAGGCCATCTGTTCCAATCCTCCTCCTTGCTTTTTCATATTTTTTTGATAGGAGCTTGACAAGTTTCTACAAACAAATGGGCTTATTTCCATATTTGAAGAAGACTAGGAACAGAAAACTCTAGAGCAAACTGAATCTCAAGTAGGAACAGCTTTTCAGCTGTTCCTATTTGAGATTCAGTTTGCTATGTAATTTGCTATATAATGTATATAAATATATTTATATATATTACATAGCAAACTATCTAGCAAATATATATATATATATGTCACCAAATATGGTGATTCCAATACAGTCTATTTGAGTCCCTTTGAAATTTCTTCTGCTCTCTTCTGTGCACTTTCAATGGAGGAAGAATGATGGGCGATAACGAGGTTGTGACCCCGGTGACTGGGATTAGGGGGAAGCCTCGAAAGCAATAGGAAAGCTTGGTTTGAGAGAGAGGTCATGAATCCTGTTCCGGACACGGTGAGGGAAGGCGTCCGTGGGACATTCCGTTTGAGATGTCCTGCGGGAGGTTCCACCCTGGAGGTTAGCGGCGGCGCTCAGAGCAGGGAAGGTAGATCTGTGAGTCATCGACGTTGAAGGCTTTGGAGCTGATGAGATCCGTGCCATGGAGGCCACGGAGAGAGAACAGAAGGACCCGGGCCAGAATCCACACCGAGGTTAGAGGGCACGACCTAGATGAGGATCCGGCAAAAGGGACAGAGGAGGCGTGGTCAGAGAGGTCGGGAGAGGACGATGTCACCAAAGACTCGGGAAAGTGACTATCAGGGAGAGGAGGGTGATTTCTAAGGCAGCAGAAAGGTCCAGAAGGGTGAGAACGGAGAAAAGACCAGCTAGATGGTGCAATGGACGGAGCACCGGCCCTGAAGTCAAGAGGATCCGAGTTCAAATCCATCCTCAGACACTTAACACTTCCTGGCTGTGGACCCTGGGCTAGTCAAGAGAGGGAGACGCAGATTGCTGGCTTTGGCGGCGGAGAGATTGGGGGTAACGTTGGGGCGCGCGTTTCACTGGAATGGGGAATGGCCATAGGAGAGATGAGAGGAAAGGAAGCAGACGTTCGGAGGAGAGCCGGAGAGTGTAGATGGCCCCCTCCGAGGTTTCGCCCATGAAAGGGAAGAGAGGCGGGATGCTAGTGGGGATTCGTGGGTCAAACGGAGAAGCTTTTAAGGGGCAGACACAGATATGTTTGTGTATCAGGAACCCGAGACACGGGGGACGGCAGAAAGGATTTTGCACGGAGAAGGAGAAGGGCCACCTCATCCTGGGTGAAGGGAGGGAGGAAGCGGTGGCGGAAGGCACCGAGTGCTCTGAGACAAGCAGGAAGAGGGAACGGCGAGCGGAGTGGATGTTTCCAGGGAAGTGAGAGGCGCAGTTCTCAGCTGAACGGGCAAGGAGCGCCGCGAAAGGTTTGAGGAGGAACGAGAAGCTTCGGGAGAGCTGCTGGAGTGACTCAGTTAGGGAGGCGTACGAGGGTTGCCTTGATGCAGACTCAGTCATCCTGCTTTTATGATTTTCTCTACCTTCATTCAGCAACACATGAATAGGAGAAAAAGCAGTGGGTAGTGGGAAAAGCTTGGCAGCCAAGATCTTCGATAGGAAAAGGGGGGAAGGGACTTGAGAAGAGAGCACGGATTCATAACATGAGCAAGTAAAGAGAGCATAGCCAAGCCAGGGCCCGCGGCTCAGGAAGAAACCGAGGGGTGGAGGGATTATATGTCATGCAACAAAAATTATATTCGGTAAAGATCACTTAAAGAATTGAGAAGCAGTTGGAGACTAATTAACATAATTCTAAAGAACTAATGTGTCAAAGAACTAATTATAGAAACAAAAGAAAATTTTAACAAAGAAAATGACTATAATGAGAAAACGTACCAAAACTTATAGGTTACAGCCAAGGCAGTTCTGAGGGGAGAATTATCTCTCTAAATGCTTTCATCAACAAAAGAGTTGTTAATGAGACAACTAAGCCTAATTCCAAACAAATAAATAAATTGAGCATGCAATTTTAAAAAAAAGGAAAAACTTGAGCCACAAATCAAAAATCTCCAATTAAATAACAAAGTAGGAATTATGAAAATTAAATATATTGAGGCCTTTGAAATTGATAAATAAAAGTAGAAACATGTTTTATGAAAAGATAATAAAATAGCAAACATGATTTAAAGAATGAAACCAAATTGATAAAACCTAACACTCATTTTTCTATTAAAAAAAAAAAAAGCAACTCTAGAAATCATTGGGATGGACTTTTCCTTAATATATTAAATATTATTTCGCTAAATCCAAAACAAAAGCTTATAAGTAATACAGAAAAGTTAGAGGTCTTGTTATATAAGATCAGAGGTAGAGAAAGGGTGCTCGTTATCACAACTACTATTTAACATGGTGCTAGAAATGCTAGCTATAATAAGACAAAAAAGGAAAGAAAAGAAATTGAGGGGATAATCATGGGCAAAGATAAAATAGATATTTTCATAAATGATACTATGAGATATAAAGAATAATATTAAAAATTAATAACAGTTATATTACAATAAACTAATAGAATTAAATAATTAATGCCTCCCACAATGATAGGATATAAAATAAAGGCACATAAATCATCAGCATTCCTTTATAGAATCAAGAAAATATAGCAAAAAAAAAAAAAAAGAAAGAAAGAAAAAGTCATTCAAAATAACTACAGAAACCTATTCAACATGTAAAGGACTGCTTGCCATCTGGGGGAAGGGATGGAGGGAAGGAGGGGAAAAATCGGAACAGAAATGAATGCAAGGGATAATGCTGTAAAAAATTACCCTGGCATCGTTCTATCAATAAAAAGATATTAAAAAATAAATAAATAACTACAGAAGCTACAAAACACTTGAGAGGAGAGCTCCAAGATTTACTCAGAGACTACATGAACCTCTAACTACAAAACACTTTCTGCAGAAATAAAAACTTTAAGTAATTGGAGAAAAATTAATAGTGGCTCATTAAGTAGGTTGAACCAATTTAATCAAATGTTAATACTACCTCGGGGTGCCTGGATGGATGGAATACCAAGCCTGGAAGAGTCATCTTCCAGGGTTGAAATCTGGCCTCAGACACTATTTGTGTGATCCTGGACAAGTCACCTAACAAAAAGTCCCTTTCCTGGGGAAGGATTCAGTATTTGACAAAAACAACTGCGAAAATGAGGTAATGATCTGGCAGGAATTAGGTATAGACCACTAGCTCACACTATACACCAAGAACTCTAAATGTATATATCACAAAGATATAATCACATTATAAATAATTTTTTTCCTTGAGTTCCTAAGGCAACTGGTTCTTGGGGGAGTGGGAGAGCCTGGACCCAGGGAGATTTGGAAGCAAATGGGGAATAAAGGCAGCCAGAGGAGATGGAAAACTGCATAATCAAGGATGTGGTAGAGAAGGGGCTCTACCATGGGGAGGGTTCTCTCTGACAATAATTGGCATTTGTTCTGAGACTGGGCACAGTAGGAAAGAGAAAATCTGTGAGGCAAATTCTATAAGAAGCCTAGAATGCAAACTTTGTAAACTGTGATAGTGTGAGAAACCCAGAGAAAAGAGAAATACCAGATAATTCTGGGGACCTTGCAAGAGGGAATTGGGGTCTAAAATAGAAATAAAAAATGGAGAATGAAAGATCTTTTTGTGGAAAAAAGTACAAAATATGAATTTTGGGGGAGGGGGAAATTGGAGTTAAGTGACTTAACCAGGGTCACACAGCTAGTACATGTTTGAGGCTGGATTTGAAATCAGGTCTTCAGATTCCAAGACCAGTGCTCTATCCGCTGCGCTACCTTGTCTTGTTTTTTTAAAGTCTTAATTTTTTAAAAGTTAAAAAAAAATAAGTCTTGAAGAAGAGACGAAGGAGGCAGATTCTGAGTGAGAGGAGAGAAAGTCTGGGGAAGGGGGAGAATTTATATAACCAGATAAGATGGGAAAAAAGGAATCAGCAAACAAAGTCCTAAAGAGGAAAGGTAACAAGTGAAAAGAAAGGAAATACAGCTGATGGAAACAGAATCATCTTTAAAAAAAGATTTAGATAAAGTAACTAAAGGAATATGGTACTGTATTTACAGCAGCAGAAGAAAAAATCATAACTTGATAAAATATTAGAGACAGATGGAAGAAAACATAAACCTAAATTTCATAACTTTAAATATATGGATTAAACAATCCAATAAAATGAAAAAGAGTGACAGATTGTATAAGTAAACAAAAACCTACAATCTTTTACTTGCAAAAAAACACATTAAAAAAACAAAATAGACACAAAATAAAATTAAGGGGATGGAAAAAAATTTTATTATGCATCAAATAAATTCAAAAAAGAAAGAGTTGCAATTATGCTATCTGACAAAGCAAAAACAAACATTCCCTCCAAAATAAATAAATAAATAAATAAGGAAACTACATTATAATGAAAGAAACCAGAACAACAAACCAATCATCAGTCATAAACTTATGTGCTGCATATACCTTATGCAGATTTACAAAGAAAACATCTGGGCTACAAGAGGACAAAAATACTAACACAATAGCGATAGGAGACTTCAATATCCCTTTCTTAGTTTTGGATAAGTCTAACAGAAATAAAAACAAAAGGGAAAATAATAAGTGGAACACATTGCTGGAGAAATTAGAATTTTAAAAGACTTATTCTATCTCCTAAATGGGACAGGCCTTAAATCTGGGAGTTAGGGAGATTTCCTCTACAGAATGGCAGATAAGAACAATTTGTTCCAACAGCCATGAAGGCAGATAAAGTAGGTGCTTGGTCGGACATCAAAGATACCAAGGTCATCCACTGCATCCCAGGCCACTGTCAGTCATTTTGACTTTTGTTTTGCCACTGGACTTTGATGACTCCGTAAGAGAAAGGCTGACAACCTTGTACAACTCTGCCTCATTTAACCCCAATTCATGTATGAGGGAAGACTTCACTCTATGAGGTCACTGGTCCTTTTCAAAATGAAAGATGAGCACAAATGGGACATCCAAAGAACATACATATTTCTTAGTGCCACGGGGAACTTTTACAAAAATCGACGCATACAGAGATAGTGCAAAAAGTGTAAAAAGACAGAAATAGTTAATACATCCTTTGTAGAATATAACAGTAAAAATAGTACTTGCTTTAGAAACCAAACAAAAGTTAATAGATCCCAATGGAAATTTAACAGTGAAATCCTAGGGAAAGGGACCCACATGTGCAGAAATGTTTGTGGCAGCCCTTTTTGTAGTGGCAAGAAGCTGGAAACTGAGTAAATGTCCATCAGTTGGGGAATGGCTGAATAAGTTCTGGTATATGAATGTTATGGGATATCATTGTTCTATAAGAAGTGAGCAAGAGGGTAATTTCAGAAAGGCCTGGAAAGACTGACAGGAACTGATGCTGAGGGAAATGAGCAGAACCAGGAGATCATTGTACCCAACAACAAGATTATACGACAATCAATTCTGATGGACGTGGCACTTTTCAACAATGAGATGATTCAGGTTAGTTCCAATTATCTTGGGAAGAAGAGAGCCATCTACACCCAGAAAAAGAACGGTAGGGACTGAATGTGGATCACAACATATGATTTTCACTCTTTTTGTTGTGGTTTGCTTGCATTTTATTTTTTTCTTCTTTTTTTCCTTTTTGGTCTGATTTTTCTTGTGCAGCAAGATAATTGTATAAATATGTATGCATATATAGGATTTAACATATATTTTTACCATGTTTAACATATATTGGATTACTTGCCATCTAGGGGAGAGGGTGGAAGGGAGGGGAAAAATTGGAACACAAGGTTTGGCAAAGGTTAATGTTAAAAAACTATCCATGTATAAAATTTGAAAATAAAAAGCTTTTCAAAAATGAAATCCTAAATAATAACTAGGTCAAAGAATAAATCATAGAAATAATTATTTTGCAAAGAAAAATAGTAATAATGAAACAGCAACCCAAAATTTCTGGGATGCAGCTAAAGCAGTCCTCAGGGGAAAAATTATATCCTTACAAACATACATTAGCAAAATAGAAAAAGAAAGGATTAACAAACTGAATATATAGGGGTATGTGTGTGTGTGTAGTGTGTGTGAGTGTGTGTGTGTGTATTAAAGTAGAAAGACAACAACAAACAAGCCCAAAATAAGTACAAAATAGGGGATATTAAAGAGTAGCGGGGAAGTAAATAAGTTGGAAACAAAAATCTAGAATGAAATATAATTAAGTTGGTTCTTTGAAAAGCCAATAAAATTGATAACCTCTTATCTAGTCTGATTAAAAAGAGTAGAAAATTAAATTAATGAAATAGCAACTGAGCAAAATTATCACAAAAATACCAGACAAAACCAATATAACTAGAATCTATTATACATAGTTACATGCTAACAAAACTGAGAATCCAAAATAAATAGAATATTTTTAAAAATGTAAATACCCAAATTATTAGAAGGCTAAATAGAAATCTTAAATAATTCAAATTCAGAAAAGGAAATATATCTAGATGTAAAGGAACCACTAAAAAGGCAGGTGAGAGGAAATCCTGATCATGACAGATTCACAGAAGAATTCCATCAAACTTTTAAAGTATAGTTAGTATCCATACTTCACAAATTATTCTCAAAATATGAGAAAAAAAAAAAAAAAACATTGCCGGATTCCTTTCATGAAACAAATATAGTCCTAATACCTAAACTAGGAAAGATAAAGCACAGAAAGAAAACTATAGGCCAATATCATTAAGGAATATTAACTCAAAAACTTCCAACTATAATTTATCCAAGAAATCATTCATTATGACCAAGTGGGATTTATATAGAAGGTGCTTGGTTCAATTTTAGCAAAACAATAATCATATGATTAAAATCATAACATATCATATGATATCATAATCATATTAAAAACCAAAATATCCAAAACCACATGATTATCTCAACAGATGCAGAAAAAAAGCTTTTGACAAAGAACCACATTCTTTTATTATTATTATTAAAACTTTTTATTTTCAAAACATATGCATGGATAATTTTTCAACATCAACTCTCGGAAAACGTTATGTTTCAAAATTTTCCCTCCTTCCTCTTATCCCCTCTCCCAGATGGCAAGTAATCCAATATATGCTAAACATGCTAAAAATATATGTTAAATCCAATATTTATATTTATATATATTTATGCAATTATCTTGCTATACAAAAAAAAATTAGATCAAAAAGGAAAAAAATATAATGCAAGAAAACAATAACAAAAAGAGTGAAAATACTATGTTGTAGTCCACACTCAGTTGCTACAATCCTCTCTCTGGTTGCAGGGGCTCTCTTCATCACAAGAGCATTGGAATTGGCCTGAATCATCTCATTGTTGAAAAGAGCCACGCTCATTGGAATTGATCATCGCATAATCTTGTTGTTGCCGTGCAAATTCTTTTAAAACAAAAAGCAAGCATCATATACAATGGCGATACATTCGAGTCTTGTCCAATAAATATGGAAGTGAAACAAAATGCCCCCTTTCTCCACTATTATTTGAAAGAATTCTGAAATTACTATCCATAGCAATAAGATGAGAAAGAAATTTAAAATATAAAGATGGGTAAAGAGAAGATAAAGCTATTCTTGTTCCTCAGATGATAAAATGGTTCATCTAGAAAATTCTAGGGAATCAGCAAAGATAATGACAGAAAATAGCTTCAGCAAAGCTACAGGCTACAAAATAAACTCTCAAAAATCAATAGTATTTCAATATAACAATAAGAAAATACAAGAAACAATTATAGAAAGGGAAATCCTATTCCAAGTTACTACAAAATGCGTAAAATATCTGGGGATCGATCTACCAAAATACACAAAAGACTTAGGTGGATTCAATTACAAAATGCTCCTTAAAGACATAAAGAACAATTTAAATAGCTAGCAGAATATTCTATGTTCCTAGCTAGCCTATGACAATATAAAAGTAATTTATACTTTTAGTGTTATACCAACCAAATTACCAAGGAGATGCTTTCTAACGCTTAATAAAATAATAATAGTAATAAAATTCATTTGGAAAAACAAAAGATTTAGAGTATCAAGAAAAATGATAGAAAAAGTAGAGGCAAAAGGGGAATACCTCTGCCAGACGTCAAACTATATTATAAAGCAGCAATCATTAAAATCATCCGACACTGGTTTAGAAAAAAAGAATGGTAGCACAAACTAGACAAGAGAGAATCAGAAATAAGAAGTCAATAAGCTAGTGTTTGTTAAAGTAGAAAACATCCATTAACTAAGGGGGGAAAAAAACCTCTTTATTTGGAAAAAACAAACAAAAAAATAAAAAAATAAAGCTGCTGGGAAACTGGAAGTTCTACTCCAATTATGTGAAATTCCAGCAGAAATTAGGTTTAGACCAACACTTTACCCCATATTCCACAATACATTCTAAGTGAACATAAAGGCACCCCTTGATCTTAAAGATATTATAAAAAATTAGAAGAGAAGCAGGTCATCTACTTCTCACAGTTATGGCTAGGAGATATATTCTAAGCAAATAAGAGATAGGGGCAAATCAAAAGAGAAGAGAGAACTTCGATTATTTGAAGCCGAAGAGCTGCTACACAGACAGCATTAGTGCATCTAGAATTAGAAGGAGGTGGTCAAATGAGGAAAAATATCGGTATCAACTTCCTCTGAGATCTAGTATATATCAGTTGATAATAAATTTATATAAGACTGATAGGCATTCCCTAATAGACCATTGGTCAAGTGAACAAACGGGTTTTTTTAAATTAAAGCTTTTTATTTTGGAAACGTATGGACGGATAATTTATCAACATTGACTTTTGCATAGCCGTGTGTTCCAGGTTTTCTCCTTCTCCCCATTCCTTCCCTAGATGGCAAGTAATCCGATACATATTATACATGTTAAAATATATGTTAAATCCAATGTGTCACATATTTATACAATTATTTTGCTGCACAAGAGAAATCAGATCAAAAAGGAAAAAGAAATCAGAAAGAAAACAAAATGCAAGCGAACAACAACAAAAAGAGTGAGAATGTTATGTCGTGAACTACCCTCAGTTCCCCCAGGCCTCCCTCTCGGTGCAGATGGCGCTCTCCATCACAAGATCCTTGGAACTGGCCTCAGTCACCTCATTGTTGAGTAGAGCCACGACCATCAGAACTGATCATCGTATAGTCTTGTTGTTGCCGGGTACAGTGACCTCCTGGTTCTGCTCATTTCACTCAGCATCAGTTCACGTCAGTCTTTCCAAGCCTCTGAAATCCCCTTCTGGTCGTTTTTTTTTTTCCCACTGAATGCGGAGACTTGATTGATGGGACACCTGTAGGGCACAGCCCCGGCTTCTCCCCCGGGCAGGGACGGCCCTGGGACAGTGATGGGAATAGTCCCCGGGGTCCCCAGTATAGGAACACAGGTGAGGGCTCTGGGCCCCCGGGGGGGAACAGCTTTTCGGGCTAGGGATGGAGATCGGCGGCCCCCTTCACTCCTTGGAGGCCCTGGACCGTGAGTCCGCCACCGGCCACTGTGACCACACTCGTTGTTGTATCAGGAGAGAGCTCGGCAAAATGGTCGTTGGGGGCCCTGCCAGCTCCGGCACCGGGGGGCCTGGTCCTCTGGCAGCCCAGGGTGCCCCCTTGAGGTCCTCCGCTGCTTGTCCCACTTTCCCGATGCCGGCCCAATGGCGGCTCAGCCCCTCAACAAACCCACCCGTGAGCTCGCTCAGGAGGGACCACCCGCAGCCTGGGCAGCGCCAGTGGAAGGAGGGGCTTCTTGCACATTCAGGTCCCTTTCCCTTCTTTAGTATCTCTTTGGGGTATAAGCCCAGTAGAAACACTGCTGGATCAAAGGGGATGCACAGTTTGATAACTTTTTGAACATAGTTCCCAAATGCTCTCCAGAATGGCTAGATGTGTTCACAATTCCACCAACAATGTATCAGTGTCCCTGTTTCCCCACATCCCCTCCAACATTCCCCATTATCTTTTCCTGTCACTCTAGCCAGTCTGACAGGTGTGTAGTGGTATCTCAGAGTTATCTTAATTTGCATTTCTCTGATCAATAATGATTTAGAGCAGCTTTTCAGATGACTAGAAATGCCTTCAATTTTTTTCATCTGAAATTTATTCATTCATATCCTTTGATCATTTATCAATTGGAGAATGACTTGAATTCTTATAAATTTGAGCCAATTATCTAAATATTTTAGAAATGAGGTCTTTATCAGAATTCTTGAATTTAATTTTTTCCCCCAGTCTTCTGCTTGCTTTCTAGTCTTGGCTGCTTTGGTTTTGTTTGTACAAAAATTGACAAAAAATTATTTTTAAAAAATAAATTAGGGGAGAATGGAAGTGTGAAGGTGAAGGTGAAGAACTTACAGGAATGTATGGATTCTTTTCTTTTTCTGTATTTTATGATTTCTGTGTTTCCCCCATGACTTGTATAAGTGCAGGCTCATATCTATTTGAGCCTTGGCCAGCTAGAAACGTATTTACTTAACCTGAGCTGATGACATTTATTGGTATTTGACATTTATCGATATTTAGTCTATTAGCTGGACCAGTATCTGCATGATTAAGCCCGAAGGCCTGATTTTCTGTTTCCTAGAAATCAGGAAATTTCGGGGAAACAGAAACCTTCCATTCCAATCTCCCCAAATAGCAACAACCAATTAGATGCCTCCCCCTCCCTTTCTCAATGCTCTCTCACTTGTGATGTAATCTCTTGTATAAAAGCTGTGTATCTTTACTACTTCTTTAGCCTCCTACCTGAGCTTTCTCCTTCTTATCTCCCGATGGGACGGCTCATCCTCCGGAGGTTTTCAACAAACAACTTTTCTGCTTTTTTTTAACTGAGTGATCTCTGAGTAGTCATTTTGGGTAAGGGTCTTCTACATCCCTCAGAAGAAATTGCCTTTCACATACATGTAAAGGAGAAGAGTTCATAATTAAACAAGAGATAAAGAGGATCATCCAAGATAAAAATGGACATTTTTGATGATATAAAAATGAAAAGGGAAATACTGAAAGCTTATAAGACCCCAGAGATGTCCCTGAGATAATTGAAATAACACGACACTCACTATCAGTAGTAGAACCCACCAAGACATTTTCTCCAAAAGAGCTTGAAATTTTGTATGCATAAGGCAAAAAATTATATAGGCTTAGAGCCAAGGATAATTTATCCAGCAAAACTAAGTATAATGAAGTAGAGAACTTCCAGGCATTCCTGATGAAAAAACAAGTGCTATGGAGAAACTTTGAAATGCAAATACAGGAAGTCAAAAGAAATTTCTGAAGCAAAACCAGTGTCTCCTCTGAACCCTATTATCAATATATGTCAAGGAGTCTAATTTGACAGCAGACCCACGAGTGGTTATCTTATATTCTGATGGTCTTAGAGTAAGAATGGAAAGAGAAGGAAAGAGGAACAGACTGTGGGGAGTGAAGAAAAATGATGGTTAAGGAAAATAAGGAAAATTCACATCATTGGAGTATGCAAGCAGAAGTCTATTCAAAGGAGGAGGGGACGATGAGGGATTGAGTGACACATGAATCTCATTCTCATCCGAGCTGGTCAAAGGAGGGAAGAAGAAGAAGAAGAAGAAGAAGAAGAAGAAGAAGAAGAAGAAGAAGAAGAAGAAGAAGAAGAAGAAGAAGAAGAAGAAGAAGAAGAAGAAGAAGAAGAAGAAGAAGAAGAAGAAGAAGAAGAAGAAGAAGAGAAGAAGAAGAGAAGAAGAAGAAGAAGAAGAAGAAGAGAGAGAGAGAGAGAGAGAGAGAGAGAGACTGACAGACAGACACACAAGAGAAATTTACACTTGCTAGGAAAACAGGAGCGAAAAGAGAGAAGGAAGAGGGAAAATAAAAGGGAAGAGAAGATTAAAGAAGGGATTAGTCCTAAGCAAAACAAAATTCCAAGGCTGTACAAAAATATAGCTGTTCTGTTTCTGATGAAAAAGAAAAAGAAATTGAGGTGTTCAACAATTGGAGGATGATTAAGGTATAGAAATTTATAAACATTGAGTTATGATCTATAAACTATTTACATACATACATATACACACATATAAAATGGAATACCAATATTCTATAAGAAATGATGGAAAGAATGGTTTTAGAGAAATCTGGGAAGACCTGTACGAACTGATACAGAGTGAAGAGAACAGGACCAGGAGAACAATTTATACAATAACTACAGTGTGGTAAAGACAAACAATTCTGAAAGAATTAGAAACTCTGAACAATATAATGATCAATCACAATTCCAGAGGATCTACTATCTACAATCAGATGTAGAAAAAAAAAAAAAAACTCAGAATGCAGGATTTTATATAGCTACATGTATGTGTACACACAAAGTGCAAGTGTGTAAGATACATATTATCTTATATACAGATATGTGTATGAAAAACATATGTGGTCAGTACAGAATTTCTTTCGACTATCCGTGTTTGTAGCAAGAATTTTTTTTTCCCTCCGGGGAGGCAACAGGAGAAAGTGTTGTGCCACAGTTCCCTTTTGATGTCCTGACCTAGTTTCCCCATTGTCCCATCTGCCTCAGGTTATAACCTTCCCCTCTTAATGTTTGATTCAGTTACTCTGCCTCAGGTTATAACCATTCCCTCTTAATGGTTGATAGGCTAAAGGTCTTATATTTTAGCCTTTAGGCTATACTTATTCCCTCTTAATGTTTAATGGGATAAAGATCTTTATCCATTTTAGACACCATTAGAATAGCAGGAGCCTCTCCAGTACCTCCCATTATGTCATCCTGGGTGCCTCCCCCCATTAGACCATCCCCATCCAGGTCTCCCCCGTTATGCCATTGTTCTTGTTATCCTATAAAAAAGCTTGCTGTCTGATACTTAGGGCTGGATTCTTTGAGATGATAGTCTCGTCCAGCCCTGGGACCAAACGTGGATCCATTGGTCCCAGTATATCTCTCCATTTAATAAATTATTAAATTGGTCTCTAATCTCTGTCTTCCTCCGGCATTACCAAAGAACATAAAAAATAAAATTTAATTAAAAAAAGAAAGAACTGATTCAAATGTATAAAACCAAGAGTCATTCCCCAATTGGTAAGTGGCCAAAAGAGATGAAAAAAAAAAAAAAAAGTGGTTTTAAAGGAAGAAATTTAGCTTACTTACAATCATATGAAAAAAAGTTTTAAATGACTAATAAATAGAAAAAAACTAAGTAAAATCTCATAGTGATAGTGATGATAAAAAAAGAAAAAAATCATCTTCTTAGCTCATTTTCTAGACTGCTAGAAAATACTGAACATTTCCTTCTAGCTTTTGACTTTGTTCTATTATTTCTTCCTGGGTCATATTATTAAGTTCTGTTGCTTCTGTTCTATGTTTCAAGGCCTTATTTTCTACTTTCTTGTCTCAATGACTTCCTCTCCTGATTTTTTTCCTCCAAAACTTCCTTTCTTCCACATTGGCCTTTGTAGCCAAGATATTCTTTCTCTGAGACTCTGCTTAGACTTGTGGGGCTGTTCTTTTTCGGTTTCATCACTGGAGCTTCGCCCAATCCCTAGTATTTCTTCATTTATTTTCTTTTCTTTTTTTTCCTTTTCCTCTTACCTCCAGGCTCACTTTCTGGATTAGAACCTGTGCCAGGATCAGACTCCCTCCGCCCTGTACTCTGGGAGGGGATGGTTACCTCTCAAGCTTGTTCTATCCCCTCCATACCTGGATGCCTCTTTCTGCTGTTCTGGGTCTCATTTTCTTAGTGATTCTTCGCTTCTGCCTCAGTTTCCAAGGGCATGGATAAGATTTGACCTTAGCTCCTCTGACTTCTCCTTGCATAGTCAACAATCAGGCATTGGTGGGGCGGTAGATAAAGTCAGGAGGGCTTGAGTGCCAATCCTGCCTCAGACACTTAACACTTCCTCACTGTGTGACCCTGGATAAATCACATAACCCCAATCATTGCCTCCCAAAAAAAAAAAAAAAAAAGAAAGAAGTTGGTTCCTCCCTGAAAAGGCTCTAATGAGCCCCAATAAGACGTTGCTGATTGAATTCAAGACACCCCAGGCTTTATTTACCGCGCTGGGGTTGGCCATGATTGTGGCTCTAATGCAGGCTGGTGCAGTTCTTCTGATCCCCGGGCTTATCTCCCCTCAAAAAGTCCCCAGGCTTCTGGGACTCTTATGATGTAGTCCTGGAACGAATGGAGGGGCTTGTGGGTATTTATTTATTGATCGTTTTCTTCACTGTTTACTCTGGTGTTTTTTAGATAATTATCGGAGTCGTTGTGAGAGGTCTGAATGTTCCCACATCTTATTGGGGCATCTAGGGGGCACAGTCAGGAAAATCTGAATGCGAATCTGCCTCTTGTGACGTCACTGATCCTCCCAGAAAATTAGGGAAATGACAGACGCGAGCATTATGACTCTGGATGAGTCATTTCGCCCGTTTGCCTCAGTTTCCTCATCTGTAAAATGAGCTCGAGAAGGAAATGGCAAACTACTGGGGTATCTCTGCCAAGAAAACCCCAAAGGGAGTCACCGAGAGTCAAAAAAGGGGAAAAAACCTCAGTAACAACCCTTCTTAGGTTCCCTCTGGAAGCACTATTTGTGGCCCCGGGAGAGATAGCCATCCACTTTGAGAAGCTTCTCTTCTCTCTTTGATAGGACGTGCTCAGGACTCCGGGCAAACAGACTTCGCTAAATTGCCGTTATCTGGGCAAACTATCTTAAGTGTCCGGGGAAAGAGTCGCCGAGATCGGCAGTTCTTATCTTCTCCAGGACCTTCCCCGGCGGCAGGGTCCCAAGTGTCCCAATCACCCCGGGAGCCCCGCCCCCTCCTCAAGGAGCGCCCAGCTCTTTCTGCTCTCTAAGGGCCAGTTTTTCTAAGTCATTGTTAGATAAATGCACATTAACAACAACTCTGAGGGCGCCCGGCGGGCTAAGGTAGAAAAGGAAAAGGAAAAGTGTTGAAGAAGGTGGGGAAGTCAGAACTAACGCGTCGTTGGTACAACTGTGAAGGGATCCAAGCAAACGTGGAACTAGGCCCAGACACCCTTCCATCCAGCACCGGAGGGGGGGGGAGGGGGCTGAACCCCACAGGTGTTGGAGTACAGGGTCAACTTGAACCTACATCTCCTGCTGAGTGAGGGGAGTATGAGGCCCTTGGAATAGGCATGTGACATGTACACACTTCCTTAGGTTAAGACACTTAGTCATTAAATTCTATATATACAGTTATAAGACACATAGTCATCAAATTCTGTATATAGCCATACCACCATAAAAGGAAAATTCCACATTTAGTCTTGTGATTAGAACTCGCCGTTACTTAAAGAGTATATAAGTTGTAATATGCCCGGACTGGGGGGGAAGCAAGTAAGCAAGCAAGCAAGTAAGCAAGCAAGCAAGCCTGCCGCACCCTTTCTGCACCATGTAACCGATCCCTGAATAAAGCACCATCTTGACTCCACGGCGCTCGACTCAGTGCATTTCTTCCTAGTTGGAAGCCGGTGACGACCGAAGACCCCAGATAGGTGGGTAAGTAGAGGGCAGATACTCCTCCCACAATAAAGGCACGCCAGGAACCCCACACACAGGGAGCCTCAGAAAGGGAAAAGGGCCCCGGGGGAACACTCCTCTCCCCTTCCCCACCTCCCTCCGGGGCCCTCCGGCCACGGGCGCCATCCCCGGCGTGGACGCCCCCGGGAAGCGGCCTGCCAAGGGGAGGGGGGCGTCCGCAGCTGCCCGGCCTGCTCCGCTCGGCCCCACCCCACCCCCGACGGCTCCACCCGTGGACGAGCCCCCCGGAGGGCTCGGACGCTCTGCCCCGGCCGGACACAAGCGGCTCTCGCGGCCGGTGGGGAGGACTCTCTAACGCTGCACGGCTCGGGCTTCTTCTGAGCTTCATCGATTGTGCTAAAAGAAACGGCGAGCGGGCGTCTGTCGGAAAAACTGGGAAGACTCTAGTGAACTGACGCCGAGTGCAGTGAGCAGAACCAGAACAGGGAGCACAACCAGGAGAACAGGGAGCACAACCAGGAGAACAGGGAGCATAACCAGGAGAATAGGGAGCACAACCAGGAGAACAGGAGCACAATCAGGAGAACAGGGAGCACAACCAGGAGAACAGGGAGCACAACCAGGAGAACATGAACACATCCAGGAGAACGGGAGCACATCCAGGAGAACGGGAGCACAACCAGGAGAACAATGAGCACAATCAGGAGAACGGAGCACAACCAGGAGAACGGGAGCACAACCAGGAGAACAGTGAGCGCAACCAGGAGACCAGTGAGCACAACCAGGAGAACGTGAGCGCAACCAGGAGAACAGAGAGCATAACCAGGAGAACAGGGAGCACAACCAGGAGAACAGGGAGCACAACCAGGAGAACGGTGAGCACATATTGTGTAATATGTGATAACGGCATGGAAAGCGCTGTCCACAGAGTTCCGGAGTCCGAATACAGATTGGAGTACACCACGTTCGCTTTTTCTGTTTGTTTCACATGGTTTTTCCCTTTTGTCCTGTTTCTTCTTTCACAACGTGACTAATGTGGAAATATTTGCAAAATGATTTAAACATGTACTCCCGTACATTGCTTGCTGTCTTGGGGAGAGGCGAGGGAAGGACCCAAGGAAGGGAGAGAAATTTGCAACTCAAAATCTTACAAAAATGGATGTTAAAACTATATGTAGTAGGGAAAAAATGCTAAAAAGTGAAAATTTACAAGGTAATCCCAATAGACTTTGGATAGAAAATGCCATCTGCATCCAGAGAACTATGGAGATCCAATGTAAATCAATACATGTCATAGTCACTTGCTTTTTTTTTTTTGACTTTTTCCTCTCTCCCATGACTTTTCCCTTTTGTTCTGATTTTTCTCTCCCAATATGAGAGAGAGAAAGAAAGAAAGAAAGAAAGAAAGAAAGAAAGAAAGAAAGAAAGAAAGAAAGAAAGAAAGAAAGAAAGAAAGAAAGAAAGAAAGAAAGAAAGAAAGAAAGAAAGAAAGAAAGGAGGGAGGGAGGGAGGGAGGGAGGGAAGGAGGGAGGGAGGGAGGGAAGAAAGAGAAAGAAAGAATGAGAGAGAGAGAGAGAGAGAGAGAGAGGGAGAGAGAGAGAAAGACAGCTGAGCTTTGAAGCTCCCGTTATATGGTTGCCCTGACCTCTATATCTATCCTCATCCATCTCCCATTCAAGAAGTCTCGTTTTGAATTTCCCTTAGGGACACTCCATTCCCCTCCCTTATCGTCCTCTGAACATCCCGAAGCCCAGGTGGACCGGGTTCTCAGAGTCCCTCCCCTCCTCTCAGGGAGATCATCTGGTAGGGTGGATTGAAGAAGGCCTCTCTCATTGGTGGCGGAATACTAATGTTGGTAGCATGCACTTGACACAAGTAAGTTATTATGTAATTTCTCCTACTCTCCGTAATACCCGAGATTCGAAACAATAAAACGAAGCCATCCTACCCGCAGGCGTTTATACCCTAAGCCCCCCAAATTTCAACTTGTATGATCAGTTCTTCCCGGCGCTATCCCCTGAGCTGCTTTTCTTGGTCCCAGCCTCCCTCTGGGGCTCGCACCAGCCCACCAGCCGCTGGGTTCACCCGTTCCATCCGCACTAACCCTTTCAGGTCCATTTTCAGGTTCCTGATCTTGCCGAGTACCCGCCTCAGCAGAGCAACAAAAAGGCCTTTTGACCGACTGTGGTTGTCAGTTGCCGTCTGGTCATTTTCAGTTCTGATACTTTGTAACCCTTTGGGGGTCTCTGGAGAAAGACACCGGACGCTTTGCGATTCCTTCTTCGGCTCATTTTCCAACTGAGGAAACCGAGGCAACCGTGGTCAGTGCCTTGCCCAGGCTCACGTGGCGAGTGAGTGTGGGATCCGCTTTGCACTCGGGTCTTTCCCAGGGAGACAGAAATACTCATCTCCGGGGACTGTCCCCATACCCGAGGCCAAATTTGAACTCAGGAAGTTGTCTTCCCAGCTTCGGGCCAGGCACTCGATGCGCTATGGCGCCACCTAGTGGCCCCTTTGAAGTAAATGTGCTTTTGGGAAAACCTTAATGGAAAATCATTAATGAACTGAAATTTTTCAAACAAAATCTTGTCAAACTACAGTTTATGTAGGAAATCATTCATTCAGTATGATCGCTTGGGATTTATACAAGGGAGGTAAGGATGGTTCAGCATTAAGAAAACAAACAAAAAATCACAATCAACATGATTAATCATATCAAAAACCCAAACTTCCAAAAGTAGTTAAACGGAAGGGGGATCCTAGGGGCCAATCCACTAACAATGGGGGATCGCGGTAGGGTGGGGCTCAGAAAGTGATGGCAGCAGTAAAGAGATCACTACTAAGGGAGACACCCTAGGAACTTGCTTGGCCAAAGTCAGAGCACCAGCGCTGCCTTAATCTCCATTTCTTTTAAAGTAAAAAGCCCCATTTTCCTCCATCTTCAATCCCTTAATCCCTCAGGATACAAAAGACTCTCCAAGCCCAATGGAGGAAAACAGTTTTCTTCCAGAAGTCTCCCAAGGCCCTGTGTGCATGGGGGCCTATGTTCGTGCCTTCTGGATTTGAACCTGGCTCAGTACTGAAAGACAGGGGTTTTCCTTCCGAGACGGTTTGTAGCATAGGATCTCCGAGGGCCTTTCCAACTCCATATTTAAGCTCCTAGTAAATCTATTTCAAACATTAAACTCAGTTAACAAAACAAATATGTCAATTTGTTAGGCAATTAATTTGTGTATTTTCCGGTTAGTTGCCGCAAGGAGAGCCCAGAAAATCAACAAACATCTGACTTACTGAACCACTGAGATAAACATATAAAGAATACTGCAAACTTTGAATGCTTCAGAATGCATGTTGTCTCCTCCATTCCGGAGTAACCTCCAAACTTACTCTAGGCGACCAAAGGCAACGTCAGCTTGAAATAGAAACTTCTTTGCAAAATCTGAGGAAAAGAATACTGGAGCTATGCTCTGGGGTGAGGGTGGAGTAGTTACTGCTCCTTAAATTCCAGCGTCCAGGGTCATAAATAAAATCCTGTTTGATAAATAAAGCATTTCAGCACTTGGCCCATTTCCTACCTCTCCCCTCACCCGCCACTCACTCATATGCTCTGGTAACACTGGTCTCCTTCCTCCAATAAAGGGCTCCATACCTATAAATTGTCTGTCCTCTTTGCCTGGAATATTCTCCCTCCTTACTTCTGCCTCTTGGCTTCCCAAGATTCAATTCAAATTCTACTTTTTCAGGAAGTCTTTAGCTAATGCCTTCTTTCGGGGATTACTTTCCAGCTACTCTGTATGTATCTTATATGTATGTGGTTGGTGGGATTTAATGATCATTTCTATATGATGATTTTCAAATCCTCCTATCCTGCTTCAGTCGCTCTGCTGACCTCCAATGTAATCTTTCAGCCTTTCAGATTCCCATTGGATGTCCAGTACACATCTTAAACTGATAATGTCCCAAAAAATCTAACTCACTTTCTTTCCCCTGGGCTCTTTCTCAACTCTCCAGTTATTGTAGAGGGCAACACCCTCTTCCCCAACCCTCTGGCTCACAACCTAGGAGTCGTCCAGACTCCTCGCTATCAAATCCCACCATATCTAAGCTGTTGCTAAGGCTTGTTGATTTCACCGATGCAACATCTCTTGTTCAGTTCACCTTTGTAGCTTCTCTTGTCTGTTTCATCACCTCTGCAGGATCTCTAGTCAGTTTCACCTCTGTGACATCGCTTGTCAATCTCACCTCTGTGACATCTCTTGTCGCTTTCATCACCTCTGCAGGATCTCTTGTCTATCTCACCTCTGCAGGATCTCTTGTCGATCTCTCACCTCTGCAACATCTCTTGTCCGTTTCACCTTTGTAGCATTTCTTGTCAGTTTCACCTCTTCAGGATCTCTTGTCGGTTTCACCTCTGCAGGATCTCTTGTCGGTTTCACCTCTGCAACACTCTCCAGTACTCCCCCTTTCTCTCTGACTTTTCCCCACTTCTAGTGCAGGTCTGCATCTCTCAAATCTGGATTATTTTAAAAGCTCCCGGGAGGATCTGCCTGCCTCAAGTCTTTCCCCATTCTATTCCATCCTCCATTCAACCATTTTTTTCCCTAAAATGCAGATCCAATCATGTCACTTCCCCACTGGCTAAACTCACGGACTTCCTATCCCCTTTGGGATAAAAAAGAAATGTTCCATTTGCCATTCAAAACCCTTTGTAATCTCACCTCCTTCTGATGAGGTCCTAGTAGCGAGGAGGGCAGAGAAAGCCTGAAGCATCTTTAGGATTCCCTGAGGCAAGGTAGGAAGAAAAGGAATAGGAAAGTCTCAGCCTTAAGTGAGCCTTTTGTTCTTAAGTAGATCTGTTGTTCAAGTGGATTTACAATTTCATCCCATCTCAGGTGGGGGGGCCTCTAGAAATCCTACTTTTACTTATCCAATTAGAAAGTCAAGTAACGATGTCAAACTCTCAAGGTTATATTTCCCTTGTAAAAGACTCCTCATGTAGACCCACTCTACTTTCTTGTCAGGATTAAATTCTCTATAAGGTCCTCTCTCCCACCTCATAGTGTCTTCTCTTTAATGGCTTCTTCCTCCTGCTTAGTTGTGAGTTAACCCACCGTGGAGTACTCGTGCCCCATGTCATCTTTCTCCTTGTTATAGCTCACCAATCAATGGTGCAATCCCCTTCCCCTGCCAACTCTCTTTTGGGGTTAGTCTGCTAGACTTCTATGTATGGATTTAGCCCACTAGTCAATGTTGTACTTCCACCTCATGGTGCCTTCCCTTTAATGGCTTCTTCCTCCTGGTTAATTGGGAGTTCCACGAGGGAACTTGTGTTTCCCCTTGTTAACTGTTAAAACCCCCTTCCTTGCTAATTCCTATGGGCTATTCGCATAACAAAATAATAGCAAAATCTTAGTATCCTATAATGGATGTCTTCATTACCCCATGGCGTGAATTTTTATATTATATTCGTTTACAATTATGCTCTCCTAAATCTATTTTTCTCCCCAAACATTCCTGGTGCCTATTTTACCTTTCCAGCTTTCTTATAACTTAATCTCTGACACTTGGATCTTGTGACACTAGTTTCCTGGTTGTTCCACAATCAACATTCTCATCTCTTGACTTCAGGCATTTTCTCTAGCTCTCTTCCTTTTTGGCAAAATTCTCCCTCCTCTACTGGGACCACTGGCTTCCTTTAAATTCTAACTAAAATTCTATCTTAAATGCTTTGTATATTTTTGCTTCCATATTGTCTCCTTTAGATTTAAGCTCCTTGAGGGCTGACTATCTTGCTTTTTTTGCATCTCTAGCACTTGGGGCAGTTAGATGTGGTTAGGGTGCTGGGTCTAGAGTCTGGAGGATCTTAGTTCAGATATTTACTAGTTGTATGGCCTTGGACAAGTCCCTGTCCAGACTGCCAGAGTTTTCTCATCTGTAAAATGTGCAAGAGAAGGAAATGGCAAGTCCCAAGAAAACCTTCAATGGGGTCACAAGAGGCAGGGAGCACTAAAAACATAACATCTCTAGCACTTACCACCTCATAAATATTGATTGACTGATTGACTGAACAGTTGGACTTTATCTCCCTCATTGGAATGGGAGCTCTTTGAGGGCTGGGACCAGGCTTTTGTTTTCTTTGTATCTGTACTTAGCACATATAAAGTGTTGAATAAATGCATTGACCACTCCAGGCTCTGGTCAGGAATTCCTCAAACTAGATTGCTCATTAGCTCAAACCAACTTGTAATAGTCAAGAAGTGGCCATAATTTGGCTCAATGAAAGGATTTTTGCTGAGAACAAGTAAGACATTTAGAAGCCACAGAACAGCCTTTTCCCCCATAAAAGTCTCCCTGGGGCAAAGTCTCTCTTAGATACTCACTGCATCGGGAGAAAGAGTGGCTAGAATGAGGGATGTACACTCTAGGCCTGGAGGGGCCCTGATGCTCTTCAGGGAGTCCTCATACTATTCTCCTTTTCCTTTTTCCTATACTGCATCTCTGCTGGCCCCAACACACACCATCCTAATGATAGCTAATCATAATAATAAATAGCTAGTTTTTTCTATAACTCTTTAAGTTTTGTAATTAAAAATGTTAAAAACACAAGAACTCGGAGAGGTTAAAAACTATGATTATTCCCATTTTGCAATTGAGGAGACTGAGGCAAACAGATTACATAAATTGCCAAGAATCACATAGCTAGGAAAGTGTATGAGTCCGGATTCGAACTCAGGGAGAGCTCTCTCTCCAATGTGGCAGCTTCTGAAACTGGCTTCTTTCAAGAGTTATTTTTTCTGTTTCTGGTTTCTGTTTTATAGGTTTCCATTTTTCTTGTACTTGACAAGCATGATCAAACAGGATGTCTTCCATTCTCACAGAAGAATTAAAAAGAAGTGTACATGAGACCACAAATCTCTATTATTTATAGCAGGCATTTTCTTTTTTCCCTTCTTTTTCATATTTTTAAAATCTTTTTTGCACTTAATAATTTTTCCAATTTCATGTAAAGAGCTTTCGACATTCATTTTTGTCCCAAAGATTTTGTTTCAAATTTTTCTGTCTCCCTTCCTTCTCTCCTCCCTCCCCTAATATAGGAGGTTATACATGCACAATCATGTTCTACGTTTTTCCACATTAGTCATGTTGTAGAGTGTTGGAATGTTTACAAACTGCTAACTCATTAGAGTTGATAGATTATTGATCTAATCTTACAAGAAGATGTTTTGGGCCAGAACCTGAAACAAGGTACTAAGTAGAACTAATTGATACAATGCTTGTGTTCACACCTTTACTCATCGGCGTTCACAAGTATGGGAGATTCACAAAGTTAACTGTGTAACTTTGTGAATTCACACCTCCCTTGAAGCTCTTAGGGCCAGAGAGCACTATGAGAGAAAACCCATAATCTCTCTCTCTCATATCCCACAATTCCTCTCTCTCATATAAAAGAAACAGACAGAGGCTCTCGGACAGATTTCAGCGGAATTACATGAAGAGTGGAGCTAGATTGGAGGCTGAAGAAAGCAGAGGCAGAAGCAAAGGACAATCTGCAAGAGCTCTTGGAACCAAGCAGAGAGAGAGAGGCCTCAACTAACCAGGCTATTTTGGAAGGAGAAAATAAACGTTTGTATTTTTACCAGCTGGCTGCATTTGGGTGATGATTACTTTCAACTGCAACTAAGACTGCCTCCAGAAAACCTCCTCGAGAAACCTGCTCTTTCTCCCAGAGAGAACCACCATTAAGATAAAGAAGAAAAAGAACACCACAGTAGAAGAATCAAAACAAAAGGAAAAAATCATGAGAAAGAAGAAACAAAAAAGCAAAAAGGGAGAAAGCGTGTGCTTTAACCTGCATTCAGATTCTATAGCTCTTTCTCTGGATGTGGATGGCATTTTCCATCACAAGTCTTGAAATTGTCTTGATCGCTTTATTGCTGAGAAGATACAGCTGGCATTTAAAATACAGATATATGGTAAGTTCAGTAGTTGGGTTTCAGAGCTACCTGCCTGTGTCCTCAATTTCCTTCTTCTCTCTTCCATGAATTAAAAAAAAAAAATGCTCCAATAGCACTTCTCCTGCTTCTCTCTTTTGTTGTCCCTTCTGAGCATCTCCCTTCCCCCAAATTAAAAATGACAACAATAATACACCCCAAACCTGACCCTTAATAAGTAGGGGCAGCTAGGCAGTGTAGTGGATAGAGCACCAGCTCTGAAGTCAGAAGGACCTGAGTTCAAATCTGACCTCAGATGCTTAATCCCAATTGTCTCAACAAAAACAAAACAAAAAACCCAAATAAGCAGGTTCCAGCAGAAGCCATGGGTCATGTCTGAGAATCAAAAGGTCAGAGATCGGGTCTCTCTGGGTGACACGCTTTATCATTTAAGGAGAGAGCTTACCTTATCCTTCATCTGGCAGGACTTCCTACTTTGGGACTCTCCCACACTCCCAGGGCATTGCTTAAAGTCCTAATTGCTTAGTTATCTCTAACTGAGATAACCTCATTGGAGGCTGGGTCAAGAACTCCAAATATCCACTTTAGGAAGGAGTTGGGAGCAGACCCTTTCTGAGATTTCTGAGATCCCTTCCATCCTTTTCAGCTCCTTTTGTGTGTGGTTGTTTTTGCTGTTCAGACTCTTCACGACCCCACTGGGGTTTCCTTGGCAAAGATACTGGAGTGTTTTGTCACTCTCTTCTTCAGGTTATTTTACAGATGAGGAAACAGAGGCAGACAGGGTAAAGTGACTCGCCCGGATCTCACAGCTAGTAAGTATCCAAGGCTTGATTTGAATTTAAGTATTCTTGACTCCAACCTGGCACTCTGTCCGCTCCAACACCTAAATGCCCCTTTTATGTATTATCTTCTCTGAAACAAGGACACTCTCCAGGTCTCCAGATTTTAGAATTGATTACATCACATGGGAGACACTGTCTCAAGACCGCCCAGCATGGAGTTCCTTTATCAGGGAATACTGCGCTCTATCAACAAAGCAGAAGATCCACAAAGCTAGAATCCACTCCAAATGCTCATAGGGACTCTTCGTGTGCAAGCTGTGGGGGAGCATTCTGAGCTTCTATTGGTCTGGTCAGCCACAGTCGGATACATTAACTTGTATAATATAATGAGGTCATTTTGGTCCCCTTGAGAACAAAGAACAACCAGCAAGCATCTCTCTTTACATTAGGAGCTGATTCTTTTGTGTATTTGCATCCGAGCCCTCAGTAGAGCACCTAGCACATAGGAGCTTTACATGTCATAATTATCATGGGATGTCTGACTAATCATCGCATTAATTATGTTTTCAAAGTTGTTTCTCTTGACAATGTTGCATTTATTATAGAAAACGTCTCCTTAGTTCTGTTCACTTCGCTCTGTCTCAGTTCGTATGAGTCTTCCTGGGTTTCTCGGGCTCCGTCCCTTTCATTGTTATGGCGCAGTAATATTCTGTCACATTCAGCCAGTTAGTGAGTCGCCATGCATTTATTAAGCACTTAGGATATGTTAGTACCGTGCTTAGAATCAGGGATACAAAGAATAGCCACCAAAAAAAAAATCCCAAAACAAAAACAAAATCAGCTTCTGCCTTTAAGGCAACGTATAAATAATTAGACATGTATAAGATATTCAGATAGAGTGGAAAGTAATCAGAAGGGGAGGCATTAGCAGTTGGGTTATATACCACCATTTGTTCAGTCGTTTCTCAATTGATGGACACTCTTCCATTGACTTCCAATTCTTTTCTATAACAAAAACTGTTGTTATGAATGTTTTTCTATATCTGGATCCTTTCTGTCTTTTTTTAAAATAACTTTTTATTGACAGAACCCATGCCTGGGTAATTTTTTGCAACATTATCCCTTGCATGGGTTCTGTCAATAAAAAGTTAAAAAAAAAAAATTATCCCTTGCACTCACTTCTGTTCCGATTTTTCCCCTCCCTCCTTCCACCCCCTCCCCCAGATGGCAAGCAATCCTATACATGTTAAATATGTCACAGTATATCCTAGATACAATATATGTGTGCAGAAGCGAACAGTTCTCTTGTTGCACAGGGAGAATTGGATTCAGAAGGTAGAAATAACCCGGGAAGAAAAACAAAAATGCAAGCAGTTTATATTCATTTCCCAGTGTTCTTTCTCTGGGTGTAGCTGCTTCTGTCCATCCTTGATCAATTGAAACTGAATTAGCTCTCTTTATCAAAGAGATCCACTTCCCCTGAATACATCCTCAAACAGTATCATTGTTGAGGTATATAATGATCTCCTGGTTCTGCTCATTTCACTCAGCATCAGTTCATGTAAGTCTCGCCAGTCCTCTCTGTATTCATCCTGCTGGTCATTCCTTACAGAACAATAATATTCCATAACATTCATATACCACAATTTACTCACCCATTCTCCAATTGATGGGCATCCATTCATTTTCCAGTTTCTAGCCACTACAAATAGGGCTGCTACAAACATTTTGGCACATACAGGTCCCTTTCCCTTCTTTAGTATCTCTTTGGGGTTTAAGGCCAGTAGTAGCACTGCTGGATCAAAGGGTATGCACAGTTTAATAACTTTTTGGGCATAATTTCAGATCGCTCTCCAGAATGGCTGGATGTGTTCACAACTCCACCAACAATGTATCAGTATCCCAGTTTTTCCTGCATCCCCTCCAATATTCATCATTATTTTTCCCTGTCATCTTAGCCAATCTGACAGGTGTGTATCTCAGAGTTGTTTTAATTTGCCTTTCTCTGCTCAATAGTGATTTGGAACACTCTTTCATATGAATGGAAATAGTTTCAATTTCATCCTCTGAAAATTGTCTGTTCATATCCTTTCTGTCTTTGCTCGACATGCTTCCAATTCCTTATCATTCCCATCCCAATGATAATGAGTTCTAGATGCCCAATGATAACGAGACAAGATTCATGACTAGAACTTGTCCCAGCTCAGAGAACACCTGATACTGGTCAAAGCAATGTGGTGATTACGGGATTTTGCCAGAGGGTGAAGAGTATAAAGGGTTGTTGGTACATCAAGCTCGGGGCACAGCTGGCTTGCTGGCCCTTAGCTGTGGAAAAGCAATTTTCCACTCCACTTTAATGGATCCGTTATCTCCATCACCATAGCTGTTGTTCCAAATGTTCTTGATGCCTTTACTCCTGGACTGTTCCTACTGTTCACCTTCCCCCACTTTCTTTTCTCTCTTATCTCTATAGACCTCAACTTTACCCCTTCAGTTTCCTCCTCTTCACCTACCTTTTCTTTCCGCTGTACCTTTGGAGTTCCCTTTCCATAACTCATAAACTTCTTTCATTTTAGTCAAGTAATATTCATGAAGCACCTACTATGTGCCAGGCAGAGTACTGAGGAAACACCTACTATGTGCAAGGCTCCATGTTAAGTGCTAAGGATGCAAAGAAAGACAAAAGGCAGTTACTGCTCCCAGTCTAACATGGGAAAAAAACTGCAAACAACTGCAAAGAAAGCTGCCTGGAGGGGATACCAGAGACCAGACCTCTTCCTCTCCTGTTCAATGGTACTGCTTCCCTGGTCATCCTTCCTAACCCTGGTTACCCCTTTCATCCTCCCCAGATCACTCATCCCAGAGGGAGGAGTTAGAACCGAACGGTTCTTATTCCCTATTATTACTCTAGAACCTTTTTCTGCTGACATAACTCACTGACCTCTCTCCCTTTGAGATTCACTTACACAAGTCACTTTGAGCCCCAAAGAGATCAAGCTGGTTGCTCTCCGCTGTCTCCCTAAACGTTCTTCCTCCTTCCTCGAGTTCAGTACCTGGGTCGTGGTCTCCCGATCCATCCCACCGCAGGCCTTCAGGAGCCACTTTCCGTTCCTTCCGACACTGAGCTCCCTAATCTAGGACTTCAGACCTCGGCTTCAAAAGGCCGCCAAGGTTTCCCAGTGCGTCAGGGCTATCCCGGTCGTCCTGACCCAAATCTTGCCGCTGGATGCAGATGGCCCTGGTAGGGAAGGTGAGGCAGGTGACTGCGCAGCCCTCCCTCCCTTAAATCCAACTCCTGCGTGTCATGGCGTCCCCTGCTTGAATGAATGGGCAGCAACAACCATCTAGATCCCAGGACTCCTTCCTGGCCACAGTCACAGCCTTGTTCTCGCCATCAGCCCCAACTGGCCCGTTTCAAGCCCTCCGAGGTCCCTCGCTCCCATCCCAGCCTCCTGTTCTTCCAGCTCTCCCCCGGCCCAACTCGTCCTCCTCCTCCTCCTCGGCCTCCCTCCCTTTGTTCTCCCTGGGACCACCACTCTCTCTGCTGGTCAGGACTTTGCCAGGCCATCCCTCCTGTTCTGGAGTCCCCTTCCCTTGTTATTAAGTTAAACCATTGAGGGCTACTTGACTCCTGTCAACCAGACTGAGCCGGCTCTAATCTGTGGTAGCTGGAGCCGATGGAGCAAGCTGGAGACCGGAGTCGGGAATCAAGCAGAAGTTTCATTTCAAAGCCGGGGAAATGGCTTACAAGCGAGCAGGGGGTCTGGATACGTGCTCCCGAGCCTCCGGTGAGGGAACCTGAGGCAGGGTGAGATTCCTCAGCTTGTACCGATGGCTCATCAATGAGCTGTGGTCCCGACAGCAACAACGAGACAAGATCCATGACCAGAACTTGTCCCAGCTCAGAGAACACCTGATACGGGGTCAAAGCCATGTGGTGATTACGGGATTTTGCCAGAGAGTGACTAGTGCAAAGGGTTGTTGGTACGTCAAGCTCGGGGCACAGCTGGCTTGCTGGCCCTTAGCTGTGGAAAAGCAATTTTCCACTCCACTTTAATGGATCCGTTATCCCCGTCACCATAGCCGTTGTTCCAAATGTTCTTGATGCCTTTACTCCTGGACTATTCAAAAATCAATTCCCCTATTTGTGAGCTAGACATGCTAATCAATATTTATTATCTAATAATATTTCTAATATCATCTAATAATAGGTCTAACAACAACAAAATGATAAATAATCTTTCTGGACATAAATATTTATAGAAGCTCTTTATGAGGTGGGAAAGAATGAGGATCTGAGGGAATAATCATCCATTGGGGAATGGCTGAACATTTTATGATATATAAAATGAGATAGAATACTCTTGTGCTGTCAAAAGTGATGGACTGTTGGGGCAGTTGGATGGCGCAGGGTGGTGTACCAGCCCTGAAGTCAGGAGGAGCTGAGTTCAAATCTAGCCTCAGACACATAACACTCCCTCGTGTGTGACCCTGGGCAAGTCACTGAACCCCAATGGCCTCAGCAAAAAAGAAACAAACAAATAAATAAAATGTTGGAGAGTTTCAGAGAAACCTGGGAAGACTTATGAACTTATGTAAAAGGAAGTAAGAACTAGGTTCTTCAGAGGAGCCTCTTTTATTAGCTGCAAGCATGGAACTGAGATGAAGGGAAATGAGAAAGGGAGGGTGATTCTAACCTTGGAAATCTGAGTGATGGAAAGACATTGATTAAGAAGAAGGGTTTTCAAAGAGATCTGAAAGGGAGCCACATGTGTAAGAATGTTTGTGGCGACCCTTTTCGTAGTGGCAAGGAACTGGAGACTGAGTAGATGCCCATCAGCTGGGGAATGGCTGGATAAGTTATAGGATATGAATGTTATGGAATATTATCATTCTGTAAGAAATGATGAACACGCTTGTGGGGAATAGAGAGAGAGAAGGTGAAAAACTTACAGGGATGTATGAATTCTTTTTCTGTATTTTATTATTTCTGTGTCTCCCCTATGACCTGTATAATATGTGCAGGCCCATATTTACTTGAACCTTGGCCAGCTAGAAACAAATTTACTTAACCTGAGCTGATGACGTTTATTAGTATTTGACATTTGTCGATATTTAGTCTATTAGTGGGACCACTGTCTGCTCGATTAAGCCCGAAGGCCTGATTTTCTATTTCCTAGAAATCAGGAGATTTCCCTGAAACCTTCCATTCCAATCTCTCCAAAGAGCAACAACCAATTAGATGCCTCCCCCTCCCCTTCTCAATGCTCTCTCACTTGTGATGTAATCTCTTGTATAGAAGCTGTGTATCTTTACTACTACTTTAGCCTCCTACCTGAGCTTTCTCTTATCTCACGTTGGGCCGGCTCATCCTCCGGAGGTTTTCAATAAACAACATTTCTGCTTTTTTTTTTTAACCAAGTGAAAAAAGTCATTTTGGGTAAGGGTCTTCTACATCCCTCACACACTGATTATAGAAAGGCCTGGAAAGATTTACATGAACTGATGCTGATGCTGAGTGAAATGAGCAGAACCAGGAGATCATTATTCACAGCAACAACAAGACTCTACCATGATCGATTCTGATGGACGTGGGTCTCTTCAACAATAAATGGATTCAAAGGATATGAACAATTTTCAGATGATGAAATTGAAACTATTACCACTCACATGAAAGTGTTCCAAATCACTATTGATCAGAGAAATGCAAATTAAGACAACTCTGAGATATCACTACATACCTGTCAGATTGGCATTATGCCCAAAAAGTTATCAAACTGTGCATACCCTTTGATCCAGCAGTGTTTCTATTGGGCTTATATCCCAAAGAAATACTAAAAAAGGGAAAGGGACCTGTATGTGCCAAAATGTTTGTAGCAGCCCTATTTGTAGTGGCTAGAAACTGGAAAATGAATGGATGCCCATCCATTGGAGAGTGGCTGGGTAAATTGTGGTATATGAATGTTATGGAATATTATTGTTCTGTAAGAAATGACCAGCAGGATGAATACAGAGAGGACTGGCAAGACTGACATGAACTGATGCTAAGTGAGATGAGCAGAACCAGGAGATCATTATATACTTCAACAATGATACTGTTTGGATGTATTCTGATGGAAGTGGATTTCTATGACAAAGAGACCTAACTGAGTTTCAATGGATAAATGATGGACAGAAACAGCTACACCCAAAGAAGGAACACTGGGAAACAAATGTGAACTATTTGCATTTTTGATTTTCTTCCTGAGTTATTTTTACCTTCTGAATCCAATTCTCCCTGTGCAACAGGAGAACTGTTCGCTTCTGCAAATATGTATTATATCTAGGATATACTGCAACATATCCAACATATATAAGACTGCTTGCCATCTTGGGGGGGGGGTGGAGGGAGGGAGGGGAAAAAAATGAAACATAAGCGAGTGCAAGGGATAATGTTGTAAAAAATTACCCTGGCATGGATTCTGTCAATACAAAGTTATTATTAAATAAAATAAAATTAAAAAACAAAAAACTAAAAACAATAAATGGATTCAGACCAGTTCCAGAGAGAGACCGGTGGGAACTGAGTGTGGACCACAACATAGCGTTTCCTCTCTTTCTGTTATTATTTGTCTGCATTTTTGTTTTCCTTCTCGAGATTTTTTCTTTCTGATTTTTCTTGTGCAGCAAGATAACTGTATAAATATAACTTTATATTTTACTTTATACTTTATAACATATACTTTAACATATTTATCATGCATGTATTGGAGTATGCCATCTAGGGGAGGGAGTGTGGGGAAGGAGGGGAAGAGTTGGAACAAGAGGTTTTGTGAGGGTCAGTGCTGAAAAATTACCCATGCAATGTTTTGTCAATAAAAAGCTTTAATAAAAAAAACTGTGTGACCCTGGGCAAGTCACTTAACTCCAATTGCCTGAGCAAAAAAAAAAAAGGTAATAGTTGCTGTGCTGGAGGGGGATGATTTGCCTGGGGGCCCCTTCCCATAAACCCCAGCTCTTCCAGCAGAGGCAGGGCACCCGCTTTTGCAGATGCTGCAGGGATGAGGGGAACTTCCTGCCCTACTCTGGTTGCTGAAGCCCCTTCCTTGCGTGCTGCCATCCCTAAGCGGCCCCTTTCAGGCCATCTCCTGTGTCTTACAAATGGTCTGAATTCTGCTTTTTGGGGCTTCTTCTGCCTGAAGGGCCCTGGATCCAGCTGCCATTCTCAGCCTCCCCTGGGGACTTGGTCTGGGGGCAGCAAAGTGTGGCTCAGGGCTAATGGCTCCCCCTGCTCTGGGCAGAGGCCTGTGGGGTCCTAGCCTGGGTGAGTTCTGTCTGTTCTTTTGAAGAGTTCAGCCCAGGGCCACGGACACTCCCACTTGGAACAGAGAAGGCTGAGGGGACCAGGATGGCCTGGTGTGGGGGGCTGGGAAGGGGAACTCCCACTCAAGGCCTGGAGATCTCTGCTGACAGCCGGCTCAGAGCTCCTCTGGGCCCTGAGGGATGGCCCAGACCCACTCTCCTTCTGACTCTGCTTTGTGAAGCTGTGGCCCCTCTGTCACAGGCAAGCCCCAAAGTCTCCATAAATAGGCCCCGGGCCCAGATTGACCAAGAGCAAGAGGATCCACTCCTGGCTCACGGAACCTGACCTGATTCCAGCCTGGTGCTGCTGTCCTCGCAAGAAACCTCTGGGCCAGACAAATGATCAGGTGATACTGCTACCAGAACACTTATATATAGCTTAAGGTTCATAAGTTGCTTTACATTTATTTCCTCATTGGATCTTCCCAACAACTCTTATTTCCATTTTACAGGTGAGGAAACTGAGCCCGACAAAAATCACAGAGCTGGGGTGTGTCTGGGCCTCCAGGTGCGGAGCTCTGGACATTTCAACGCCCCGCTGCCCCGGGACTTCTCAGTCTCATCCCCACGGGGTCCTGGCAGCCAGGTGGGAGCTGGCAGAGAGAGCTTGAATCACGGTGAATTCTACTACTGGCTACTCCTGGAGGGAAGCAGAGAGCAGCAGGGGTAGGATTATGAGTGGACTTTGAGGATTTTGATTGGGCCGTTTGTTTAAGTGGCCCCCACCCCTGGGAGAGGTGGAATAAGTGACTGGCCTGGGATCACACACCCTGACGCCAGGGCTGGTGCTCTACCCACCGTACCATCCTGCTGCCTCTCTGGTAGGGTTCTTAGCCCAATCCTTTACCTTGACAAAACCATGTCCCCAATCAGAAAGCCAAGGTATGCTGTCAACCCTCTGAGATTCTATTTCCCTTTAAAAACTACAACACTGGCCTGTGACCCCAATATACTTGGGGGGTGTCAGCCCACATCCCGGTACAGGGAGAGCCTGACTGCAGCCACTGACCTCGGCAAGCCCATCCGGATGGCCTCGGCCTTAACAGAGTTTCTATTTGACCAAACCAGGACTGGACTGGAGTGGGAGAGTGTGTGTGTGTGTGTGTGTGTGTGTGTGTGTGTGTGTACATGTACATATATGTGTGCATGCGTGTGAGAGAACAGAGACAGACAGAAATAGAGACAGAGATAGGGAGACAGACAGAGATGGAGAGAGACAAAGAGGAAAGAGAGAGTGAAGGACAAAGACAGAGACTGAGATAGCGAGAGAGAGCAAAGAGAGGGATGGAGACAGAGACAGAGATGGAGAGACAGAGAGAGAGGAGAAAGAGAGATTGAAAGATATAGAGAGAAGAGAGAGAGACAGACAGACAGAGAGAGACAGACAGAAAGAGAGAGAAAAGAGAGGGACAGAGAGAGAAAGAGAAAAAGAGAGAGGAAAAGAGAGGCAGAGGGATAGAAATAGAATAGACAAAGATAGAAAAGAGAGGTATAGAAAGAGACAGAAAGACATTGACAGAGACAGAGATAGGTAGAGATAGAGAGAGACAGACAGAGAGAGAGACAGAGACAGAGAGAGACACAGAGAGACAGAGAGACAGAAAGAGACAGAGACAGACAGAGAGAGAGAGACAGACAGAGAGAGAGACAGAGACAGACTGGCAGAGAAACAGAAAGTGCATGCTCTGTTCACAGGAGTGAAGAATATGGTTCTCTATTTGCCTCTCCCAGTTTGAGTTTTTCTTTGCCTATCCAAGGACGGCTTGCCCTCTATACGTAAGCAGTTGATAATACCCCACAAATGTCCCACTGAAGACCTCTGGGAGTCACAGTCTTCAGAGCGACACCGGCCTGCTGCTCTACACCGTCTCCCCTCGTGCCCTTGAAACTGAGAATTGTAGCCCCAAACCATGAGCTCGGCCCCTAAGCCCTTACCCTCCCCCACCTTCAAGTCTAGCTTCCCCCACATGTATTGTCTTCTCTCATTAGAATATAAATTCCTGGACAGAAGGGGTTCTTTCTTTTTTGCTTGCATTTATTTCCGGCTCAGAGTCTGATTCATTTGAAAGCTTAACAAATGTCTTTCCTTCCTTCCCTCCCTCCCTCCCTCCCTCCCTCCCTCCAAGCCCAGCCTTGAAATCTGGGTGTCCCCGGGCTACGCGGAAAGCCCTGGGCCTCCCCCTGTTACCTGTCCGTGTACCGCACGGACTGCGTGGGGAGCCCCCTGCCGAGCTCCCTGCGGGTCTGCGTGTGGCTGGGGCCGCTGCGCATCTGGCTTCCCGAGGCCCCCGGGCCCCCTCTGTCCTTCCTGACGCCCAGTGAGATTCCGTCTCCCTGCGCCCAGTAATGGGCTTGACCTTTTCCAGGGGAGGACAACTTGCTCCCTCGGAAAGAGCTGCGGGGATGGTTTCTCCGGGGGGACGACCTTGCTTTTCATCGTGTTCTCTTTGGGCAGAAGCCTGGGGGCGGGGGGGGGACCTCCGGGATGGACGTTTTAGCTCAAGGATTGTCTGAAACCAAAGCTTCAACCGTTACTTCCGAGGCCTTCAGGGAATCCGGCCACATCAGGCAGCGAGTGAGGAGCGGGAGCCGTGCTGAGCCCCGGAGCCGTGGGGGAGAGAGGCCAGCACGATACTGGGGGTCGGGATGGAGTCGCCCATGTCTGACCATATTGGATTACTTGCCATCTGGGGGTGGGGGAGGGAGGGACAAAACGGGAGCTCCAGGTTTGGCGAGGGTGAACGTGGAAAACGATGCACGTGGTCTTTGTTGTTGTTTTGCCTGAGGCGATGGGGGTTAAGCGGCTGCCCAGGGTCCCACAGTGGGAAGTACGAAGCCTTGGAGACCAGATGGAAACTCAGGTCCTCCGGACCTCAGGGCTGGGGCACCATATGCATATGTTTTGAAAATAAAAAAGCTTTAATTTAAAAAAAAGGCTAGAAAAGACACTCTCTGCCCTCAAGGAACTTACCATGAAATCTTAAGGCGTCTACGTCCCGAGGGAGATAAAAAGTGAGGTATTAGAGCCATTGTTACTCTGTGAATGGAGCCCCTCCGGAGGTGTGGGTGCTTCCTAACGCACACCAGCAAGGGGCACCCAGTGTGTCCTACGGCTGCTCGCCCGTCCCCCCATCTCCCCTCCCACTCCGGCCGGGGCTTCTGCCTGACCATTCTCTCCTCCTCCTACTGGGACAAAAAAAGTTTTCATTAAAAAAAGGCATAAAGTCGATATCGGGTAAAGGAGAACTTTCTTCAGTTTCTCTACCTACAACAAGATACATCCATCACATTGACACATAATTAAAAACGTAAAACAACAACCTGTCTCTATCTGGATAGTCTCCCAACAGGTGAAGTCTGAAGGCACAGAAGAAACAATTCAAACGAGAAGGAAACGGGGGATTTGGTGGAAGAGAGCGATGTGGAGGCCCAGGGTGCTCCCTCAGGAGGAGAGTTTTTAAGCCAATGGAGAGAAGATGGAAGGCAGGCCCGAAAAGCAGAGGAAGACAAAAGCCTGGCACAGCTGGGGAAGAACAATGAAAAGGGACCAAACCCCAGGATGAACGAGGCTGGCAAGGAAGGACAACCAAGGCATCTTTTTTTTTTTTTTTTTTTTTTTTTTTAAGAATTTTAAGATTTTAGCTTGGGTCTTCCTGACTCCGCCCATTGCCCTACCCACTGCGCCACCTGGCCGCCAAGGCCAAGCCCAATGTGAATAGCCTTGCTCTCAGCCTTCCTGTCTCCTTTGGAAGCCCGCCTCCGGATTCATCCTCTCCTCTTCATCACCCCCTCCCCCCGCCCATCTATTAGCTCCTTTCCCGTTTCCTATAAAAACATCCGGGTCTCCTCCATCCCTAGAGAAGAGCTCATGCCCTCTCCACTACCATCACCCTCGGTCTCCGCCCTTTTCTCTCCCAGCCTCTGAGAGCGGTCTGTCTCCCCGTGACTAAGGGAACCCCTGGCCTCCCGGACCAGGGCGCCCCTTCCCCGGAGCTGGCCTCGAGCTCTGGCCCCTCCGGGAGGGAGGAGGCAGCAGCCCCTGATGACGGAGGGGGAGCAGCTGGAGCGAGCGCCGGGCGCGAGGTCAGGGAGCTCGGAGTCGGAGACCCCTGCTCCCGCCCAGTCCCCCCCTCACACAGCGCCGGGGCTGGATCAGTGTGCATTCTCTCCCTCTCTTCCCTTCTCCCCGGAACTTCCCCATTAATGCCGACGACACCTCCACCCTCCCGGCTCCCGCTTGGCAAGCGAGGGGCCGCCCTCAACTCCTTGCTCTTCCTCACCCACATATTTAATGTTGCCAAGGAAACTGAGTCAGGCGGCGGTGAAAGCGCTTCAGCTAGCAAGGGCCCGAGGGCCTCAGGAACTCTGACTCCTGACCCCGCCCTCCTCCCCACAGCCGCCTGGCGGCCTCGCCGAGCTCGGCTCAATGCTGAGCACTTCGCGGGAGCTTAATAAGTTTCCTTCTCCCCCCACGTCCCCCCTTCCATGAACCTGCCTCGGGGTTCCATGAACCCCGAGATTCCTGTTTTCTGTCAACCTGAATTCAGCCCAAAGCGAGGCTTTTCACCTGGGCCAGTGAGTTAGGGCTCCCGGGGAGCAGGGCTGCGAGGGGAGGGACTGGAGCGGCTGCAGGTGGGAGGAAGCAGACGCTTTCCCTGGGAAGCCGTTTTGCATAACAAGCGAAAGTCTGGGGCCGGGAGAGACCAGGCCGGGGCAAGCCTCGGGCAATTCACGCGTCTAGGAGTGGGCGCCGGGTCAAGTGCGGTCTGTTGAGTTTGATGCTTCTCCGAGCCTCAGTTTCCCCATCTGTAAAGCTGAGGGGGGGATAAGTTCCCGAATCCGCTTCAGTTTATTTTCAGTCTCTCCCGGACTACCGACTCGTTTCTTAGGGCCCAAAGCATCCCGGTATCTCCCCCACTCTCCCTAGATTCTTCCATTCCTGCTAACGATTATTCGGCCCTTTGCGGCTGGGCTCGCGCCTCCTCTTCCTCTCCTCTTGACTTCTCATAATGCGGTTCTGACCTCAGCACGGACGGAGATGGATCCCCCCTTTTCCCCTGGATCTTCAGAACAGCCCCCTCCTCCCGGTCCTGCTTCTACCTCGGATTGCTCCTTGTCCACCCCTCCGTTGGGTCCTGCTCCGGATCGCGGTCTCTAACCTCGGGGCTCTGTCCAGGGTGCTCTCCTCCCCTTCCCTGTCTCTTCACCCGGAGAGCCGCAGCTCCCTCCGACCCCCAGCTGGATGGCCAGCAGACGTCCCAACGTGTCCAGAACAGAACTCCCCCCCTCCCCCGAACTGCACTCCTGGCTCCGGGGACTCCAGCTCCTGGATGCTCCCCCCACAGGACGCCGCCCCCGGCTCTGGCCGTTTCCCCTGGCAGGAACACCGATCTCCGGCTCCGGCCCTCCGAATAAAACCCGACCTCCCCCCGGAAGCCCTCCCAGCCCGTGGGCATCGGCTCGAGCCGCGTGTAAGGCTTGCTTGGTACACATTTGTTCGCAAGGGGCTTCCTAGGAGGTTGTACGCTCCTTTGAGGGCAGGGATCGCCTTTTCATATCTTGGTACCCCAACTTTAACAGCATAAGAGGCTTAATCATTGTTTACTGAGGACTGATTCAAGTCTAGTCCTAAAATCCCAGGAACTCGGTCTCAGACTCTCGCCAGGTTTTGCGACCAAAGTCGAATCTCAGATACTCCTCCAGCATCCCGAGCGCGTTCCCGCGGCGCCACGTGCGCGCCCGCCCCTCGCGGGGCCGTCACCATTGTCAAGATCCCCGGGCCCCGCCCTCGGGGAACATCCCATAATAATCCCGTCCGACCCCTCCTCTCAGCTTTTCGCAGGCCTGCCATTTCGCCTGGCGCCGCCCATCTCTGGCGCTGATTGGCTCTCGTCTGGCAGATTTCCACCGATGATTGGTCATCTCCGGAGGTGGTCGAGTCATTCAGTGGCTCCGGGTCCTTTGGGGCTGGCGTTTCCTCCTGGCAACAGACACAGCTGGCGTAGATTGGCCAGCGGGGGCTCGCCCGGCCCCCAGCCCGGTCCTGACTGGGACTTATTGGTTGGGCTCAGGAAAATTGCTGGAAGCCGATTGGCTGTAGGGCGGGGAGTTGTGCGGCTGCGCGAGAAGGCGGGAGGCGGAGCTGATTGAGTCCCCGGTCGGAGGTGGTCGCGGTGAAGGCGGTCGATCGCGTTCCGCGGAGCCCGAGGCGGCGCCAGCGCCAGGCCCGAGATCCGCGGGGGAGAGGCGGCCACGCGTGGGTGAGTATTCGTGGGACTGTGGTTCCGGGTTGGAATGTGAAGCCTGCGCTTGGAGCTAGCTATTCCCGGGTGGGGGAGGGGCGGCGGGGGCCCCCCGCGTACAGAGTGGCATCTCCCCTGACCAATGGGAGGCGGCGCCGCGGCCCTTCAGCTTTTCGTTGATCCGTGCCCGCTGCGCTCGGGCCAATGAATGCTAGGTGGGCCGTCCCTAGACTTCTTCCTGCTGCTGCCCCTGCTGCCGCGGGTCGGGCCTGCGGGGGCTGTGCGTGCCCGGGGACGGAGTTGGGCTCCCAGCCTCTGGGAGTGGGCCACCCCGGCCCCGCCACCCCGAACTGGCCCCGGCCTGGGGACGGTGCTGCTGGAGTCCGCCCGGCAGCTGGGCCCTCCCCCAGCTGAACACTTCCTCCCATGCATAGCTCGTTTGCATATAGTTGTGGGCGATTTGTTTCTATTAGAACGAGCTTTGCCTGGGCAGCGATCGCTGTCGGCCTTTGTTTTTGGTCCCTTCTCGGCATGCGGCTCGACACATACGGTGGGAGCTTGTTGGCTGTCCGAGCGCATCCGGACTCTGGACTAGTTTCCCTCAGCGTGGCCGATGGCCCTGCCTCTGGGAAACCAGGTTCTTGAAGGGGTCCCGGCTGCAAGCACTTGCGGAGCTCCTGCAGTATGCCGGGGCTCCGGACTTTTTTCTTAGTTGCTCCTGTGGCTCAGTCGCCTCTGACTCATCGTGACCACCCCATTGGGGCATTCTCTTGGCAGAGATCCCGAAGGGCTGCCTTCCGTTTCCTTCTCCAGCTCGTTTACAGATGGAGAAACTGAAGCACACGGAGAGAAGTGACCGGCCCAGGGTCACACGGCTGCTGAGTGACTGAGCCAGAGTGGAATTCAGATCTTCTTGCCCCGGGCCTGTGGTCCATTCACCCAGAGAGCAGAAGTTCTCAGTCTAAAGGTGGATTCCGCATGCAAACAGGTGGAGTCCAGCTGGCCTACGTTCATTAAGCACTTGCTGTGTGTGACGCTCTCATGGAGCTCCCAGCCCCCAGGGGGAAACCCGGAGAACTCAGCTTCTTCTTCCTTCTCCAGATTCTGCAGTGGAGCCTGATCTAGGACGAGCAGGCAGCATGGCTTCCGAGTCGGAGAGCCTGAACCCCAGCGCCCGCATCATGACTTTCTACCCCACCATGGAGGAGTTTCGGACCTTCAGCCGCTACATCGCCTACATCGAGTCCCAAGGAGCGCACCGGGCGGGGCTGGCCAAGGTCAGGGTGCTGGGGCGGGGCGAAGTGGTTGGGGAAGCCCGGCTGAACCCTGGAGATCTAGTAATTAGCAGAGCACCTGCCCTGTGCCAGGCTGAGCCAGGTGCCAGGATGGCCTCCTCTGGTTTTCAGCACAGTCCTGCTGGGTATGTGCTATGATTCCTCATTTCACCGAGGAGGAATCTAGGGTGAACAAAAGGCAGGTGACCACACCCCTCCCCCCCTCGAGGTAGAGAGGGGATTGGAGCAGCCAAAGTTTTAATCACTCAGGGCTTAGCTGGCTGGGGGGGAGGGGCACCCTGGGGCCTCCTATCACAGATGTGGTCCCCTCCTGCCTAGCTCCTCTTGTAGGGGCGGGGTCGGAGTGAGCAGGCCCCATTGTGTCTTCTAGGTGGTTCCTCCAAAGGAGTGGAAGCCGAGGTCGACCTATGACGACATCGATGACTTGGTCATCCCGGCCCCCATCCAGCAGGTGGTGACTGGGCAGTCCGGCCTCTTCACCCAGTACAACATCCAGAAGAAAGCCATGACTGTTCGGGAGTTCCGCAGGATAGCCAACAGTGACAAGTGAGTAAGGAGCCCCGTGTCCCCGAGGGGCAGCAGCCGGAGCTCTGGACCAGGGTCTGCCAGAGGGTGGCCAAGCTGAGCCGAGCCCAAGGCTTCTGTGGCCTCCTGGCTCTGCCCACTGGTAGTCTCTTTCTTGCCCTCCCTTCCGCAGGCCTTGGCACCTGAGCTTTTCTGCTCCTCCTTTCCCAGTCTCCATTTTTGGGCTCTTCTTGCTTAAGGGCCAGTAGGGTATAGGGACTAAGGCTTTGCAGAGGCCCACTCAAGCTCACACCCTCAGGGGAGGGACTGTCCAGAGTCAGGAAGTCTATCCAGTCCCGCCTCTTTACCTTTGTAGATAAGGAAACTGAGTTCCAGAGAAGTCAGCTGACTTCCTCAGAGCCAGAATTTGAACCCAAAGCTCTCTCTTCCCAATGGAGCCCCCAGTCTTGCCTCATGCTGCTCCTTGGATGATGTGCAGAAGGTGCCATTGCTTTGGGGGGGTCAGAGCCATCGCTTGACTCTCAAGCCTCCAAACAGCCTTTTTCTCACATCCATACTGTCTCCACTTCCTGCTCACCGACTCTTGGTCATTCCTGTGCCTCTGTTTCTTTAAGGACTTTTCTGATTTTACTCCAGAGCCCTCCTGAGATGGACTCGAGGCTTTGCCTCTTCCCCGGGATCCTGACTTTTCACTTTTTTCATTGTTATACCGAAGCTGGTGCTGCCATTCAAACAGATGTCTCCACTACCAGCCTCCCTTTTTCCCTGTGCCCCTGCTTTTGTTGTCTGGGCTTTGGCACAGAGCCTTTAAAGTTCCAGGTCATTTGCCTTATTCCCGAGCCCTGGATCTTTGCTGTGGTTCTATGGAGGGGCTTCTTCATGCCATGAGACATCTTAGCTGGTCCAGGTTGCTGTTTTTCATGTACCTGGCTGTGGTTCTGCCCTGCCTCCCACCTGCTTGGCTTTGGCTCCCACTTCCTCTCCATGATGTGGTTTGCATTTGGGGACTGGGGTGGCTTGGCCAGGCCCTCCCTGCTGCCCTTTTCCCTTACCAACTTGACTTCTCTTTAGCCTCCTCTTCTTGCCTCCCCTTGCACTGCTCAGGCTTTCCCCACTCTGCCCTGTCCATGCCATGACCTCCATCAAGTGGTTCCCCCGCTAGTTCCCATCAGTTTTCTCATTCCACATCTCCAGGATCGAGCTGCCACCGATGCAGCCTGTCATTGCCATCTCTCCGGGCCAGCATCCACATAGTTGTAAAGGCTTACTGTAGCTTCTGGGCCTAGGCTCCTCGGAGCTTAGCTGCCAGGGCCTCCTGCCCGTGGCCTCCCCTCAGTGCCATGTTGCCCTTCCTTTGGTCAGGTCCTGCGGGGTCTCTGAGGCTTCCTCGTCCTCCTGTAGGCCTCTGTCCTGCTGCTGTTGCTTGTCCTTAGAGCAGAAGCTCCTTCAGACTGGCTTCCCTGCCTTGGTCCTCCAAGGTCCAGCTTTGAAGCTTCCCTTTCCTCTTAGCTTCTTGGTGATCCTTCTCATGTCTTCAGCGATGAGCCTTCTTTGCTTTCCTACTGGACCACTCAGCCGTTGTGCTTTAGGACCTCCCCTTCCCTCCCCTCATCTCTTCTCCCATCTTGGATGATTGCCAGAGAGGCTGAATTCTGGGAGTCATCATCACCTGCTTCTTCCTCCTCTCCCTCCCCGCTTCACCCCTCCTCAGATGACTGATCAATAGCCCAGCCATGCTGAGCTTTGTCCTGCGGTGTCGCCCACAGCTCTCCTGCCATTGCCAAAGTCAAGGCTGCATCCTTTCTTGTTTATGCTCGTCCTTGCTCTAGTCCATCCTTGGCTCAGCCTGCTGCCTTCCCTAGTTCCTCATTGACCATCGCTCTCCTATGCACTCAGATGCCGAGTGTGCTAAGTGCCCAGGGAGCAGGCCCATTCCTCTCAGAAGGAAGTGGGCGGGCCAGGCAGGGGCTTTTCAGGGCAGCCCCTTTGAAGACCCTCTTTGGGATCTGCAGAAAAACTCCAGGTGTGAACCCTGGGGTCTTCTGCAAGCCGAGACGTGGCACCTGGGCCAGTCTCCTCCCGAGTCCTGCAGGGACAAGGGCAGCAGCTAGCTGCAGAGCTGAGGGCAGGGAGAAGCTTTCCCTCTGCTGCTGCTGTTGCTGCTGTTCTGCCTCCGGTCCCACTGCAGGAGGCTGCAGACACTGTGTTTTCTTCTTGGTAGGAAATGATTGAGGAGTCTTTGTCCATTTGTTCTTTCCTAGGTACTGTACTCCCCGCTACAATGAATTTGAAGAGCTTGAGCGAAAATACTGGAAAAATCTAACGTTTAATCCCCCCATCTATGGTGCTGATGTGAATGGGACACTGTATGAAAAGGTAAGGAGGGACGCCGGGCAGGCAGAGAAACCTAGTGGGCAGAGGAGTCGCCTCTGAGGCTGGAAGGGGAGGTGATAGGACCTGGTTTCAAATCCTGGCCCAGACACAACTTGAAGACTCTTCTTTTGTAAGTGGCTGCCAGAGCATGGCGGCTCTTGGCGTACCCTGCAAGGCCTCCCTGTGGTGCGTCCAGCCTTTGGCCAGGCTCTTCCTGTCCTTGGAGATGGGGATCTTGTCTCGGATAAGACGTTCTTTGTCTTCCTCTGTACCCCGTGTGTTGGCAGGGAACCTGGCCGCCAGGATGGTCGGCTTTTCCCCAGGGTGTGTGAATGCTTTCTGTCATGTCTGCACGGGGCTCAGTCGGGTTTCATTTGCCCCCTTCGGACAGGATGGCTCCTGGGTTCCTTCTGGTGCCACCTTGTCTCCCAGTGGCGCTCAGGGGCATAAGCAGAAACGAGGGCCAGAGCCCTGACCCAGCACCAGCTCTGTGGTGGGGAGGCAGGCCTGGCAAAGCCTGGTACTAATAAAGCCGGGGGGCCAGAATGGGATTTCTGCTTCCTTTTGTGCGTGCTTGTGGACCATGCTTTTTGCCAGAAACTAAAGCCATTCTTACCCGCTTACTGCTGGCAGATGCTACTTTTGCCCCATTTTTGAAAATTGATCCAGTGACCCTTTTGCGATGTCCTCTTTCTGATCCCTGTCCCCCAGTTTTTTCAAGGCCTCTTGGCAGTGCTTTCATTGGTAGTCCTTTTAGTGCTTTGGGGCCATTCCCCAGGTCTCCATTAAGTGACTTGGACTTAATCCAGGGCACTGGACTGATCTCTTACTCTGTTCTCTAAATGTATACATGAAGTTGAAATGAGTGGTTGAATCAGATCAGTGTAGACTGGGCCAGGGAGAGTGTGACTGAAATTCCCTCGGGAAGGGGAAAGTCAGTGAACATTTATTAGGCATCAGTTCTGTGCCCCAGATGGGGGACTTTGGTGAGGGTACCCAGTAGAGGCAGACTCTGCCCTCATGGAGCTCAGCCTACAGGCGGCACCACGCCAGTATTGCATAAATAGGGGGATGACACTAGAATTAGGGGTTGGGTCAAAGACTTGATGGAAGCCTGGGAAATGGGGAGACTGAGGAGAGGAAGCATCTGTGACAGGGACAGCCTGGATGTCCCCGGATGGAGGTGTAAGATTGCTGGGCAGCAGTGAGGACCTAGTCAGTGTTGTGTGACCTTCGTGGAGTTAGGGACCTGTCAGCACCGGGCAGCGCTGGTTCAGCAGCAGAGGAGACCAGGGAGAACTGAGAGGTCAGGAGCACAGAGGAATGGGAAGAGCCTTTGTCAGCTCCCGGGTGATCTCTGGCCAGTGCCAGATTTTTGAGCTCACTGCCGGGCCCAGGGTCACACATCAGACCTTCTCAAATCAGTTGCTCCATTGCAAAGGCAGAGTCAAAAAAAGGAAAGGGCCCTTGGCATCTGTATAAAGATCTGCAGCTTGACCATGTGCTAGCTGGGTGACCTTGTGCCTTGGTTTCCTCCTCTGTAAAATGGGGATGGTATTGATAGCCCCTAGCTAGTAGGTATGCAGTAATATTTTTCATGTGCTTAATTAGCGCAATGTCTGACTCATAGCTGCTAAATGATATATCTTCCCTTCCCTTAAGATACCATTGGATTTCCACTTTAACTTCTCCTCTCCAGGCCTCCAAACCTGTGCTATAGAACACCAATCCTTCCCTTTCTAGTAGACTGCAGCCTGTCAAAGTGGACATGATCCTCTGACAAGGGGAAAACCCTCAGACTTCCTAGAGACTCCTTCCCCCTCAGTAGCACTCCAGACAGTAGCTTCTCGGTCTCTCCAAGTGGAGACCTGGATGTGGCTGGGCTTGGTCTCCCTCCTTTGGGTGTGCAAGACCCCTCGGCCCAAGACCTGTGCCATGCATTGACCATTTGGTGATTGGCAGCTCTCTGCTAGAAGGCTCTAAGACTTCTGCCTCTCCCGAGCTGGTGGAGTGTCAGCACTTGGCCCTCCTGGGCTGTTTAAAGGGGGTCTCCCCTGACGCCCACCTTTGGCCCAAAACTTCCTGCTCCCAGGTCCCATGCAGGCTTTTCCAGCAGTGTCCCCTACCATTATTCCCATTATTTCTAGCTTCCCTGCTGCCAGTAAGCGCTCCCGTGTTCCTCGTCTCTTCAGAATCTTTGCTTGATCCAACCTTTCCTAAGAGCTGCTGTTCTCTCCTTCCCTTCTCATTCATATTCCTTGAAAAAGCCATTTATACACAAGACTTGGCTCCTTAAAATTCCCCATAGTCTCTAGTTGCCAAGTCTGATGACCTCATTCCTATGCCCTCTGACACTTGAGCTCCTATGGACACTTTATGCATGTTGAGGGGCTGAATGTTATCTCCTTTAGGGGTTACAGTGTTCTTCCCACCCCAACCTCTTTGGTGTCCTTTTTATGCCCAGGAGTCTTCCCTGGATCCTTTTTATCTCTGCCCTTTGTCCTTGGTGATCTCGACCACTTGTGCTAAGGGCGGGGGCTAACGTTCATTTCTATGAGCTGATTCTCAGATCTCTTGTATAACCTGAACCTCTTCTGAGATCCAACCCCAGATGTGCCCTAGGCTGACTCCCCTCGGTATTAGCTTCACATCTTGTTAATCAGTGTCCTTTCTAAACCCTCATTAAGTTGTCAGTTCCCATTGTTTGTCCCAGCCTCCAGGTTTCCCTGGACACAGTGCTCCAGGGCTGTGGTATTTGGTGGCTGACTGTTGGGTAGGGGCTTTGCTTTCCTAGATGGGTCACAGGCAGGAAGGTGCCCTCTCCCCTCCTCCACCCGAGCGAGTAGGTGGGCTCCAAGGCTCAGCTACCCCGCTTCGTCCAGCCTGACCCGAGGGCTGGCAGTTTGTCCCTGGGCCCCCTCTCCTGCCTCAGAGGGTCCCTGATGTGGCTTGTGGCCTACAGCACGTAGATGAGTGGAACATCGGCCGCTTGAACACCATCCTGGATGTGGTGGAGAACGAGAGCGGGATCACCATCGAGGGCGTTAACACTCCCTACCTCTACTTCGGCATGTGGAAGACCTCCTTCGCCTGGCACACGGAGGACATGGACCTGTATAGCATCAACTACCTGCATTTTGGGGAGCCCAAGTCCTGGTGAGTCAGGCTGTTCCTCTGCCTAATGGCAGGACCCCGGGGCCCAGGGAAACTAGGAGAGGGAGCGTGATGCTCCTTCTGGACCAGGGAGAGTTTATATTTCCCTGGCACTTAGGGCCGGCATGGGAAAAAAGGCTGCCATTCAGTGCTCACTGGCTGGACTCTGGGCCAAGGGGAGCCACTAAAGGTTCTGGATTATTGGGTTGACGTAGTTGGACTTAGACATGAATAAAATGTTTTTGGCAACTGCTTGGAGTGCGGGCTGGCAAGGGTGTGTGAGAGACTGGAGAATGCAGGTAAGACCTGCAGGATGGCATGAGAGTAGCATGGGATGGGGAGGAGGTGTCTCTGAGCATTTCTGCAGGATTTTCCATGTGTGCCTGGGCACTGTCAGGACAGGGGCCATGAGGGCAGGCGTTCATCCACAGTAATGGGCAGCTTGATGGAGAAGGAGCAGCGTTTTGGGGAAAGGCCAGGGTAAAGCTGTTGAACATGGAATGCAAAAAAAGATTGGGGCTAAGAAAGACTTGACCATGGTAGATGTGAGGCATAGCTGAAACCCCAACCAATGTTCCCAAGAGCCTTGGAGGCAGGAGAAGGTAGTGAACCAGCTGGTAAGCCAAGGTCAGGAGAGGGCCAGACTGCTTGGGAAGGCAGCTACATGGGGGGGAGGGGGAATGCCATTGCTTCTCCTCGAGAATCAGATGAGATAGGGGCAACCCACCAGGCACTTGATGTCTTTGTGACCGAAGCCTGCCTTGTCCACGACAAGCAGTTTTTTTTCAAGAGAAAAAAAGACTGACGCTCTCCTGGCTCAGGCTCCTCTTTGGCCGTGGGCTCAGGCTGCTGAAGGCGGTCAGGATTGTGGCTTTGCTAGGTCCTTGATTTCAGTGAAGTCCCCTGGGGGTGCCCTTTTGTCCCTGGGGCTTTCCCCCTTTTTTGCATCTATCCTGGGCTGTGGGGTTGCAGGGAGCAGTGAGGTCCATGGGGGTGAGGAGAGAGGACCTAGCAGGGGATAAGCACCACAAAACCTGTGACTCTCTCGTGTTTTTGCAGGTACTCCATTCCCCCAGAGCATGGCAAACGTTTGGAGCGTCTGGCCAAAGGTAATGTTTCTCTGCCTTGACTTCCTGGATCCCCATCCTCTCTTCCCTTCAGGAAGAGCCCTGAGGCCACAAAGGAATGCCTTTTTCCTTTGGCTGTTTGATTCTTGGTTTGCTTTGCTTTCATAGAGAGGGACATTCACATGTGTCCCTATGCTGATTGGGGGTGGGTGGGGGACTGGAGGGTCAGATATGTGTGGCTTACTCAGGCTGGAGCCCACAGGAAGAGGTGTGGCTGATGCTTTCCTCTTCCTCCTCATTGTAGGAATATATAAGCTGAGGCTGGAAATGTTCTTGGGAGAGTTCACTGACAGTGTAAGGGCTGGGCTACTCCCTGCAAGGGTCCCCTCCAGCTCCTGGGAGCCTTAGGATGGCTAGCTGACTATAACCTCTCTTCCTCTCATAGGTTTCTTCCCAGGAAGTGCCCAAAGTTGTGAAGCTTTTCTCCGCCATAAAATGACCTTGATTTCCCCTTCAATCCTGAAGAAATATGGCATCCCCTTTGATAAGGTGAGTTCCCCGTTTGCTGACTGAGGTCTGGCTGCATGCCTGGTATGCATGGGCATGTGGAGGAAGGAACAGGTGATGGTCGATCTCTCCTTGGGGCTTTTTGAGTTGGTGGTCCTAGCAGGTTGCTAGCAGAACTTTGTGTACTGTTTGAGTTTTTAATTATTAAAAAAAAGTTAATATATTATTTTTCTAATTACATGAAAAGATAAGTATTCAACATTTATTTTTCTAAGATTTTGAATTCAATTTTTTCCTCCTTACCTTCTGCCTTTACAAGACAGCAAGTAATCTGATAGTCATTTTTAATATATTTCCATATTAATCATGTTATGAAAGAAAAATTGGATCCAAATATAAAGTCATTTTTAACATTTTTTATATTAGTCATGTTGTGAAAGAACAATCAGACTCAGAGGGAAAAAATGAAGAAAGAAAAAGCAAACAAAGTGAAAATTCTAGGCTTCAGTCTGCACTCAGTTTCTATCCTTCTGGATGCAGATGTCTTAAAATTCCATCTTAAGTCTATTGGAATTGCCTTGAATTGCTGTATTGTTGAGAAGCACCAAGTCCATCATCTGATCATCACATAGTCTTGTGTTACTGTATATAATGTTCTCTTGATTCTGCTCACTTCACCCAGCTTCAGTTCATGTGGGTCTTTCCAGGTTTTTCTGAAATCGGCCTGCTCATCATTTCTTACAAAACAGTAACATTCCTTATATTCATATACCATAATTTATTCAGCCGTTCCCCTACTGATGGGCATCCACTCAATTTCCACTTCTTGGTCACTACAGAAAGGGCTGCAACAAACATTTTTCCACATTGCGAGTCCTTTTCCTTCTTATCTTCTCTGGGATATAGACAATAGTGTTCTTGCTGGATTGAAGGGTATGCAGAGTTTTAGAGCCCTTTGGGCATAGTTCCAAATTGCTCTCCAGCACATGGTGCATTTGATCAGAATGTGGCTGGATTTTTTTCCTAAATTCTATTTATTTTGTTAACTATGTCTCAATCACATGTAAAAACATTTGGGCCCCAAATTCTTTCCCCCTCCTTGAGAATTAAACAATTTGATATCGGTTATACATGTGAAATCATGTGCAACATTTCCGTGTTAGCCATGTTACAAAAGAAAACATAAAATAATACAACTCAGTTCATCAGATCTCTAGAGATCGATAGCCATTTTCATCAAAGGTCCTTTGAATTGTTTGTCTTGGGTCATTGTCTTCATCAGAGTAGCTAAATCATTCACAGTTTATCATTGTACAACATCACTGTTGTTGTATACATCGTACTCCTGGTTCTGCTCACTTTGCATCAGTTCATATAAATCTTGCCAGGTTTTTCTGAGAGCATCCTGCTCATTATTTCTCATAGTAGAGCAATATTCCATCATGATCACATACCACAACTTGTTCATCTGTTCCCCAATTAAGGGGCAGCCCTTCAATTTCCAATTCTTTGGAGTGTGGCTGTTGTTGCTCCAGCTGCCATCAGCTTTCCCCTAATAGACTTGGGCCCCTTCTGGGAGCCTTGGGTTTGGGATATCCATGGGACAGAGGGTGAATGGCCAGGGTCAGGGAGCTCTGACAAGGCTGTAGTGGCTGAATAAGCATTTCTCACCCTCACCTGGAGGTCAGAAGGGGGGATGGAAAGGAGTTAACTTGGCAAGTCCTGAGGTGGACTGGGAAACCTGCGAAGAGATCGTTGGCTCATGGCATCCCCAAGCTGTGCAAATGATGGGCCGAGGCTATCTAACCAGCAGGTCTTCCCACCCTGGGCTCGACTTCTCCAACTGGGCCTCTCCCTTCTTGTTTCAGGTGACCCAGGAGGCTGGAGAATTTATGATCACGTTTCCTTATGGCTACCATGCCGGCTTCAACCACGGATTCAACTGTGCTGAGTCTACCAACTTTGCCACCCTTCGTTGGATCGAGTATGGCAAACAATCTGTTCTGGTAAGGGCAGGGAGCAGCCTGTGCCTGCTGGTCGGAAGGGGGTGGGGCGGGGAGGGTCTTCCACGCCGAAACCCGTAGGCTTGGGCCAGTTCTAGGTGTCTGACACGGCTCTGTAAGGAAAGAGTCCAGGTCCCAGAAAGAGTTGGTGAAGGAAGATACAGAGAATGTCCTGAGTCATTTAAGCCTGATGCCTAAGGGTTTGAAGGGGGGAACCTTTTATAGGTGTAAGGCTTTTTGGCCTATCTCTGATGCTGTTGAAGGCAAAGGTACAATTCCTGCCTTCGAGGCTGCCCCAGATGCTAAGGTAGAATGAGAAAGGGGCAGCCCAGGGTAGATGACTGGCTTTTCTGCAGCCTCGGCCTTTCTTCCAGCATAAGCGAACCTGACTCTTGGGTAGGAGGCCCTGCCTTTGCCCAGTCTTCTGGAGCATAGTTTTTCAGGCATTTCAGGCCATTTTCAGGCAATGGTTGCAGACTCCACTGGGGAGCCCTAGCTATTGCAGGCAGGGCAGCCCAGCAGCACTGACCTGGGGGAAGGATGCATCAGGGTAGAAGCCCCACTTCTTTTCAGCAGTCACTGGGGCTTTGAAAGAAGCAGCGCCTAGAGATTTAGAAGCCAACGTGCCTGGGCTCTCAGTCGAGGTTCTTAGGCTGGGGGAAGCCCCGCATCTCTTGCTGGGAAGTACCACTTTCCCATGCTGCAGTGGACCCAAGACAAACTATGTTCCTGGTGTTTTCTTTGTTGAACAGACCAACTCTGAAACCCAGAGATGTCTGAGCTTTCACCTTTTAGGCATAAAAGGTGCCTTTGGCTCCATCTTCTTCCTGGCTGCCTGAGAGTCCCAATTAATTCTCATTTGTGTCTGTGGGAAGGGAAGAATATCTCGGCTGGAATTATGCTTGGCTTCCCTTCCTGGTGGCCCATCCTTGGCCTCAGGGCATTCGGGGCACTCTGGCCCTTGAGCCCTTAGAGAAAGGACCATGTGGGCCCCCATGGACTCATTGTGATACCAGTTCTTGCTGTGTCTTTTCAGGCAAGAGCCTGTTCTAAATTATTGGAAGATAGTGTTGATATGAGATTGCTGATTGTATATGGTAATTTGTGTTGGGTCTTTGAGCTTATCACATTAGAAAAATGTCCCCTTGCTCTCAGTGAGGGAGAGTTGGGATGATCCCCCAGAATTTTAGTGAGCTCTATGGCAGTGGCAGGATTAGGACCAGCAGCCTTTTTTCTCTGTGGTACAGTGCTCTTGCCGGAAGGATATGGTGAAGATATCTATGGATGTATTTGTGCGCAAGTTCCAGCCAGAGCGGTACAAGCTGTGGAAAGCAGGCAAAGATGCCCCTGTCATTGATCACACTCTGCCCACCCCTGAGGCTGCTGAGTTCCACAAGGGGGAGCAGCAGGACTGTCCGGAGGAGGCCCTGGACGGCAGTGGGGACCCAGTCAATGAGGATGCCAGGAGAAGGTAATCAAGGGTCACCAGCTGCGTTGGGTGTCCTCTTCCTTATGGGAGCTCTTGTGACAAGACTCCTGGTCCTTTAGAGCCCTGGGAAGGCCTCTGGCTCCTTGAACCAATGTGTCTTCTCACGGCTGGACTCTTAAATACATAGAGCCCTGCCAGCATCTGCATCCCACTCTGGGGGGCTTTGGGAGGGAGCAAGTGCTTCTGGAGGTTTGAGGAAGAGGATTGAGAATGCTGGAGGTGGCAGTTGAACATGAAGCCAATCGGGGTGGGGGGGTGTCAAGGGAGATTTTAGAGCTGGAAGGACCCCCTTTTTGTGGCACAGAAAGGTGGTGGTTTGCCTGAGGAGAGCCAGATTGGGAGTGGTTCTTCCACAGTGCCCTTGCATTACCAAGTATTTCCCGAGGGCAGGGAATGTGTCTGCCTCTGCCGTGCCCTTGCCCAGTGCTTGTTGAGAGCCAGGGCTCCCCTAAGCAGGTGTGTGTTTCCCTAACAGCCCCACCAAGCATCGGATTGGAGCCAAGAGGCACCGGGTGTGTCTTGAGGTGCCTCAGGAGGTGAGTGAGAGCGAGGCTTTTGCCCAGAGAGAACCCTATGAGATGGATGGGGAGCAGGCAGCTGTTGCTCCTGGGAAGTCTGGCCCAGACTTGCTGTCACCACTGCGAGCTGAGAACGGCACCCTCCTCTCACCAGGTTAGTCTCTTCAACCCCACAAGCTTAGGCAGCCTTGGACTCCCTTGGAACCAGACAGAGCAGGGCCACTCCTCTCTGATGGGCAGGAGAGGGACACACAGCTTCAGATTGGGGCGTAGGTGAGGCTCATGACAGGGAGGAGGGCCCAGAAAGGGCTCGGGTGAGCGACTGGACCTGGCCCCTGCTGCAGATGTCCCCCTGATGACCCCTTCCCCCAGCCTCACCAAGTGTCGGACTGGCCCTAACTGTCCGTGGGGTCTCACTGAGCTCCTCCTTTCAGATTATCCAGACTCTGCTGAAGTCAAATTTGAAGAACTTAAGAATGTCAAATTGGAAGAGGAAGAGGAAGAAGCCGCAGCCTTGGACCTCTCTCTGTCCAGAACACATCAGGCCTCCAAAAAGAGCCGAGCTCGCGGTTCTGAGAGCCGGTCTCATCGAGCACGCCGAGCCCCGGCTGCCCACAGCTGTGCCCAGGAAGAGGATTCAGAGCAAGAGCTCTCCGAGGTGCTGACCGCTCATGGGGCAGGGTGGGGCCAGGCCTAGGTACAGGTGGCTGCCTTAAGTGTAGGGCCCTTGGGAGGGCCAGGTCTGAGGCAGAAGCCTTTGGTCCTCGGTCCAGTGGAGAGGGTCTGGACTTCTAGTCCTGCTTCAGACGCCTCCAGGTGTGCCATTCTGCCCAGAATGTCTCCTTCACTATAAAACAGGCACCTACCTCACAGGGTTATGAGCTCAGATGGAACATTTGTAAAATGATTAGCACAGTGCCTGGCAATAGTAGGCCCCTAATAAATCCTTCCTCTCTCTAGCTCCCTCCCTGTGTCCCTGCCACTGTCCAGTAGATCTGAATAGATCACGTTAAAATAATTCCCGTATTTGAGGCACTGTCTACCTGTGGTCCTTTTGCTAAACCAAGGAGGTTTTTAAAGCTCACTCTGACAGGAAGATTACGCCTAGGAGGCATTGCTAGGTGCTAGGAGAAGGCTGTTGCACCAGTACCAGGGCCTGGCCATTGCCCATCCCTGGGTGGCGCTCTCCTTGGTGCTAGCCTGAGGTCTGGGTCAGCTCAAGGTCTCCCTTTCCAAGGCACCTTAGGGGACACATGTTGACAGATCTTGGTGCGAGCTATCGGCTTGGGCTGATGGCAGTCCCTTCTCTTCCAAAGTGCTCCCAGACATGGGCAGACTTTCTCTCAGTACTTGGAGATTACTCAGCCCAAGGGTGAGGTGACAAATGGGATGATGACAGAAAAATTGGCCACCCCTAAAATGCTCAGAAACTAATGGGGCGGTCGGCAAGCGTTGGCTAAGCTCTTAACATGCCTCGTGAATTCTGGGCATGCTGATGCACGAGAGAGACCACCCCTTTCAGTTAATGGGATGGGAGGCATAAGACAATCAATAAAGGTTTTCTAAAGGAATGGAGTCTTGGGGGGCGCTAGGGGATATAGATGGGATGAATTAGGAATAATCTAAAAGGAGAAGGCCATTCAGGGGGAGTGGGAAAGGCTTCCTGGAGAAAGTGGAATTTTAATGGGGACTTGAAACTGGAAGGTGGAGACGAAGGAGGGTATCTCAGGTGCGGGGCACAGCCAGTGTCATGCCAGGACTCTCGATGGCAGGTCTTGTTTGAGAAGTAAGGAGACTAGAGGCTCTAGATCAGGGGTCCTCAAACTTTTTAAATAGGGAGCCAGTTCATTGTCCCTCAGACTGTTGGAGGGCCGGACTATAGTAAAAACAAAAACTTCATAGTCCTGGGTGAGGGGGATATATGTCCTCAACTGCTGCATCTGGTCCGTGGGCTGTAGTTTGAGGATCCCTGCTCTAGAGCCTAGAGAACAGGGAGAGGTGGAGGAAGAAGGTAAAGGAGAAGGGCCACATTATGGAAGGCTTTGAATGCTAAGCAGAGGATTTTATATTATCTTGGAAGTGATGAGGAGCCACTGGAACTTAAGTCGGGCTGAGAGGGTCCATTTGGGCAGCTGAGTAGAGGAGGGAACCGGAGGAGCCTCCAAGAGGGAGATCAGACAACCTAAGATGGCACCAGTACGAGGCAGGACGCTGACTTCTGAATGGAGGAGTCTCACTGTTAGAGACTTGCCCTGAAGCTGAATTTGGCTGTGGGGATGAGAGAGGGAGGGGTTGAGGATGTTGTAAGGTTGTAAGACTGGATTATGGGGGAGGTTTTTGCCCTCATGGTAATAGGGCAGTTGGAAAGAGGGGGGAGGGCTGGGGGGGCTAAGTCCATCCTTGGAGTGAGTTTAAGATATCGAATGAGACATTAGTTTGAGATGCCCGAAAAGTGGTTCCAGGATGTGTAACAGGAGAAGTCAGGGCTGAATAAATAGATCCAAGAATTGTCAGAACAGAGGTGATAATTGAATCCATGGCCACTGAAGAAGACAGTAGTGGGGAAAGAGATGTGGCCCCAGGGCCAAGCCTTGGGGGATGCCCAGGCACAAGAGAGAGGAGCGGTGGCAGGAAAGTTAGGATAGGCACAAAAGCCCAGAAAGTGTGCAGAGGGTGGGGAAAGGGTGTCAGGGAGGTTGGGAAGGAGGAGGCTCCAGGTTTGCCAGTGAAGAGATCCTTGGGGACCTGAGGTGATTGAATGATGGGATCAGAAGCCAAACTGTAGAGAATTCAGAAGGCAATGAGCACCATGAGGATGGCCTTCTCAGGAGCTTAGCCCAGAGCAGGAGGGCTACAGGACAGGAGCCACCGAGGAGGGGAGGACTAAATGAGGTGGTTTGAGGGATGAGGGAGAAATGGACATGTTTGTAGTCAGGAAGACAACAGCCCAGTAAAGAGACAGAACAAATGAGAGTGGGGATGAGGTAGGATCACTTGGGTAAGTCGAGTTTAAGTTGGCAAGGAGGGAGGGGCCTCCTCTAAAAGGGCGTTCATCTTGCTGGGGTTAGGGGTGATGAGACTCCAGTTTCTCTGGCTCCTGCTTTCTAAGGCTTTGTGGGTCACTGCAGGCCCATGGCTTTGGGGGGTTTTAAGAGTGATATGCTTTGTGTGCCCACACTGGGGCTGTGAAAGCATTTTTCCAGCTCAGCTTTGCCTTTAACAAGCTGGGTCTTTCCTAGCTGCCGCCAAGCAGCAAACAGCCCAGCGAGACTCGCACCCCTATAGAAGAGCCGGCGGAAGAACTCCAGGGAAGGGAAGGGACTTCCTGGTGCTTCTCACCACGCTGTCTCATGCTGGCTTTGTCTGGAGCTCCACATTAACCACTCTTGTCATTGAACTAGAATGGAGAGGAGGAGAGTCAGAAGTCCAAGGGCCGTCGGCAGCCCCTGAGCAAGCTTCCCCGGCATCACCCGCTTGTGGCCCAAGAGTGTGGCAGTGATGATGGTGAGTGCTGCTTTAAGAAGGGGCTGGCAGGTGGCTTGGGCCTGTGCCAGGGGCCTTTCACAGCGAGCAGAGTCCAGGACTCACGTGTTCCCAGCTCCAATGGGCCTTCCCTTGGCCCACTGGCCTCCAAGGAGGCGGCACCTTCCTGCTCCTCAAACCCTCCTTTGAGCTCCTTGCAGACTTTCTTGGTCTCCTTGTGGCTTGGGGGCTTGGTCTGTTAGGTGATGCCCTTTGGCATGCCTCCCTATGTTCTTCATGTTTGTTAGAGTTGAGTGGAAGTTGCATGTGTTGAACAGAGTTGGGGAAGGGGCTTCAGAAGCAGTGAAGAGCCCAGGCTGTTTCCAGCAGAATGTTAATTTAGCCTCCCTTGGCCTGGAGGCACGTAGAGCAGCGGAACCCGGGCAGGCCCCCTGTCCGCAGCCTCCCTGTTAGGCTGCCTGTTGTCCTCATCCTGGAGAGCTTGGTTTCTCTATCTCTGCCGGCCTCGCTTTGCTTCATATAATTTCTTGCAGGCTTCTCTGTATGCATTGTTTGTCATTTCTTACAGTGTATGAGATCCCATTGCATTCAGGCACCTCGGCTTGTCTTGTAAGACAGGCCATAATTTATGGGCGTCTCATTGTTTCTGGTTCTTACCTGACTGAAATTGCTGTAAATATTTTGATTAATAGTAAGCGTTTATTAAGTGCCTGATGTGTTCCAGGCACTGTGCTAAGCACCAGGGTTACAGAGAAAGGCAAAAGACAGTCCCTGTTCTCTCAGGGAGCTAATGTAATGTAATGTAAACATGCTATATGGAGCAGCTGCCCACAGGGTGAATTGGAAGGCACCAGCATGAAAGGGGATGAAGTTGGGATTTGGCAGCCACAGCTGGGGAAGCACAAGGGACAGCTAGAACAAAGGCCCGAGGTTTGCAGTCCTATTGGGCGTCTGCTGTGTCTCATGGGCAAGAAGGCAGTCACTGCTCAGAGAATGTGGGGGGAATGTATAAGAAGGGCATTGGAAAGGCAGGGGCAGAGATAGCTTAGGAAGGGCTTTGAGGGCCAAATGGCGTTTGCTTCTGAAGGAGAGGGAGCCAGGGGAATTCATCAAGTAAGAGGGTGACCTGATCAGTTCTGCATTGTAGGAAAATCCCTTTATACTGGCTCTGTGGAGGATGACCTGGAATAGAGACTGGAGGCAGGTGGGGGGAGCCCAGGGAGATGGGGAGAGTCTAGGTAGCAGCAGCAGAGGAGAGAAGGGAGCATATTAAAGAGATGTTGCTAATTGACAGGCTCTCTATTGTAAAACTGTTCTTGAAATTTGAGAAAGCGCTGTGTCAAACTCCGAGACAAATATAGCTCAATAACTAGATCAAGGAAGTTGAGAAAGTAAAAGAGGAGAGTTCTAGACTAATGGCATTGGTGACAACCCCAGAGCCAGCATCCTCTGTAATAGGGAAGCTCTCCTGCTCAGGGGACAAGTTAAGCAAAGAAACCTTTTTTGATGGAATTCTGAGTTAGCAGCCACCACCAGCTGTGGAGGGAGGTGGGAAGGGAAAGGACTGGCTCAGGGCAAGAGGAGGAGCAGGAAGAGGAAGGCGGTTGCCAGGAGACCCCTTGGTCACTGACTGCTTGCACCTACTCAAGTGGGACCTGGTCTCGCTTTGTGAACTGGACCTTTGTTCCTGGTGCTGTTTGCCTGACTTCCTTCTGGCCCCAAATGTACCAAGCAGTAGTGGCAGGGGAGCGTGACTAAGAATTCCCCAGTCTCACCTCCTTTGTTGAGTTTTTTCCTCTCTGTTCAGCTATGTATGCTGTATCGTAACTTTTGGGCTTTAGAAGCTGTAAGTATAAAGATGTAAAGTGTTTTTGTTGCAGTAAGATGAGAAATTGAGAGCATTTGTTTAAGGCGGCTAAAGCAGGGCAGAGGATAGGGTGTTTTACTTGAGTCGGGAAAATCTCTGTTCAACTGGCTTGTTGCTGTGAGTGTTGCACGATAGCCTGGGTGCTCTGTGTGGCCAACTTCAGAACTGGCCCAGCAGCAGTGAGGCAGACCCAGAGCCTGCTGCTTGCCGGGAGCACGTGGAGAGGGAGGTCCCGCTGAGGCTCCAGAATCCAAAAAGCCCCAGGAGTCCCTCTGCTCAGGCAGGCCGGGGCTGCTTTCCTCAGTGCACCAGGCCTCCCAGAGGGTGAGGCAGCTCGGTGTGCCTTGTCAGGGCTCCCGGGGGAAGGGGGATTCTGTCTGTCAGACCTTGGGGGCTCCTTCCAGTGGTCCGGGGCCTTGGGCTGCCCAGCAGGTCCTCCTCTTATGATTGACTGGGTTTCAGATGCCAGTGAGCAGCTGACCCCAGAAGAGGAGGCTGAAGAAACGGAGGCTTGGGCCAAGCCCCTGAGTCAGCTCTGGCAGAACCGACCTCTGAACTTCGAGGCCGAAAGGGCGTACAATGAGAACATGGCTCAGCAGCCCCCGCACTGTGCAGTTTGTATGATTTTCCAAACCTACCAACAGGTGAGACTTGGGATGGGGACATGATGGTTGTCACCCTGTAGTTGTCCCCCAGAGGTTTGTGCAGGGGAGGCTCAGAGTAAATGCACCCAAGTCAAGCCCTGCCTTCATGGGTCTTGGGGGTGGGCGGTGACGCCCAGGAACCTCTCTTCCTACGGAAGGTCCCTGGAGTGAGGTGGGAGTAGCTGGCACCGGCACAGGACTCAGATCTTGGTCAAGAAGGGACTGAGTCCTGGAGCCACCAGAGTGCCCCTCCCTTTCCCCCCCTCCCTCCCCCCGGTTGAATCTGTGGTTATCTGACTTGTGAGCCACCGTTGAGAGACCTGGGGAGGTCACGTTGCTGAACCCACGGATGAGGAGGGGGACGTGGTGCTGTGGGCCCATCTTCAGGTGTTTCTGGGGGGCTGTTCTTGGGTACTGCCAGTGTGCCCACCGAGGCCGCCGCCTGTCCGTCTCCTAGGCCGAGGGGGGAGGCCACAACCAGAGCTGGGCAGACGGGCCTGAGGCGGCCCCTGGGAGGCGCAGAACCAGGCCTCTGATCCCCGAGATGTGCTTCACTGCCACGGGCTGCAGCACCGACCTCAGCCTCTCCACGCCCTACCTGGAGGAGGACGGCACCAGCATCCTCATCACCTGCCGGAAGTGCTGTGTCTGCGTCCACGCCAGTAAGTGCGAGGGGCCTTCCCCAGCCCAGTCTGACAGCCCAGATGGAGCGCCTGCTCTGGGCCCCCGGGGGGCTGGGCCTGCTCTGGGCCCCCGAGACTCGGGTCTGCTGCCGGGCTCCTGCTCCTCCGGGGCTCAGTGTCAGGGCCCCGCAGAAGAGACGGGCGGCGTTTCCGTGAAAGCTCCCAGGCGGGAGGCCGGTGGTCGGGACTGGCCAGGGAGGAGGGGCTGGCTGGGAGGCAGCTGTCCCTTAGCTTCAGTTACTTCGCGTGTCATGTGGGACTTGCTGTCTTTGTCTCATGGCGAACAGTAAGCGTCTCCTGCCGCCAGGGCGCTCAGCGGGACAGGCGTGCGAGCTGTCCGGAGAGGCGTCTGCCCAGGGCTCCTGCGGGGGTGGCACGGGCACTGCAGGGCTTTCCTTGAGGGGCTTGCCTTTGTCTTGGTTAGGCTGTTACGGAGTCTCCCCTGAGCAGGCCTCAGATGACTGGATGTGCTCTCGGTGTGCGGCCAGCGCCTTAGAGGAGGTGAGGGGCGGGCGGGAGGGGGGAACGAGAGGGGGAGGGGAGGGGCAGGTGGAGCGGGGTGCTCTGGCTCCTGAGGCTTCAGGGGCCTCTGCTTCCTCCCCAGGGCTGCTGCCTGTGCTCGCTGCGAGGAGGAGCCCTGCAGAGAGCGAATGATGATCGGTGAGTGCAGGCCGTCTGCCCCGACCCGGACGTGGCAGGTGGAGCCGTGGGAGATGAAACCTAAGGATGGAGGGAGTGAGGGGTTACTCCTCATGGTGCTCTCGGAGAGCAGAGCCAGGGTTAGCTTTGGGTGTTAGGAGGCCATGGGCCCAAGGGGCAGCCTGGGAGAGGGGCTGGGGAGGGGGCTCAGGAGCCACTGGTGGGTCTCTGCTAGGGGGAGGGCCCAGGATAGTGATGCCCCGCTGGGCAGGAGGCCTTCCTCGCTGCAGCCATCCACTCTTTGCTTCTGGTCAGATGAAAGCCAGATACCCCCTCCCATCCTGTCCCGTCCCTTCTGTCATACTTGTGAGCTTGATTAGGGACCAGAGGGTTCTTATCTGGGCCCACACCTGAAACGTGGCTCTGGTTGGGCTCCACGAGATGGTAGGCAATGTCCAAGTGGTCAGGGAATTTTGCCGGGTGGTCTGCGGGCTCAGGCAGGGCATGGTTGCTCCCGCTGGAGGTGGATGCCAGGCTGGCAGCCTTTGGGTACAGGCTGGGTTAGAATACGGCTCTGCACAGCCGTGGCCACGGTCGAGCTCATTGTCCTGGTGGTAGGTGGGTCCACGTAATGTGTGCCATTGCAGTCCTGGAAGCTAAGTTTGTCAACATCGCAGAGCGCAGCCCGGTGGATCTGAGCAAAATCCCTCTTCTTCGCTTCAAGCTGGTAAGAGAGAGGGCCCGCCCTGCTGGGCAGTGCCAGGGTTTGAGCCTGGGAGCGGGCACGTGTCGCCGGGACCACGGCTCCCATAACGAGCTCGCCTTGTGTCTGCAGAAATGCGTCTTCTGTAAGAAGCGGAGGAAGAGGGCGGCTGGCTGCTGTGTTCAGTGCTCCCATGGCCGTTGCCCGACCTCCTTCCACGTGAGCTGTGCGCAGGCCGCCGGGGTGATGATGCAGCCGGACGACTGGCCCTTTGTGGTCTTCATCACCTGCTTTCGGCACAAGGTTCCTTCTCAGGCAGAGGTGAGGGAGGGAGGGAGGTGGCCATTCGGAAGAGGCAGAGGAGACAGGGACCCTCCCTTTCTCACACCGGCCCCGGGGCCTGGGGGCCGTCATCTCCGCTGACTCAGAGCAAGGACTCTGCTGGAAACCCAGCACCCCTGAAGGTCTCGGGGGCCTGCTCATCACCTTCCCGGCTGGCCCCGATTGGTTTTGACACCTCCCAAATCTCATCCTCAGCAACTGCCGGGACCCAGGCATCCCCATGAAATCCTTTCAGACTCTTGAAGCCAGCTAGCCTTCTCTTCTCCAGGTGAAGGGCCCCCAGTCCTTTATGTTCTCCCTGCTCTGAGAACTGCTGGTTGGCAGCGGCCTGGGTGTCCGGTTCCTCCCATCGGACATTCACCCATGGAGATGCTTGTCTGGCTCAGACAGTCTAGAAGTTAGTGCCAGGACCAGAGCTGACCCTGGAGGGGCCAGGACTTGTTTGGCCGGTGTGGGGTTTGAGAATAAGTTTGGAGGGCAGAGCTGAGAGGTCACCTGGGGCAGCAGGCGGGCAGCGGTCCCTGCAGCCCCGGGGCCTTCCCTGCCTCAGGCCGGGGGCTGCCGGGTCTGCGCCTGCTGCGCCCTGGCCTGAGCGCTGGTCTCCCTTCAGCGCGCCAAAGGCGCCCTCCAGGACCTTTCTGCGGGCCAGACGGTCATCAGTAAGCACAAGAACGGGCGCTTCTACCAGTGCGAGGTGGTCCAGCTCTCCACAGAGACCTTCTACGAGGTCAACTTTGATGACGGCTCCTTCAGTGACAACCTCTACCCCGAGGACATTGTGGTAACTACGGGCGCCTGAGTCCGGGACGGCAGCTCCCCCTTCCCCAAGTAGCCTCTGTCCCTCCCCTCGGGGCAGGCTGCCTCTGTTCGTCAGCCACGGGTCTTAATGGGGAGCCCCCCAACACAGAATTTGGGAAGAAACCCTGGGGCTTGTTCCCTGGATGTTGTAGCTCACAGGATCTCTGAGTGGAAGGGGCTCACTTGGCTTCTCCCTGGGCCGGTTCTGGTTCGGGGCTGGGTCAGAGGCACTGCTGAGCATCCCTGAGCATGAAGGCGTGGGGAGGCTGGCGTGGCCCTTCTCCCTAGCCCCCTCCCTCCTGGAAGGCTGAGCAGCAGGCTCGGGACTTTTCCTGTAGTCATTCTTCTCTCTTGGACCTTCAGAGTCGTGACTGCCTCCAGTTGGGGCCCCCTGCCGGAGGGGAAGTGGTCCAAGTGAGATGGACAGACGGACAAGTCTATGGAGCGACGTTCGTAGCTTCCCATCCCATCCAGATGTACCAGGTAGCGGAGCTCAGCCCTGCGGAGGAGGCTTCCCCGTCCCCTGCCCGGGGGGTCCCGCTGTGGGTGCTGGGGAGGGGGGGACCGTGCTCTCTGGTTGAACAGCCTCGGCCCTTTGCAGGTGGAGTTTGAAGATGGCTCCCAGCTCATGGTGAAGAGGGATGACGTTTACACGCTGGATGAGGAGCTCCCCAAGAGAGTCAAGTCCCGGCTGGTGAGTGACTGGGGAGCCCAGGGGGGCCGGACCCTGGGGTGGTCTTGGCTGACAGGCCTCTGGTCTCCTCCTAGTCGGTGGCCTCGGACATGCGCTTCACAGAGATCTTCACAGAGAAGGACGTCGGGCAGGAAAAGAAACGGCAGCGGGTCATCAACTCTCGGTACCGAGAAGACTATATTGAGCCGGCGCTCTACCGGGCCATCATGGAGTAGGGGAGAGGGACTGCATGGACCCAGCTGGTCAGCGGGGAGCACTCCGGGGGCGTGAGCCCCCCACGCCCGTGGAACTCGGAGTGGAATTTTGAAAACTCAGATTGTACAAACCAAATGAACTAGCTCTTCCTCCCGTGCCCCATTCCCTTCCCTGGTCCTTCTGCCACACATTGCCGTGAAGAAGGGAGGCTGAGCTCTGAGCCGGGGTCCCGGACATGTGGTGGTGGGCCTGCGGCCAGCAGGAGCCCCCACCCCCGAAGAGACCGGGCCCTGCTTGTGGGGACTGGGAGCTGGTGCTATCTGCGCCCCTGCCCCGCGGGCGTGTGCAAGCGTGCCCAGGGAGCGGGGGAGCGCGCGGACCTTGGCCGGCCGGCCGGACAGACAGACAGACGGAGCGAGGAGCAGGCAGCATTCCTCGCGCTTGCCCCCTTTCTCCTTTTTATATTTATGTATGCTTGGTCTCCACTGGCTTCCGTTGCTCCCTGGTGCTTCTGACCGAAGCCCTCGAGTTGGGGGGAGGCTGGAAGGAGTCACCCGGAGAAACTAATGTGAAGCACTACACCTCAGTTCTTGCCACCAGGGGCTGAGCTGGGTACTGGGAGCTCCTTCCCTCGGGTGGGCGCAGGCTGCGAAAGCACTAGGGGGGGGGGGTCCTTGAGCCCCTGAGGAGCCCCTTACTTGCCTCTGGGCAATGGAGTCTCAAGGTCCTGCCCCCTTCTGGACCTGCCCTGAGGCAGGGAGAGGGGGCACTTTTGGACCCGGCTTCTTGGTACCCTGAATGGTGCAGTGAAGTGGAGGGTGGGGGGTGGGGGGGAAGTTGGGGGGAGGGGAAGGGGGCATCATAATGATGGTCAGTCAGGCCCACCTGCAGCAGGGGAGGGGGAGGCACTGCTGTGGGGGGAGCACCTGTGGGCATTAACTGGTGAAGCTGTCAATCATGTAGGGGCTTTGGGGGGAACTGAGCACGGGGATCCCATGAATTTGCTGTGCGGGCCTGGAGTTCTGCCAACCCCACTCCCTGTGTGCAGGAGAACCAGGGATTTGATCCTTTGCCTTTTTGTTACACTCGATGCTATAAAACCAAATTATTTTGAAATCTGGTGTCTGGTGTGGTTGTTGGCAGTGCGGGGGCGAGTGGGGCCAGGCTGCCTGGGGACCTTCCTGCTTGCTCATGCCCTCCCTCCCTCCCCCTGGTGTCTGCAGGTACTGAGCCTGAAGATCTGGCCTGGTGGACGGCCTCAGCCCTAGGAATGACCTCCCTGGGCCCTGGAGACCCTCTGCCAGAGGGATCTCCCACCTGCAATAGGCAGAGCCAACCCCTCACCTTGCCCACTCCCGTGGCTTCTAGAGGCCCCCATTCCGGCTCCTGAGGGGCACTTCCTAAGGACCCTGTGGGGAGGGGAGGGCAACAGGTTGCCTTCTCTTTTTTTTTGTGTGTGTGTGTGTGTGTGTTTAGTAGTTAATATTTTAACCTACAAAATAAATTTGAATAGTTATAATTAAAGATTTAAGTACAAATAATGAAAATAATATATGAAAATCAGAAATGAGCACTCAAACTTCCAACACAAGTTCTAAATTAAAATGTACAAGATCGGACACTAAGATTGGCCAAGAAATATAGTAAGAATATGAATTTTAAGTTATTTTGATAATTCAATATTTCAAGTATTTTTTTCTTTTTTTTTTTTAATAACTTTATTGACAGAACCCATGCCAGGGTAATTTTTTACAGCATTATCCCTTGCACTCAACTGTTCTGATTTTTCCCCTCCCCCAGATGGCAAGCAGTCCTACACATGTTAAATATGTCACAGTATATCCTAGATATAATATATGTGTGCAGAACCGAACAGTTCTCTTGTTGCATAGGGAGAATTGGATTCAGAAGGTAAAAATAACCCGGGAAGAAAAACAAAAATGCAAATAGTTACACTCATTTCCCAGTGTTCCTTCTCTGGGTGTAGCTGCTTCTGTCCATCATTGATCAATTGAAACTGAATTAGATCTTCTCTTTATTGAAGAGGTCCACTTCCATCAGAATACATCCTCAAACAGTATCATTGTTGAGGTATATAATGATCTCCTGGTTCTGCTCATTTCACTCAGCATCAGTTCATGTAAGTCTCTCCAGTCCTCTCTGTATTCAGCCTGCTGGTCATTGCTTACAGAACAATAATATTCCATAACATTCATATACCACAATTTACCCAACCACTCTCCAATTGATGGGCATCCATTCATTTTCCAGCTTCTAGCCACTACAAACAGGGCTGCCACAAACATTCGTGTACATATAGGTCCATTTCCCTTCTTTAGTATCTCTTTGGGGTATAAGCCCAGTAGAAACACTGCTGGATGAAAGGGGATGCACAGTTTGATAACTTTTTGAGCATAGTTCCAAATTGCTCTCCAGAATGGCTGGATGTGTTCACAATTCCACCAACAATGTATCAGTGTCCCTGTTTTCCCACATGTGACAGGTTTCCTTCTCACCCTCATAGTCCTGCCCAAGCCAGGGGGAGGCCTTAGGTTGTCTGCATCAGGGTCTCTTGGGGGGGGGAGGGCTGAGGACTAGGTGAGGCCTGGGAAGGGCGGGGAGCAGGGAAGGCACCTGGAGGGAGCCCATGGGCACTGCAGAGTCATCGCAGCTGACTTGGAGGCGTGAGGCAATTGGGGTTAAGTGACTTGCTTGGGGTCCCAGAGCTGGGAAGTGCGGTGTCCGAGGCCAGATTTGAAGTCGGGTCAGGAAGATCCAGGCGGATGCTCTGCCCTTGTGCCATGTAGCCGCCCCCAGCCCAGCTGGTTTGATGAGGGTCTGCTTGCTGGGCTGCACCCAGAGGTGGCAGCAGACAGGCCGCAGGGCATGAGCCGTGGAGTGCCAGCTTCTGGAGGAAGCCCCAGAGCATTTGGTGGACCCTGGGGGGGCAGACTGGCCCAGAGCAAGCAGGGTGGAAGGTCACCCGGAGAAGGGGAGGAACGCCCCGGCATCTGCAGCCGGGGATGGCCAGGCCTCCAGGACCTCAGCCCTGAACCTGCTTAGTGCCGGCTCCCCCCCCTCCCACCAGCCTGACCCAGCCCAGAAGGCCATTGTGTCTCCGGACTTCCCGCCTCTCGGGGCGTCGCTGGCTTGCAGGGGGCTTCCTCGCCCTTCCCTCGGTCCCTTCCCCGCACCCCCACACCTCCAGTGTCTCAGTGCCCGAGATGCACCTCCGGGCCCTCCACCTGGCGGGCCGACTGCCCGGAATCTCCTTGGAGCCTCCTCCAGAGAAGACCTTCCCCGCCCCCAAGGCCCCCAGCAGGACCCGGAGTAGCCAGGAAGCCCCCCAAGGGGAGGCGCCCCCCGACGTCCGGGGTCTCCCCCGCTCTCCTTAAGGCTCTGCGTCCCTAGAGCCTGGCAGAGGGCTGCCGGGCCTGGGCGGGATGGCGGCTTTATTAATTCTTGAGGATCTACCGGCCCTCGGGGACCTGCGCACGCCCCGGCAGCGGCTCTGTTGGAGCGGGGAGGAGGCAGGGGAAGGGCCCCCCACGGGCTCTGCTGGGGCAGCCGCCGGGCCAGGGAAGGGGGAGCCGAAGCGCGGGCGACGACCCCGGTCTGGGGGGTCTCTCCGTCCGACCTCCGGGTCTCCCCCCAAGCCTCTGCTCCGGAGCCAGACGGAGAGAATCCTCCCCCGGCGCTAAGTGCTCCCGACCCCTGGGTCCGCCCGCGCAGCTCCTCTCCCCTCCAATTACTGGGCGTCTGCTGGACGGCTCCGCCCCCGGCTCACGGGAATCCCATTCATCAAAAGGGGAAGAAACCCGTGGAGAGAGCTGGGGGCCGAGGTAGGAGGGAGGGGCGTCTCCTCCGGCCCGGGGCGGAGCCTGGGAAAGCCCAGCAAGGTGCGCCCTGCGCTCTGGACTCTGCCGCGCCGCGCGGAAAATAAGGCAGGCTGGCCAAGTAACTGGCCGCCGGCCGTGAGAAGTGTCCGGGGCACTCGGCAGCACACAGTGGGGCGCTCGGCAGCACACAGTGGGGGCACTCGGCAGCACACAGTGGGGGAACCCGGCAGCACACAGTGGGGGCGCTTGGCAGCACACAGTGGGGCGCTCGGCAGCACACAGTGGGGGGACCCGGCAGCACACAGTGGGGGCGCTCGGCAGCACACAGTGGGGGGACCCGGCAGCACACAGTGGGGGCGCTCGGCAGCACACAGTGGGGGACCCGGCAGCACACAGTGGGGGGACTCGGCAGCACACAGTGGGGGACCCGGCAGCACACAGTGGGGGCACTCGGCAGCATACAGTGGGGGCACTCGGCAGCACACAGTGGGTGCCTCAGACGGCTCTCGGTGGGGGTGAATGAAGCTGCAAAGAGCCAAGGACCATGAAAGGATTTTTTATTTAAAAACCATCCTGGAATAAAGCAAAGGTTCAATGAATGAGGGTGGGCCCAGGGCCTGCCAGATAGACCTCAGAGGGAAGGTAGAACTTAAAGCAAACTCTGACTTGACGGTTTTTTTCTGCCAAGGAGAATGTTCTTTGGATGGTAAAGGACGGAGCAAAAATGGACAATGAGAAGTCCTTGCAGCAGCTTGTCCTGCCGATGGACAGTTCTGGGGGATCCAAAGATTCTCATGGTGGACGTGGCTCTTTCCAACAATGAGATGATTCAGGCCAGTTCCAATGGTCTTGTGACGGAGAGAGCTGTCTATAGCCAGAGGGAGGACTGTGGGAGCTGAGCATGGATCACAACAGAGCATTCTCACTCTTATTGTTTACTTGCGTTTTATTTTTTCTCATTTATTTTTCCTTTTTGGTCTGATTTTTTTCTTGTGCAGCAGGATAATTATATAAATATGTTTACACATATTGGGTTTTTTTTTTTTTTTTTTTAAAGAGTCTCATGGGTGTAATTAGCGTGCTACTGTCCTAGGTCTTTGAAATGGTCTGGAGAATTCCAGAGGAGCCACATAATTAGAAAAGGGCAAATGGCAGAATTTTCTGAAAAACGCCAGACAATGAAGGGGCATCCAGGGGGCCAGGGAGCTTGACTTGATTGCCAGAGAAATCTAGAATGCCTTGTTAAAGGGCTGCCAGGGAACCTCTAGAAAAGGAGACAGCAATCAACAAGAGTCTACATGTTTTCAGCAAGAATGGTCCAAGCCAGACGTGAGCATTTGTGGAGAGCTGCCTCACGGCCCGGTATCAGAAGTGACACAGTCCTTGCCTCCCTCGCTTTGAAAGAGGAAGTTGGGGATTTTACTCCAATCTAATCAGATTGAATCAGAGCCGATTAAAAACCAGCGTGATTTTCATCAGCATCAATGAAGGGAGATCTCTGGGGAGATGCCATCCAGAGGCAGAGAAAGCGGGCTCATCTCATCCGCGAAGGGCACAGCGGGCAGCCAGGTTGAGCTGACTTAGATCGTGGCAGTAGATGCGACCGACATGAAGCTTTACTCTTGGGTTTGTAAAATCAACTCTGTAGCCATGAAATCGGAGCATGGTCCAAGGCAGCTGCTTTTCGGAGTGTGATGCGGGGGAGGCGGGGTCAAAGTTTCACATGGAATCTGCCATGTGCAAATAAGGGAGAAATCTGGGACTCCTCATTCTGGGCAACTCCAACCCACTCCCTGCTATCCTGTCCCTGGGCTAGTAGAGAGACCTTAGGATTAAGTGACTCAGCCAGGGAGACACACGGCTGGGAGGTATCAGGGTGCCGAGCTGGCACGTGCCCACCGAGGCTGCTCAAGTCTGTCCCTACCAAGTGCTGCGGGGTGAGAGTGTAGCTGAGAATGGTAGTTTTTTTTTTTTTTTAATGCTTCATTTTTCTGGTTACACGTGTAACCATTGGCTTTTAAAACACACATTTCTTTATGAATCACGTGAGAGAAAAGAACAAAAGGGAAAAACCATGAGAGAGAAAAAAAAAAGTGGACATAACGAGTTGATTTACATTCAATTTTCATAGTTGTCTCTGGATGCAGACGGCGTTTTCTGTCCAAAGTTTATTGGGATTGCCTCAGATCACTGGACCACTGAGAAGAGCCAAGTCTTTCAGTGTTGATCATCACGCAATCTTGCTGTTATTGTGTACAATGTTTTCCTGGTTCTGCTTGTTTTGCTCAGCATCAATTCATGTAAATCTTTTTAGGCCTTTCTAAAATCAGCCTGTTCATCATTTCTTATAGAACAATAATATTCCATTACACCACATACCACAGCTTATTCAGCCATTTCCTAACTGATGGGCATTCCCTCAGTTTCCAATTCTTTGCTGTCACAAAAAGGGCCGCTACAAACATTTTTGCCCATGTGGGTCTGTTTCCCTCCTTTATGATTTCCTTGGGTTACAGACCCAGTAGTGCCTGGGTCATTTTTATAGCCCTTTGGGCATAGGAGGGCAGTAGTTGTTTTTTTCATAATTATAACTTTTTATTGCCAGAACCCATGCCAGGTAATTTTTTACAACATTATCCCTTGCATTCACTTCTGTTCCGACTTTTCCCCTCCCTCCCTCCACCCCCTCCCCCAGATGGCAAGCAGTCCTATGCATGTTAAATATGAAGGACAGTAGTTTTAAAGAAAAGCACACAGCGCCTTGGAGTTAGGAAGGGATAATCCGTGGCATTCAGCCCCTGTCAGGCCTCCATATCTCAAGGGTCGGGTCTTCAAGGGTCGGGTCTCCAAGGGCATGGCTTGGGAACTGAGGGTCCAGAGATGCAGCCAAGGACCTTGAGTCTGCAGTAGGACTGGTTAGAAGAAGTGAGCACGGTCAATGTGAAGAAAAGGTTCGGTGAGATGAGTCTTCCATGAGAATACTGGATTAGGATTCTGGGTATAGCTCAGATTGAACTCGATGGCCCTGGCAGTCCTAGCGGATAGAACAGTGGGACTGGGGTCACCAAGTCATTGTTTTTCCATTGTTTTCAGTTGTGTCTGACTATCCATCCATCTGTCTATCTATTTGCCTGTCTGTCTGTCTACCCATTCATCTCTCCATCCATCTGTCTTGCCAGAATGGGTCCTAGGTTAGTAGACTACCCACCCTTCCATCCATCTCTCTATTTTTGTGTCTGACTGTGACCCCATGCAGGTTTTCTTGGCAGATACTGAAGTGGTTTGCCATTCCTTCTCCAGCTCATTTTTACAGATGAGAAAATATAGCTAGTAAGTGTCTGAAGCTGGATTTGAACTCAGGAAATGAGTCTTCCTGATTCCAGACCCTGCACTACAACCACTGTCAATCATGTTCCCTTTTGGATGAAGACCGGAGTCCAAATTCTTGCCTCAGACACCCTCTCTGTGGCCCGCCTCAGTTTCCTCAGCTGTAAAATGGGGATAATAATAGCACCTACCTCACAGAGTTATGAGGACTTAATCTGCAGGAGGACCTGGCACATAGTAGGTGCTTAATAAATGCTTCTTCTCTACCCCTTCCAGCTTAGAGATTCAGGAATTCCCAAGAGAAGGGCAGGTGCCATTCATTTTGTTTTTTAATTCCCTGCACACAAGCAGATGCTTAATAAATGTTTGTTTGGCTGGGTTAGCTGCTATTCTGGGCCGGAGGTGAAGGGGGGTCCGAGCAAGGCCTGTAGCCGGGTCTGTGTAGAAAAGGAAGTGGTTTCCATTATGGAGAGAACAGATAAAAAAAGAACTGTGCCCCCCCATCCCCCAGGACGTAGCAAACAGACGGGGGAGGGTGCTGCCCCGAAAGGGCCTCAGTGGGGGGCTGCTTGGGGCCCAGCCAGGGCTCGGGGTCCTGGAACACTCCCATGTGGAGAAGAGCTGGATTCGAATTCAGAGGCCTGTGGGGCTCTTTGCAGCACAAGGACCCCGGCGTCCTCCCCCAGGCTCAGGGCTCTGGAGAGGGCTCCCTCCTTGGGGCATTTCCTGAGGGCTCTGCAGGGATGTTTCCGAGAAAGTGCTAGTAGCTGGTCCGCACCTGGGAGCAGCTGGCCCGAGGTCAGGTTCAGGAAGTGGGGGAAGGGCAGGGGAGGCCCAGAGCCAGGGGAGGCCCAGAGCCGGTCCCAGCAGGCCCGGGGCCTGGGGGGTTTGCTCCTCCCGCTTGGACCCCGGACCCCTAGCTCGGAGGGCCCTTTCTGTCTGGTCATCCTGTGCTCGGCAGGGGTCCCAGGCCACAGAAGCTCGGCAGCCCGAGGGGGGAGGGGAATGGCTCCCCTTGGGGAGCTCTGGCAATGGTGGGGACTGAAGCCCGTCTCCCTGGCCCGACCCCTACAAGACAGAAAACTGCAGTGAGGAGGGGGGAGGGGAGCGTGGTGCCGCCAGGGATCCTGCCTCAATGCCCCCCTTTGTGCGGGGGCTGGGAGGGGCCGCGGTTACCTGACCCGCCCAGCCCAGGGCCGGGCCTCAATGCAACCTTTCAGTGCCCACCTCCCCCTGCAAGAGGGGAGGGGCTGCCCAGGCTCCTTGGGGCTCTCCCCTCCCCTTGCCAGTCTCAGGATCAAGGCCCACAGAACAGGATGGGGGAGGATCCCTGCCGAGCCAGGACTGGAAAGGGAGAGGTGAGTAAAGCGCTGGGGGGGCGGCCTGCCGCCCCTGCTCCCCCGGCCCACCCACCCCCAAAGGCTCCCATTCAGGCCTGGCTGCCTGTGGGGGCTCCTGTCCGGCCAGGACCAGACAGCACCCTTCTATTTGGGGGGGGTCTCGAATTCCCCCTCACCTCCAGCAAGGGCCGGGGGCAGAGTCCTGGGTACATGGGTGCTAATGGGCAGCTGCACACTGGCTGTGGGACCTGGGGTCCTTGGCTGGCACCGGGTGTGTGCAGGTATAAAAGCGTCCCGGCCCTATGTGCATGTCCCATATGTGTGTGTGCCCATGATTACCTGCAATTACAGAACAATAGCCCCTGCCCTGGGAAATGAGGAGGAAGAAGACTTGGAACATCCTCATCTTGTTCTAGGAAGGATCTGAACCCCCTCGGAATTCTGGTCCCTGGGGCAAATTGGGCCGGGGGTGGGGCTAGTGAGGACCAATGGGGCGGCCGGAGGTCTAGAGGGGAGCCAAGGTGTGCGGGTTTGTGGGAGCGAGGATGGAGAGGGCCGAGGGGAGCCAGGTAGGACCGGGCGGGGAGAGGAGGCCAGCAGTGTGATCCAAAAAGAGCCCCGGGCGGGACGGAAGCTGAAAAAGCTGTAAGGGGGAGGATGTGGTAAACTCCGGAGGCTTCCTTTGCTGAAAGAGGCCCTTTCCGGACTTCCCTCGCCGCCGGCTGGGCTGAGCAGGGGAGCCCCAAAGCCTGGGCCCCATTTTCCTCCCGGGAAACCTTGGGAGTGTTGAATCCTAGGAGACCAGGAAAAGAGGGGCAGGGGCTCCGTCCAGGGCCTGGTCAGCCACCGTTCCCCTCGTCCGGATCTTTCCCCCCTTCTCTCTGGGTCGGGGCTAACGGACTCGGGATGGAGTGGCCGAGTGCAGCTTAGAAATGCCGAGTGTAAGGTGTGTCAGACGCTGACTGCCATGTCTGCCGGGCAGCTGGGGCTGCAAGAGGCCAGGAGGAAGGCGGACGAATCACCCGCTTGGGAATGGGGCGAACCGGGAAACTGAGGCTGCCGCCAAGGGAAGGGGAGGGACAGAAGCACAAGCAAGGAGGCGCTCTCAGACGGAGAAAAGGCCATTCCTTGTTCGTCCTTGTTTTTCCAGGAGAACGGGAGCTCTTTGAGGGCAGGGACCTTCATTTAGGTTTGTGTCCTCTCCTGTCACTGCAAAAAGGGCCTGACTGAAAAGAATTGGGGCTCAGAAAGGGAAGCTGGCTTAGGCGGCCTCAGCTGGCTTCCTTTCCCTGGGTTTCCTCATCATTACAATGAAAAATAAAGGGTTTTTAAGGTGTTCTCGGCTCTAAATCAAGGGTCCTACGAGTTGGATTGCAGGGCCCCGTAAGGCAGGGAAACAAGCCCATTGCAGAGGAGCTGCTGGTGTCTGGGATGGGGGGGACGCTTTCGGGCTCTGCCATAGGGACAGAAAAAAGGATCAGGGCGATGAGCTTGGGAGCATCCACAGCTGCTGAGGTGGTCCGAGGTGACCCCTGCAATGGGCACAAGCTGAGGAAGGGCCAGGCAGGAGACCCTTGGGATCCGGGGCTCCTGAGCAGCATTAGCCTCTGGGCCACACACTCCTCCCTCTGCCCCTCCCCTTCCCCAGGGCAGAGCCCCCCTTCTGGTCCGGAGGGCAGTCAGCAGGGCAGGAAGGAGCAGGTGCAGTTTCCCCCAGTCCAGCTCCTGGCCCTACGTGTGATTCTGGGGAGCTCGAGGCAGCGCCCCAGAGCAGTAAAATAACCGGACCCCTTTGGCTTAGGGGCAGACCCCCAACCCCCCCCTCAGCTCGGGGTCAGGAGGAAAAACTCCCCCTTGCCCCTGCTGAGAGCTCTCCTCGCTCCCCCTCCCTGGAGGCTGTCCTGTCGGGGTCGGGAGGGGAGCCTAGGTCAGGCCAGGGCTGGAAAGGATGTCGGGGAGGCAGTGCCAAGGTGCAGTCTCATCTTCAGGACCGAAGGGCCCAGTGGGGCGAGGTGGGCTCAGAAATCGGGGGGGGGTCTGTCGGGGGCAGCTGCTGTGAGGGACAGTCCTGTCTGGGAGACGGAGGGAGGGCCCCTCCCTTCAGTGACCCTGTGGCTAATCACGGAGGGAGGGCTGACGGACCAAGGGCCGGCTGAGCTGGGCTCGCGCCCGGGCACCAGCTCAGCAGGCAGGGGGCAGTGCGGGCACCTGGCCCTGCTGGGGGGGCCGTGGGGGGAAGGAGGACCCCCGTGGGGTTGGGGAAACTGAGGCCGCAGGGGCCAGGGAGTAACAAGCAGGCGGGCCCAGGGATCAATGGGGAACCGAGCAAGGCAGGCAGGGGCCAGGAAGGCAACGAGAGAGAGACGGGGAGGACGTGAGGGGGGTGGAGGCTCGCTTAGAGGAGCTGACAGGGTGAATGGGGAACGGGGAAACTGAGGCAGGGCGGGAGGGGGAAATGGGGAAAGCGGGTCGGGTATTAGAAGTAAATGGGGGCTCCACTAAGGAAACTGAGGCAGGATGAATGGGGGAAGGAGACTGGAGCTGCGGGGATTGGATACCGGGGCTGAGTGAGCTCTCTCCCCCCGCTCCCTCCTGCAGCCTCGTTCCCCCCCCACCATCCGCGTCTGCACCTCCTACGACCTCACTCTGCCATTGGCTGTCCACCCGGCTCGACCCGCCCCGCCCCCTCGTTCTGATTGGCCACAGCGCCAGATGGATCCTCCCCCTTGCCCGCGGGCCGGGGTCGCGGCTCACCATTGGCCGGGCCGGCCCCGCCCTCGCCTCAGGCCCCGCCCCTGGCGCTGTGAGGCCGAGGCTGCGTCCCCGCCATGGCGGCGCCCGCGGAGTCCCCCGCGCCGGAGCCCGAGGCCGGGCCCGACCCCGCGCTCGCCGGCCCCGCGCCCATCCAGCCCCCTGCCGTCGATCCCGCCCCGCGGTAAGAGCGCGTTCCTTCCCCGCCGCGCGCCGCGCGCGGCCGCAGCTAACGGTCCTGACGCGCGCTCCCGGCCCTGACCGTGACCCGCCCGTGACCGTGACCGCGCGAGCTGTTCCGGGCGCCCCGGCCCCGCAGGGACCTGGAGCGGGGTGGAGAGGGCCTGGGCACCTTGGGGCGCGCGAGCGGCCGTCGCTGTGAGCCCGGAGTCCGGGCCGGACAGGAGCGGGGAAGTCTTCAGTGGGGGGCCCCAGGGCTCTGCCCCGGGCGGTCATCAGCGCGCGCGGGTCCCTCCCCACGGCCCTCGGACCTGGGCCAGCCCGCAGCGCCCCGCCTCGCCACGTGCGGCTCAGTCCTCGCCCCCTCGGGGGACTCCCCCTGCCGCCAGAAGGGGCTGGCCGCAGAGCCTCCCTCCGTCCCCTCCTCCCTCCCTTACGGTCCGGCCACGCTGACCTTGCTGGGGTCCCCGGCCGGACGGGCCACCTCCCCTCGCCCTGCGCCGTGCCCCCTGAGCCCGGCTGCCCCTAGCAGCCTCTGGGGCCCCGGCGCCGGCCCGGCAGCTCCCCGGGGAGACCCAGAGCAGGCACCTCCTGCCTGGGCACCTGGAGCCTGGCCTCCTGGGAACAGCCTCAGCTGCCTCCGGCCCTTTGTGCCCCTTTGGGGAAGCCCTCCAGCCACGGGGAGCTCACTACCTCCGGGCCCTGCCCCCGCCTGGTGACATCCCAGAGCCCGGTCAGGCAGGAGGCTCTGGGCGCCCCCCTCCCTGGGCGCTCTTCCGAGGGTCACCCCCAGGAGAGACCAGGACCTTGGGGGGCAAAGGTCATGCCGGGGCCTCCGGGCACCCCTCAGCCCGGCCGGGGCGGAGTGAAGGGAGAGGAGCTGAGCGCCCGGGCCGGGGTCATGTGAGTGGAGAGGGAGGCAGGGCTGCCAGGGAGGTGGGGGAGGCGGGCATGACCCGTCAGGAGAGGATGACTCAAGCTGTGCTCACCATCCACAGAAAATCCTCCCCCTCGGGGGCTCCGGTCTGGTGGGCCCCCTGCCTCCCGGTGACAGTCACCTCGGTCTCTGAGCTCCGTCCTTCCTGCTCTCAGTGGCCGGCGGGCTGGGCTGGCTGAGGCAGCGGGACCCCAGGATGCCCCCAGCCCAGCAGCACCCGCTGCCACCCCAGCAACCCCAGGTGGGGCAGTACCCTCAGGCTCCCGGGCTGGCATCCTGCCCAGGGAGGCAGCTCCTGCGGAGAGGGTGCCAGCCATCCTCACCAGCTGCATTCCCGGCAGGTGTGCCAGGCTGAGCGAAGGAGCCGGGCACCCTCGGGGTGGCAGCCTGTGCCAGCCTGGGAGGGCACAGCACCCCCTGGTCCCCATCTCCCCTCGAGCCCCAAGAGCCTTCCTGTGCTTCCTGCCCAGTGGTGCAGCCAGCCCCTGTGCAGAGGCAGCCTGGCAAATGTTCCTGCAGGGGCCGCAGCCCAGGGCCCGAAGGGAAGTTCCCGTCACCCAAGTCCTCGGCCCTGTCGGCGGGTCAGCGTCAGAAACCGCTATGATTTTATCAGTGGAAATGACACTAGGAAAAGGCCCGGCATCCTCTTGGCCGCTGCCCCCCAAGGACGAGGGGACCTCTCCCTCCGAGGTGCCCCGGCACCTTCCCCGACCCTGGGGCTCCTGAGAGGCAGGGACTGTCTGGCTGCCCAACACTTAGCACACAGTAAGCGCATAATACATGCTCTCTTCCATTGTGGCTGCCGAGGACCGGTCCCCTGGCCCCTGGGCCGGCCCCCCTGGATCTGGGGGGAGCCGGGGGTCTTGCCTGACTTTCCTTGGAGCAAGCTCGGCGGGACCCTTGGTAGCGATGGGGAGCCCGGACGGAGGCAGTCAATAACATTTATTAAAAACCTGTTATATGCCGGGTGCCGTGCTGGGCCCGGGAGAAACATAAATGTGAAAGGTCCCTCTCCTCAGGGAGCGTCCGTTCTGCCATGGAGACCCCCGGCCGTTGGGGGGAGGGCAGAGGGAGCAGGAGGGCACAGCTGGTGCCAAGGTGCAGAGAGGGGAGGTGGGTCGTGGCCGGAAGGTCAGTCTGGACGGCCTCTCGGGGGGATGGAGATGGCCGCACTGAGTCTGAGAGGCCCGGAAGTGCAGGGCCGGGGGGCAAGATGATCGTAACCGAGCTGAGGAGGTCACGAGTGAGGCGGCTAGAGCGGAGGGACGACGCCCAGCAGAGGGAGGGCAGCGAGCCCTATCAGGACCGCCCAGAGAGAGGTGGATGCGGCCACGGAGGGATCAGCGGCGACTTTAGGGAGACCCCGGGCCACGAAAGGCGGCCTGAGAACTCGCGGACGGGAGAGGGGAGAACCGCAGGAGGGGACGCTGGGATTTTTAAGATACATGGGCAGGTTTGTGGGCAGTGGGGAAGCGGCCTGAGGAGAGGGACGGAAGAGGGTTGGGCTCAGGGCGCACGTCTTGGAGGCACAGAGGTGGGGGGCGATGTCCGGGGCTTGTGGGACGGAGAAAGAGGGAGATCAGGGAGAAGGGCCCGTGAAGGGCTTTCTTTCCTCATTAAAGTAAGGGGTGAAATCCTCAGCCACAGGAGATGGGCGGGGGGCTGGGGGAGGCTTGGAAGAGCCTTCGGAGAGGCTGGAAGGACCCGTGAGTGGGGGGGAGGGCTGAGGAGATGATTCACGGCGGGAGGTGGGGGGAAGGGGACCACTCAGCCAGCCTCAGGGTGGCCTCCAGTGGGCCTGCTGGGAGTGCCGAGAGTCGGGGCAGGCCTGGGGTCTGCACCAGGGGAGGGGAGAGTCCCGGTGAGCTGGGTGAGAAGAGCAAACTGAGTCTGAGCTGTGCTGATGAGATGGGGAAGCAGGGCTTCAGAGAGGGGGAGGAAGGAACAAGATGGGGAGGAGGAAGAGGGGGAGGAAAAAGGGGAGGAGCAGGAATAAGAGAGGGAGGAGGAAGAAGGTGAACAAGAGAGGAAGAGGAGGAGGAGGAACAAGAGGAAGAAGAGGAGGAAGAGGAATGGGAATAAGAGAGGGAGGAGGAGGGCAGACTGCTTCTCCAAGATACTGTCTTCACCTCTTTCCTCAGCAAGAGAAACTGCACCCCAGCCCCTGCCCCTGGCACGGTTCCTGTCCCTGCCCGGCTCCTGCCCCAGCACAGTTGCTGTTCTAATCTCGCTGGGCTGAGCCGTGTTATCTGGGCAGCTCAGCAACTGGCCCTGCCCCCTCGGTGCCACCCTGGATTTGTCGATGGCCCCAGGGTTGGAGAGAGCTGGGGGCCTGGTCTTGTCTGTGGTGTCCTGGGCGTCGCTCCTGGGCCTTCTCGAGCAGGAATGTGGGCGTCAGGCCATCATCCTGTGTAGGAGGAGATGGGCTCAGGGACATATGGGAAGTCAGCCCCAGTGAGGGGACTTGCACTCAGAGCTTCTGACTCTGGGCCATTCTACTTCCTGTCCCGCTGAGAGCAACAAGCATCATGATGCACCCAACAGTCCCTGTGATCCTCCCTCTGCCCCTGCGGTCCTCCCTCTGCCCCTGCGGTCCTCCCTCTGCCCCTGCGGTCCTCCCTCTGCCCCTGCGGTCCTCCTTCTGCCCCTGCGGTTCTCCTTCTGCCCCTGCGGTCCTCCTCCTGCCCCTGCGGTTCTCCCTCTGCCCCTGCGGTCCTCCTTCTGCCCCTGCGGTCCTCCCTCTGTCCTCTGTGATCTTGGTTCCGGGCCTCCATTCCCTTCTCTGAAACAGGGCAGGGCTGGCTTGGAGACTGTCCATTTCTCAGATTCTGATTCCATAAGTGAGACCTGAGGGGTTCAGAGGACGGACAGCTCCTTTTGGGCTCAGCTGTTTCCTGAGGTGGAGGACAGAGTCTCCGGGGGTCCCAGTGGTGAGGAGGGAGAAGGAGGAGCCGAAGCTGGAGATTGTGAGGCCCTAATTGCCAGAATAAAAGGTCTCAGCCGTGTGGTGAGCTCCTCAGAGCATGTAGCCATGCAAGGGTCATCTTTAGTCTGCAGGTCAGGAGTTTTGGGGCCTTCTGGTTGTGAGTGCTCTGCTCTCATGTGTAGACACAAGGCCTGTTTTATTCAGGTCCTAAAGAGGAGCCACAGAAGGTGTTTGAGCGGAGGATCGGCAGGTTGAGGTGGTAGCTGATGGCGGGGGCAGGAAAGGGGTGGGCTCCAGAGCCCCGGCCCGAGAGTGGGAGGCAGCTCCCGGGGGTCTAAGGCGACCACCTGCAAACAGGGACCGCGCAGGTGTCGGGGCAGGAGGGGCAGGGCTTGTGGCCGGACTTCCAAGGAGAAGCCTTGGAGCTCAGGTGTGGATCCCAGGAGGGGAGGTGCCAGCCGGGCACTCGAGGCGGACCTGTCCGGCTGGCGGTCTGCCATTAATGCCTTCGCCCAAGTCACCGATAAAAATATTCACCGGCCCGGGCTCAGCGTAGATCCCTCGGGCGCTCTTTGAGCTTTAAAGGTGGGCCGGCTCGAGGCTTCCTCGCTTTCCCACAGTGCTCATCAGGCACAAATAGTAAACATGCACTTATTAGCCACCTACTGTGTACCAAGCACGGGGCCAGAAACCGGCCCCTGTCCTCAAGTTGCTCCCCTGCTAATGGGAGGAACAAAGAACATGGTATAGACCACATGACCACAGGGTCACTGGCCAATGGGCAGCAATCCCAGGGAAGGGCAGCCTTAGCCGGGGCTGGGGCGGACGAGGCCTCCTGCAGAAGGCGGGTTTGGGCGGGAGTCGGAAGGAAGCCACGAGCTGGAGGTGAGGAGTGAGTGTTCCAGGACCCGAGTGAAGAGGGGAGGTGGGAACCTCCCTGCTGTTTGCTTCTGTCCGGGATGGAGACTACCAGGGCAGGGAGGACACTTTGTGAGCAGAGGGGGAGCCTTAGCTTCAGCCTTGGGCTCACGTCCCCCCAGGTTCTCCCAGAATCTGGGCCATAACTGGGTAACAGGAGCCTCGGCCGGTGCAGACGCAGTCTGGCTCAGATCTGTAGAAGACCAGCTTTATCTGGGGTGGGGGATGCAATTTCTCCTCCCCAGCCCATGAATGGTCAGGCCTGGCGAGCTCTCCCTCCCAGAGCCGCCTCTAGTGGGGCCGATTTCTTTTTATTTATTTTGGGGGAGGGCCAGATTTCTTCAAAGATTGACCCCTCCCTCAGTCCTGCCCTGCTCCCAGTGCTGCCGCCCAGCTCGGCTTGACGAGCGCTTTTTAGGCACGGGCTCCATGTGAGGAGCTGAGGTGGGTGCTGGGTGTGTTGAGGGGGATGAGTGGCAGACCCTGCCCTCCACGGGCCTCCCTTCTGCCCAGAACTCGGTACAGGCGGCCTAAGAGTGAAGGCAGAGTCTTTTGGAGAGGGGGCCCCCCTGTGAACTGGGGCTCCTGGGGAGCATCACCAAAGGCTCTTGTGGGAGGGGACCCTGGAGTGGAGAGGATTCCAAAAGTGGGGGAGGCTTCCGGACGTGGCAAAGCGTGGAAATGGGAGATGGGACGTCACGTGGAGGGAACCTCGAGTCTGGGGATCACGTGGCTGGACTGGAGAGAAAGGGGGAGGGTGCTGTGCCTCGTGGCTGGCCGGAGAGGCTGGAGCCAGACTAGCAAGGATGCTGACGGCTAAAGGCGGGGGCTTGTGCTGTGTCCGGGAAGCCCGGGGAGCCGTGGAAGCCTCTCGAGCCGAGGGCCGGCGGGGCAGACTCGTGCTTCGGTGGCTGGGAAGGCCGGAAGGCCGGAAGATCAATGATAGGCCATCGCGGTAGTCTGAGTGGGAGGCGATACCTGCCCCGGTGTGGCTGAAGAGAGAAGGAGGCACTTGGGGGAGAAGTTACAAAGGCGGGAAAATGGGACTTGACAACTGATTGGAGAAGGGGAGGAGGAGAGAACGCCCCTGAGGCGAGGAGTCACCCAGCCCCGGGACGATGTCCTCAGTCTCCCAGGCCTCTGTGGAGAGGGGTCAGCTGGGAAGGGGCACGGGGTCGCCCAAGGAGTGGGACTGGGCGCGGGATTGCGGAGCCTGAGAGGTGGAGGTGGTCGGGGTTCAAATGTGGGCTGCAGCTCCTTAGGCGGTGGGATGGCAGTGCCAGTGGTCTGCAGGGCATGGAGGCGGGGCAAGGCTGGTGGTCCCCTCCGTTTCATCAGAAGGCTCCCATCAGCCCAGCCGGATGATCCGTGTAGTGGGGGGGGGATGGCTTCTGGGCCGCCTGGGCCAGGCGAGGGGGCCCAGGGGAAGCAGCCCCGAGTGGGTTCTGAAGTGACTGGGACAAGGGAGGGGTAGCAGGGGTGATGAGGGCCCGGAGGGATGAGACAAGGATGAGGCAGGTGGTGGGACACGGGCTGCCAGCGGTCAGTCAGCAAGCCTGCATTAAGCACCCCTGTTCCTTCTGCCCTTTGGGGCCAAGTTCCTGAAAAGGGTCGTCTAGAATAGGGGCCTCTCCTCCTTCTCCTGTTACTTAACCCCATACAAGCCAGCTCCTGACCCCGTCGTCCCCCCGAAGCCGCTTGCTCCAAGGTCACCTGGGCTCTCCGAGCTGCCCAACCCAGTGGCCTTGTTTCCATCCTCTCTCTCCTTAACAGCTCTGCAGGCTCCCCCACTGTGGATCATCCTCTTCTTGATACTCTCTTCTCCTTAGGTTTTGAAGACCTCCCCCATTTCTCCTTCCACCTCTGATGGCTCCTTCTCCATTTCCTTTACGGGGCCCTCCTCCAGATCGCACCTGCTAACATCTGGGGTGCTTCGGGCTGCTGTCCTGGGCCCGCTTCTTCCGCCATGCTGCTTCAGCCGGCGGGGGCCTCCAGGAGCCTTAGCACCCCGGGGGAGGGCTCACTTTGGGGGGACAGCTGCCTGACTGACCCAGCTCTCACCTGGGCTCCAAGAACCTGCAGCATGAGCACAGCCACGCCCCGGTCAGCTCTGGGCTAACCCAGGCTGAGGGGAACCGCCAGGCCCCGAACCCAGCAGCGAGTTAGGGAGTGTCTGCCCCAAGCACGTGAAGGACCCTCCCCCCTTCCCCCCATGGAAAGGGCACACGAGGACAGTTTGTTCCAATGTCTGTGAAGGGGGCTGGAGCAGGCGCTTGGACGGTCACTGAAAATGCCAAGGTCATCCGCTGTCTCCTGGGCCAGTGCCGGCTGCCCTGACCTTTGTCCTGCTCCTGACTCTGATGACACTCTCTCCCACACCCCTGCCTTGCCCGGCGGGCCCAGGCGCCCCTGCTGGGGCTCCCATGCCCTCGTGTGTCCTTCCCGAAGGAGCCTCCTCGCCACAGCCGGATTCTCGGACTGCGGGAGGCAGGAGCGCGGCGCACTCATCCTTTGTTGTTATCACTACCTTGTCACAGGTGAGGGAGGTGAGGGAGGGCAGCAGGTCCAGGAAATGCAGTCGGGGAAGGTGTTGTCCGAGGGTGGAACCTGCTCTTCTTACCTGGGCTACGGAGGAGTGGTGGCGATGGGGCGGCCCTGGCAGGTGCCACCACGAGGCAGACTGGCCCGGGAAGGACTGGGACCCCAGACCACTGTCCTGCTTCCAGCTCTGCCCTCAGCACCATCACCAGGGAAGTCTCCTGTGGAAAAGGAACCCTCGCCACCAGCTATGCCCACCGGCAGGCGGGCACCCTGACAGAGGCAGGAGGCAGCGTGGGCAGGCACATCAAAACATCAGCGCCCCCTCGTCCACATCTCTCCTTAGACAGGACTCCGGACTCTGCAGAGGAAACCCAGGAAATTCCCAGAGCTTGGGACCGAGAAGGAGAGAAAAGCTGGGAAGAAGCTGACGTCCATTGTAGAGTTTAGAAGAGCATCTTTCAGAGGGTTGGAGGAAGGACAGGTCGTACCCCACAGACTGAATTTCTAACGAGGAAGCCAGTGCAGGAGGGATGGGAGGTGCTCAGGAGTGAAATCCTGGAGACACAAAGTAGGAAGGAACTGGGGCAATTGTCTGGAGACTGATAAGGATGCTCAGGGACGCCTCAGGCCACAGATCAGATCACACAGCGGGGAAGCCAGGACTGGCCACAGGACAGATACAGGTGGGAACACGGCCCTGGAAGCACGTAGTGGTGACAGACCAGAGCATGGGTGGCTCGGGGCTAGAATGCCCAACCTGGAGTCAGGAGGTTCGGGCTTCAAAGCCTGCCTTAGATATGGGAGCCTGGGCAAGTCATTTCCACACTGCTTCAGTCGTCTCCTCTGTAAGATGGGCGTAATCATAATAGCACCTACAAGGTAGATGTCAAGAGCATCAAGTGAGATGATGTAGCGCGCTTAGCAAAGTGCCTGCTATCCAGTAAGTACTATGCAATGTTAGCTGTTATTGTTATTACTGCTACTTTGTACGTATCCATGATTCCTTCCATGCCGAGTCTAAAGGCCTTGTTTCAGTCCTCTGTTGCTGCCCTCTGTTGAGCATCCCCTTGCTTTTTTGACCCTGCCTTTTCTTGGCTTTCCTCCTCCCTATCTGACCGCTCCTTCTCCGTCTCCTTTGCTGTACCGTCATTCAGCTCCTGCCAGCTAGTTCCGGGCACTCCCCAGGGCTCTGTCCTGGATCTCCTGTCCTCCTTCCGTTCTGTTTCACTTGGTGATCCCATCAGCTCCCAGGGGTTCGTGATCATCCTTTAACTGATACTTCTCAGATCTACTTCTCCAGCTTTAACGCCTCAGATGCTGACCTCCAGTCTTGTATCTCTGTCTTTTGAACATCTGAACTGAATGATTCATAGACATTTTGAACTCAGCGTGTCAAAAACTGTATCCATACCCTCCCTCCCTTCTTTCTGACTTCCCTGTGACTTTGTAGGGTACCGCCGTCCTCTCAGTCCCCCAGGCTCCCGCCCTTGGAGTCATTCTCACACTTCACTCTCGCTCATCTCCCAGATTGAATCCGTTTTTCAGTCCTGGCGTTTCTGACTTCACAACGTCTCTATACTCAGCTGCCACCCTCGAGGTTGAGAGGGCTCTGATGTGTTTTGATGACACAAAAGCCTTTTTAAAAAATAGTAGTTTATTTCCCTCCCCCCGTTACATGTCAAGACAATTTTTACAGGATTTTGAGTTCCAGATTTTCCTCCCTCTCCTCCTCTTCTTAAAATAGTCAGCAATTTGATATAGATTATACATGTACTATCATGTAGAACATATTTCCATATTAGTCATAGTAGTGAAAGAAGAAACAGCAAAAGAAAAAAAACAATAAAGAATAAAATCAAAAAAGTATGTTTCAATCTGCATGCAGAGTTCTTTATCTGGATGTGGATAGCATTTTCCTTTGTGAGTCCTTTGTGTTTGTCTTGGATCACTGTGCTGCTGACGAGCTGTTATTTATAGTTGATCATCACATAATGTTGCTGATATTTTGTATAATTATTTCCTAGTTCTGCAAATTTTACTTTGCATCCAGTTCCTACAAGACTTTCCAGCTTTGTCTGAAATCTGCCTGCTCATTATTTCTCATTGCACAATATATTATATATTATATTCCTATTACATATCATTAATCAACATTATGTTCATGTTATAGTACATATTATGTGTATATCAATTCATTATTATAATCATATGCCACAACTTATTCAGCCATCCCTCAAATGGTATGCAGCCCCTCAATTGACAATATTTTGCCTTTACAAAAAGAGCTCCTGTGAATATTTTTGCACATGTATGTCCTTTTTCCTTTTTTATGATCTCTTTGGATACAGACTTAGTAGTGGTATTGTTGGATCAAAGGGTATGCACAGTTTTGTTTCCCTTTGAGTTCTGTTCCAAATTGTTCTCCGGAATAGTTAGATCATTTCACAATTCGTCAACAATGCATTAATATCCCAGTTTTTTCACATCCTGTCCGACATTTGTCATTTTCCGTTTTTTGTCATGTTAACCAATCTGATAGGCATGAGTTGGTACCTCAGGATTGCTTTAATTTGTATTTTTAATATCATTTCCTCAACTTCATATGCCCTATCCGCTGTCTCTATATATTCCTTCTAACTGAATAGTTTATAGAAATTATAAGTATCATCTTCCCATGTGGTAATGTAAATAGTTCAGCTTCACTGAATGCTGTGTGTTTCCCCTCCCCCCCCTTTACCCTTTTTTGGCTTCTCTTGGGTCTTGATATTAGAGATCAAACTTTTTGTTCAATTCTGGTCTTCTCTTTAGAAAAATATAAAATCCTTCTATTTCATCGAATGACCCTTTTTTTCCCTTGAAGAATTTTGCTTAATTTCACCAAGTAGGTGATTCTTGATTATAGTCCTAGCTCCTTTGTCTTCTAGACTATTATGTTCAGTGACCTCTGGTTTTTTAATGTTGCAGCTGCTAAGTCATGTGTAATCCTGATTGTGGCTGCCTCATATTTGAGTTATTTCTTTCTGGCCACATGTAGTATTTTTTCTTTGACCTGATAGTTCTTTAATTTGATTATAATGTTTCTTGGAGTTTTTATTTTGGGATCTTTTTTTCTGGGATGATGGCTAGATTTTTCTCAACCTATTTTGTCTTCTGGAAAACTGGGCAGTTTTCCTTGATAATTTTTTGAAAGATGCTGTCCAGGTCCTCCTTTTGATTATGACTTTCAGGTAGTCCATTGGTTCTGACATTCTCTCTCCTGGATCTTTTTCCAGGTCAGTTGTTTTTTCAGTGGGGTATTTTACATTTTCTTGTATTTTAAAAAAAATATTATTTTTGAATTTGTTTGATTGGTTCTTGATGTCTCATAGAGCATCCTTATACTTACAAGCTTACATTTGCCTAATTCTGACTTTTAAGGAGTTGTTTTTGTTACTTAGCTTTTGTACTTTTCCATTTGGCCAGTTGTGTTTTTTAAGGATTTGTTCTTTTCAGTGGATTTCTCTATTTCTTCATTTGGCCAGTTCTTTTTAAGCAGTTGTTTTCTTTTTCTAAGCTGCTGACTTTTTTTTCATAATTCTCTTGTATCACTCTCATTTATTTTCTCAATTTTTCTTCTACTTCTTGATGATTAGTAAACTCCTTTTTGAGCTCTTCTGGACTTGAGACTACTTCCTGTTTTCCTTTGGGATTTTGCTCATAGATGTTTTGACATTGTTGTCCTCTTCTGAGTTGTGTCTTAGTCGTCACCATAACTCTTATGGTCAGAGTATTTTTTTATTGCTTTTTTTTCTCATCTTTTTTGGCCTTTTTATTTTCTTTTACATTGGTGGCAGGGGCCCTGTCTCAGGCTTTTTGTGCCGGGGGTTCTAGGCCCTGGCTCTTTACCTTGTGCTGCGGCGAAGTTGTCCTGAGACTCATGGGAGTCTGAGAGGGAAAAGGTAGGGGTGCTGGCTCCCCTGGAGTCTGGCGGGTGTTTCTGGGTTTCCGGGGGACCATACGAAGCTAATGGCCGTCTGGGTTATGCTGGAGCACGTGGGGGTTCTGGGAGCTGGAGCTGCCATCCCCTGTGCTGAGGCACTGTCGGGGTGCCGGTGCTGGGGTTCGCCGGCTCGCTGCGGGCTTCCTGGGAAGCTTCCTTTTGCCCCAGGGAGGCGGGCCTTTCTTGGCAACGTTCCGAGCTGCCTGGGCTAAAAGATGGTTTCTCCCTGTCTTTTTGCCGATTCTGTTGTTCCAGCGTTTGTTTGGGGTTTCTGCTTCGTGGTTGTTTGCAGGTGAACATGGGAGGGTTGTGGTGATTCACTGCTCCTCCAGTGCAGCTTTCCCAGCGGCCTTCTCAGCCCCCGGGGGGGGGGGGCCTCTGAGAGTGAGGGAGTGAGGGGCTTTCTCCTGCTCCCGGCCCCCACCTCGGGGGAGGGGCTCCCGAGGCGCTGCTCTGGCCTTGTCCAGCCTTGGCCCTAGCTCCGCTCTGGGGCGCTGCCGCCATGGACGCTGCCCAGTCCTAACCCGCCGTCTGCTCTCTCGTAGGTCATGTAGCCAATGAAGATGGGCCTTGTGGTGCTCGTCCGGAACCTGCTGCTCACCCTGTGCCTCTGCCTGGTGCTGGGCTTCATGTACTATGCCGCCTGGAAGCTGCACCTCCTCCGGTGGGAAGACCCCAGTAAGTACCCGCAGAGGCCCCGCTGAGCCCCGGGGGTCCTGGCTCGCGGCCCCGTCCCTACAGCCGCTTGGCCTCCGCTGGGCGGGATGATGGAGGACAGGGGTGGCCCCCAGAGGGCTCTGCGCGCCTCCTCTCCCCTCGTCTCCCAGAGGAGAGAGCTGGGGGCTGGCCCAAGGTTTGGCCCAAGGTCACAGAACCCTAGGGGCCCAGGTGCCTTTCTTTGTACAAATGGGTAAACTGAGGCCAAGGGAGGCCCGGCCGCTTGCTGAAGGTCAGCAGGCCCAGCTTTTTAGGATGTGGTTTGTCTCCCCCATAGGGTTTTGTACCTGAGCGTGAGGTTTGGAAGGTTGTGACTGATCATCAGCAAATACTTGATTTCTCTACCTGCTTTATTCCGCTTAAACCCAGGGTCACGTAAACATTTCCCAGGCGGAAAGGGGTCGCAAGTGGGAAAAGTTGAGGCAGCTCTGATCCAGCCTCCCGGGGCCAGAGGCAGGGTTAGCGTGGCCCTGGGACCCAGAGCCCTCCTCCCCGCCCCCTCCGAGAGGCCCCCCATCCTGCAGAGGGGGCTGCCTGGCCCAGCAGCCCCGGGGAAGGGCAGTGACTCCGCAGCGTCCTTGCCCTTGTAGCAGAGGCCCTGGGCCGGGGGGCGGAGGGGCCGAAGGAGGCTCGGGGGGCGGGGGGCGGACCTGGGGACGGCTAATCGGCCGATTTGCTCTTTAGAAAGGATGATGGATGATCCTTCAGTCGGGCTGACAAGTGAGGTGTGATTTATTCTAGAAGCAGTGTCACCTCGAGTCCCAGCCCGGCCCTTCTCTCGCCGTTGCTTTTTCCCCTCTGCCTCCCCTGCCCCCCTTAATGAGCCTTCCCTCAGAGCCTTCTGTGCCCCTCCCGACCTTCCCTCCACCCTCCGGTCTGGTGGCGTGGGGGCAGCTGGGCCGCCATCTGTGAGCCAGGCAGAGCGGCAGCCCACGTGTGGCGCCCACGGGGGGTGGCAGCTGCGAGGGCTTGCGGTGGGGGCCGGGGATCCTGCTGTGTCCTTGGGGCGACACGTGTGCCCTGAGGCCGGGCCCCGGGAGCTCCTGGTGCAGCCTGGGAGCGGCCGTGCCCGTCTGGGCCAGGGGCCGTGGGAGCTGTAGCAGGGATCCCGGCACCCGCCCGCCCGGAGCCCCCGCTCCTTTCCCAGTGATGCTTTGTTCTTGGCGCTGCAGCAGGGCCCGGTTTCCTGTCCTCCTTGGCTGCCTCGGAAGCTTCCTCGTCTGCCCTGAGCTTTGTTCGCCCTGACCCCTGATTGCCGGGGTCTGTGGGGCTTCCTCCCAGCTCGGAGCTCTGCGCAGGCCCGTCTGGGGCCGGGGGCGGGCTGCTGGGGAGCACAGGGAGCCTTTGTGTCGGAGCTTTGCAGCTGGAGGCTCCAGCCTTTGTCCACGGAGAGTCCTGGCTGGGGCACTGACGCGGGGCCCCAGACGCCGAGCAGCCGAACTTGGCTTTTCCTTTGCAAGAGATGGGAGCAGCGAGCGTCTGAGGCCCGGCCCTGTGAATAAGAAATAGTTAGAGGGAACAGAGAAGCACTTGAACAAAAGGGGCCGCAGACCCTCAGAAGTCAGCTTCCATCTGGGAGGGCTCAGGGACGGAGCGGCGGCCGCGCGCCAGAGCGGCCTGAATCCTGGCCGGGCGCCCTTGCCCCGGCCGTCCTTCTCTCTCCGGTTCTTGGGGGGCCGGAGGCAGGACTGGGAAGGTGTATCCAGGAGCCCTGCCCTTCCCCGAATTCCTGCCTCTCTTGGAGAAAGTAATCTAGTGGATTAAGAGCCTTAATCAAGTGTGCGCAGCTTTCCACAGCTCTCCTCCTCCAGGCTGCTCTGTCAGCGATGGTTAGAACAGGGGCCTGGGAGAAATGATGGTGTGGGCTGCGGCCAGGGTGACTGCACCCGGGCTCAGAGCCCCAGCACGGTGGGCCGGCATGTTGCGGGCCAGACACTGGGCTAAGCACTTTTTTTTTTTAAACAATTAGTTTTTCTCTTGATCCTCACAACAGTCCTGGAATGTTGGTGTTATTCTTATCCCTTCCTTTTACAATTGGGGAAACTGAGGCAAACAAGTGCAGTGATTTGCTGAGGCAGTTTGTGAGGGAGGGTCTGAGGCTGGATTTGAATGCAGTTCTTCCCAACTCTAGGCCTAGAACTGTCACTGAGCTTCCTACTCCCTGGCTGGGTACATGATGACTTACTTGCCACATATTTGGCCATGGCACTTTTTGGGGCAGTTGTTAACTTAGCCCCTATCAGCCCCCCGGGAGCCCTCTGGTCCCTATTGCCCCCCGCCCCCGGGAGCCCTCTGGTCCCTATCAGCCCCTCTGGGAACTCTCTGGTTCCTATTGGCCCCTCTGGGAGCCCCCCAGTGTCCATTAGGCCCTTCTGGGAGCTCTCTTTTCCCTATCACCCCCTCTGGGAGCCCCCCAATCCCCACTGGGCCCCTCTGGGAACCTCTGGTCCCTATTGGTCCCTCTGGGAGCTCTCTGGTCCCTATCAGCCCCTCTGGGAGCCCCCCCAACCCCCACTGGGCCCTTCTGGGAGCCCTGTGGTCCTATAGGCCCCTCTGGGAGCCTCCCAGTCCCCATTGGGCCCCTCTGGGAGGCCTCCTGCTGGGAACCAAGGGGGAGCAGGTCAGCTGAGACCAAGCACGAGCAAAAGGCCGGGCTGCTCCCATGTGCCTGGCCTCTATGAATGGATTCTTTTCTTGTTCAGTTCAAAGCCTCTGTGAGTGATCCCATGATGTGTCAGGGTCCCAGGCCTTTAATGTGGGGAGGAAGTTTCCTTGCCTCTGTCTTCATCCCCCCCCCCCCAACCCTGAGCAGAACCAGGCTGTGTCCTCCTCCATGCATGTGAGGGGAGCTGCCCTCAAGAAGCCGACACGGCAATGAGGACCCCGTGTGGGCAGGGAAAAATAGAGGGGATAGTTCAGAGGCAGGATCTGGAAGGCTCTTGGCAGGTCAGAATTGGGGCAAATCAGGGGGGAAGGAAATTTGCCTTGAAGATGAGGGCTGTTGGTGTGGACCTGCTTCTCTTAATGCAGGGGAGCTGGAAAGATGAGGACCCTGAGAAGTAATTCTTCCCTCCTGGACTCTGTGCTGGAGAGGAGGCGATCCAGGGACTTAGGCAAGCCCCAAGATTTGGGGGAAATTGCTTCCTAGGGGTTCCAAGGAAGGAAGAAAGGGCAGAGGGTCTGGCTGGGGGAGGGCCTCTCAGAGGGACCCCTGTCTGGCGGCTCCTCATCTCTTTTGCTGGCTGTTTGTTGGCAAGTAAAACTCCCCATGTGGACCAGAGCTCAAGAGCTTCTTCCTAAATGCCGCCTAAACACCCCCCTTCTGGGTGGGGGTGCCTCCCAAACGCCCAGGCTGCTGACCTTGGGGTCTTTCTCCACCTCTTTCTCAGTCTGGCTCATAACTCCACCCTCCGCTCTCCCTCATCCCATCCTCCTTCATCCCACCCTCCCTCATCCCTCTCTTCCAGGTGGTTACCACTTGGGGCCCCTCCCTCCTCCACACCTCCATCACGGCCCCCCTCACCCCCTCACCTGTGCTTTGCCATTGCCCCCAAGCTCTCAGCACAGGGCCAAAATCCCCCTTCTGAAGCAAGAGTCTGGCCGTGTCACTCCCCGTCAAGAAACTTCAGTGACTTCCTCTTACCCCTAGAATCAAATACAAAGCCCTCCATTGCTCTGACTCCAGCCTACCTTTGTAGCCTCATCAGCAGGTTGTGTCTCCATCTCTGCCTTTGGCGAGGCTGTCTCTCCCCTCCCCACCCCACCGGCTCTCCTCCGTTGCGCCTTCATGAGAACCCCCACCTGCCACATTGGGCTTAGTGAGTGCTTGTCCCCTCCCCCCCCCCCAGTTGCTTTTCATTTACTTTGTAACTAGTTTTCTGTGTGCACCTTGTTTCCCTTCAGTAGAGAGACAAAGTATTTGCTAAGCATTTCCTGGGATCCGGGATACAGAAACGATGATCTCTTCCACATCCCAATTTCTCCCATTGGGATTTTGTTCTGTCCCAGCTTGGTGTACGAAATTAAGTGGGACACTTCACAAAGGCTATGAGGTGACAGAAAATGTTTAGAAACCCAGAAATGCATAAAATATATACACAGCTTTGCATAAAAACATATTTATTATTTATTTTTTAATATTACTATCAAGTCTCTTTTATTCTAATAACTCGTTCCCCATGTCCATTTAATCAACACTTTGTCTTTTTTTAATTGAAGTTTTTTTATTTTCAAAACATATGCAAGGATCATTTTTCTACATGAACCCTTGAAAAATCTTGTGTTCCACTTTCCCTCCCCTAGGTGGCAAGTAATCCAATCATATATTCTCTTTTAATGCCATAATAATGCAGATTCCTCCCTTTTGAAGAGAGGGCCAAAACTTTCACTGCGTTTTCCAGATCCTGGGATGCAGGGCTGCCCTTCACTTTCTCCTTCCTTGCTCCCTCTCCAGCCACATGGAAGTAGAAAAAGAAGGCAAACTTTCCCTCAAGGAGCTTCCATTCTAATGAGAGTGCCGAAAAGGGAAGTTTGCCCTTTGGGCCCAAAGGCTGCTGCTGAGGAAGTGGAGAAATCTGGAGAGAGATGAGTGGAGCAATCACTGAGGAAGCAATTATGGGGGGCCCCTCTTGAAATGGGGACTTCCCTATCAGGAGAGAGTAGGTCCCAGGGAGAGGCATCTCCGGGCTGAGAGAGTGGACCCAGCTCGGGCCCCTGGCGAACTCATCAGGTAAAATCAGCAAGCGCTCCTCAAGGGCCTTCCTTGTGCCAGGCGCTCTGCTCAGTGCTGGGGATTGCAAAGAAAGTCCAACCCAATTCCTTTCTCCAGGAATTAAGCATCCTGTGGGGCTGGGGCTGGGGAGTCACTAGAATGAATGAACAGAGCAGAAACCTCCTGACAGCAAGGCTGATTTGCTTTCCTGTTGAACCATGGGGTCTCAGCACAGTCCCTGGATTACGGCCGACACATCCTAACTGCTCACTGAATAAATGAGTGCATTGGATTGGGTGTTGTATTTCCAGTATTTGAAAGGGCATTGGGAAATGTGAATAAACTTGATTTAAATCTTTATGACAATTGAGCACCAAGGCGGACAGCTAAATTCACTTAAGCGATGCTGTTCATTTAAATGCATGAAGGCTCACAGCCCTATTTCGCGTTCCCCTTCAGGCCTTATTGGAGCTTTATCTGTTCATTCTCATTTCTTCTTCTTCCCGTGGTCACAGTCAGGGCCTATATCTTTTTTCTGGTTCTACCTTTTTCCAACCCTCATTGGTAAGGTCACTCCAGATTTATTGATTACATCAAGAGGGTTGAGCTTCTTTTTTTCAAGAGAGTAAATATCAGATTGTTGTTAATCACTTGAAACAATGCTGAAATTCAGTAATCAAAGAAGCATAAAGTGATGTGTGCCGCCAGTCCCCGGGCCTGCACCCCTTTACACATCAAACTGGTAAAACTATCAGAAGAAATGAAGCTCCGTGCTGGCAGGACTGTGGAAAAGCAGGCGCGCTCCTTTATGGCGGTGGGCCTCTCTGGAGAACAGTTGGATAGTACACAGCACAGGACGCAAAAACAAGCCTGTCCTTTCTCCAGGAACACCGTGGTTGGGCTCCTACCCTGAAAGTCTTATCCCGAACCAGGGAGCTGTGGTCAGGGTTTCTGAGGCAGTTACACAACTTGAAATTCAACAGTAGGGGAATTGTGGAGTAAAGATGTTCCATTTGTGGAATTGAATACTCAAATGCAATTAAGGTCTGCAGAGTGATAAACCTGTTTTTAATGTAAGAGCTTCTAGTGTGAAGAAGTTGCGGCACTCTGTCTTTAGCAGTCTTTTAATAACTTTGTTGAGTTGAATTATGTATGATTAACTCATTTCCTTTTTAAATAATGGTTTAATGTTTTCTTTTCCCCTCAATTATATGTAAAAGCAATTAACGTTTGTTTTATTAAGATTTGTGTTCTAAATTCTCTCCCTCGCTGTCTCTGCACCCCCCTCCCCAATCAAGCAATTTTCTATAAGTTATAAATGTGCAATCATACAAAACATAGTTCTGTGTTAATCAGGTTGTGAAAGAAAACACAGACCAAATAAAACAAAACAAAAACCAAACCAAAACGAAGAAAATTAAAGTATAAAAGACTATGCTTTACACTGCATTTAGACGCCATCAGCTCTTTTTCTGGTGGTAAATAGCATTTTTCATCGTGACTCCTTCAGAATTGTCTCGAATCATTGTTTGCTAAGAATAGCTAAGTAATTTCCAGTTGATCATCATACAGTATTGTGGTTACTGTGTACAGTATTCTCCTGGTTCTGCTCATTTTGTCTTTCTGTTTTTTTAAATTGCATCCTGCTTGGATGATTTCAAAGAGGCCTGGAGAGACTTACATGAATTATACCAAGTGAAATGAGCAGAACCAGGAGATCATTGTACACGGCAACAGCAAGACTCTACGATGATCAATTCTGATGGACGTGGCTCTCTTCAACAATGAGATGATTCAGACCGGTTCCAATTGTTCAGTGATGAAGAGAGCCATCTGCACCCAGAGACAGAACTATGGGAAATGAGTGTGGACCACAACATAGCACTCTCACTGTCTTTGTGGTTATTTGCTTGCATTTTGTTTTCTTTCCCTTTTTTTTCCTTTCTGTTCTGATTTTTCTTGTACAGCATGATAATTGTATAAATATGTTATGCATATATTAGATTTAATTTTTTTTTTTTTTTTTTTTTTTTTTTTTTTTGCTGAGGCAATTGGGATTAAGTGACTTGCCCTGGGTCACACAGCTAGGAAGTGTTAAGTGTCTGAGGCCAGGTTTGTCTTCTTTTTATTTATTTATTTATATATTTTTTTCTTTAAATAACTTTTTATTGACAGAACCCATGCCAGGGTAATTTTTTAGAGCATTATCCCTTGCACTCACTTCTGTTCCGATTTTTCCCCTCCCTCCCTCCACCCCCTCCCCCAGATGGCGAGCAGTCCTTTACATGTTGAATAGGTTACAGTATATCCTAGATACAATATATGTTTGCAGAACCGAACAGTTCTCTTGTTGCACAGGGAGAATTGGATTCAGAAGGTAGAAATAACCTGGGAAGAAAAACAAAAATGCAAGCAGTTTATATTCATTTCCCAGTGTTCTTTCTTTGGGTGTAGCTGCTTCTGTCCATCCAAATCAATTGAAACTGAGTTAGATCTCTTTGTCGAAGAGATCCACTTCCATCAGAATACGTCCTCAAACAGTATTGTTGTTGAGGTATATAATGATCTCCTGGCTCTGCTCATTTCACTTAGCATCAGTTCATGTAAGTCTCGCTGAGACCAGGTTTGAACTCAGGTCCTCCTGACTCCAGGGTTGGTGCTCTATCCACTACACCACCTAGCTGCCCCAATTAAACATTTTTAAAACATTTTAAACATATATTGGATTACTTGCCATCTAGGGGAAGGGGTAGGGAGGAATTGGGGCAAAAATTTGGAACATAAAGTTTTGCAAAGATTTAAAGTTGAAAAATTATCCATGCATTTTTTCATAGTTTTCTCACTTTCAGTTTTATTAATATCTCTTTTGCTTTTCAGGATTTCTTACTTCATGTTTATTTTTTTTTTAAATAAATATAACTTTTTATTGACAGAACCCATACCTGGATAATTTTTTACAACACTGTCCCTTGCACTCCCTTCTGTTCTGACTTTTCCCCTCCCTCCCTCCACCCCGTCCCCCAGATGGCAAGCAGTCCTATACATGTTAAATATGTCACAGTATATCTTAGATACAATATATGTGTGCAGAACCAAACAGTTCTCTTGTTGCACAGGAAGAATTGGGTTCAGAAGGTAAAAAAATAACCTGGGAAGAAAAACAAAAATACAAACAGTTTACACTCATTTCCCAGTGTTCCTTCTCTGGGTGTAGCTGGTTCTGTTCATCATTGATCAATTGGAACTGAATTAGATCTTTTCTTTGTCGAAGAAATCCACTTCCATCAGAATACATCCTCGTACTGTATCGTTGTTGAAGTAAATACTGATCTCCTGGTCCTGCTCATTTCACTCAGCATCAGTTCATGTAAGTCTCTTCAAGCCTCTCTGTATTTATCCTGCTGGTCATTTCTTACAGAACAATAATACCCTATAACATTCATATACCACAAGTTACCCAGCCATTCTCCAATTGATGGGCATCCATTCATTTTCCAGTTTCTGGCCACTACAAAGAGGACTGCCACAAACATTTTTGTACATGCAGGTCCCTTTCCCTTCTTTAGTATCTCTTTGGGATATAAGCCCAGTAATAGCACTCATGCATATGTTTTGAAAATAAAAAGCTTTAATGAAAAAAAATCCTGCTCTTGATTTCTTACAGCAAACCAATTAATCATGTATGACTTGTTCAGCCATTTACCAATTGATCCCCCAGTTTCCAATTCTTTGCCATCACTAAAAGAGTTGCTATAAATATTTTTGTACATATAGATCCTTTTCCTTTTTTCCCCTTTTAAAAAAGAAATCTCTTTGAGATACAGTTCTTATAGTAGTATTGCTTGGTCAAAAGGGTATATATATATATATATATATATATACATATATATAATTTAATTTGCATTTCTTTAGTCACTACTAATATTTTTTACAATAGCTTTTTATTTTCAGAATTTTCAGGAAAAAAAAGATAGTTTTCAGCAATCACCTTTGCAAAACCTTGTGTTCCACATTTTTTTCTCCCTCCCTTTCCCTTACTCCTCTCCTAGATGGCAAACAATCTAATATATGTTACACATGTACAATTCCTCTCTATATATTTTCACAATATATAGATGCACAAGAAAAATCAGATCAAAAAGGAAAAAAAAATGAGAAAGAAACAAAAGACCAAGCAAATAACAAAATTGGTGAAAGTATTTTGTTGTGATCCACGTTGTGTTCCCTTAGTTCTCTTTTTGGGTGCAAATGGCTCTCTCTATTATGAGTCTTTTGGAATTGGCCTGAATCGTCTCATTGTTGGAAAGAGCCATGTGCATCAGAGTTGATCGTCACATAATCTTGTTGCCATGTACAATGATCTCCTGATTCTACTCATTTCACTCAGCATCAGTTCATGTAAATCTCTCCAAGCCTTTCTGAAATCATCCTCCTGATCGTTTCTTTTAGGAGAATAATACCCCATAATATTCATATACCATAATTTATTCAGCCATTCCCCCACTGATGAACATGCACTCAGTTTCCATTTCCTTTCCATTACAAAAAGAGCTGCCACAAACATTTTTGTACATGTGGGTCCTTTCCCCTCCGATCTCTTCAGGATATAGGCCCAGTAGGGACGTTGCAGTATGGATCAAAGGGTTTGCACAATTTGATAGCCCTATGGGCATAGTTCCAAATCGCTCTCCAGAATGGTTGGATCCATTCACAATTTCACCAACCATGTATTAGTGTTCCAGTTTTCCCACATCCCCTCCAGCATATAAAATTATCTTTTCCTGTCATCTCATACAATCTGAGAGTTGTGTAGTAGTACCTCAGAGTTGTCTTACTTTGCACTTCTCTAATCACTAGTAATTTAGAGCATTTTTATGTGATTATAGGTAGCTTTGATTACTTTGAAAGCTGTCTGCTCATATCTTTTGACCGTTTGTCAATTAGGAAATAACTCTTAGTTTTACAAATTTGACTCAGTTCTCTATATATTGAGAAATGAGATTTTATCAGAAAAACTCGCTGTAATTTTGTCAGTAAAATTTTTCAGTTATGATTACTTACTGTATAATTTTCTTCATTCTATTCTCCCTGCCTGAATTTATCCTATTCTCTCTCTCCTTTCTCCTTTCTCCTTTGGAGAATGGACAGTCTCCAAAGTGTTTTTTCTGTCTTTTATCTTTCCCAATCTGCTCTTCCTTTGTTATCTCCTCCCCTTCTTTTATTCTGTTTCCTTCCTACTTTCCTGTAGAATAAAATACATTTCTATACCCAACTGACTGTGTGTTATTCCCTCTTTGAGCCAATTCCAAAAAGAATCAGTTTCATTACCTCCCTCCTCCTTTATCTTTCTCAATATAAAAGTTCTTTTGTGCCTCTTTTACATATTTGTACATATATATGCTCCATATATATGTATGTGTATACACACACACATATTCCTTCTAACTGCCCTCATAATAAGAGCACTTTTTAGGAATTACAAATATCGTTTTCCCCATATAGAAGTGTAAACAGTTTAACCTTACTGAAGCGTTTATGATTTCTCTTTCCTGTTTTCCTTTCTATGCTTCTCTTGAGTTCTGAATTTGAAAGTCAAAATTTCTTTTTTTTAATTTTCAAGTTTCCTTTTTTTTAAAAAAATAATTTTATTAATAGCTTTTTATTTACAAAACATATACGTGGGTACTTTTTCAACATTGACTCTTTTTTTTTTTTTCACTTCGCCTCATTTATTTTAACTCTTGCAAAACCTTCTGTTCCAAATTTTCCCCTTCTTTCCCCCACCTCCTCTCCTAGATGGCAGGTAATCCAATACATGTTAAATATGTTAAAATATATGTTAACTCCAACATATTTATACAGTTATCTTGCTGCACAAGAAAAATCGGATCTAGAAAAAAAAACCTGAGAAGGAAAACAAAAATACAAATAAACAATAACAAAGATTGAAAATGCTATGTTGTGGTCTACACTCAGTTCCCATAGTCCTCTCTCTGGGTGTAGATGACTCTCCTCATTGAAAGTCAAAATTTCTATTCAGCTCTGATCTTTTCATCAGGAATGCTTGAAAGCTCTCTATTTCATTGAATGTCCGGGATTATTTTCAGTTATGCTTAGTAGATGATTCTTGGTTGTAATCCTAGCTCCTTTGCCTTCTGGAATATCATTTGCTTTTTATTAATATAGTTCTCTTTCTGCATGTGAATGACACTTTCTATCCCAAGTCTTTTAGAATTGTCTTGGATCATCACATCACTGAGAAGCGCTAAGTCTATCATAGCTGATCAGCATGTAATTTTGCTGTTACTGTGTACAATATTCTCCTAACATTGCTCACTTCACTCAACATCAGTTCATGTAAATCTTTTCAGGCCTTTCTAGAATCAGCTTTTTCATCATTTCTTATAGAACAATAACATTTCATTACATTCATATACCATAATGTATTTGGCCATTCTCCCACTGATGGGCATGCACTTGATTTCCAATTTCTTGCCACTACAGAAAGGGCTGCCATAAACATTTTTGCACATGTGGGTCCTCTTTTCCTCTTTGGTGGCCTTTTTTTGGGATCAAGGTCCAGTGGGAACACTGCTGGATCAAAGGATGTGCACAGCTTTGTAGCCCTTTGGCCATAGTTCTAAATTGCTCTCTAGAATGGTTGGATCAGTTCACAACTTTACCAACGGTGCCTTAATATCCTAGTTTTCCCACATCCTCTTCAACATTTATTATTATCTTTTAGGAATTATTTTTTTTAAGCGAGCTTTTGTATCTGCTTTTCCATTTGGCCAATTCTACTTTAAGTGTTGTGGGCTAGAACTTGAAACAAGGTGCTAAGTCAGTGGAATTGATAGAGACAATAGTTATCTCATTTAGCCTGCTTTATTTAGCTTATTTATTTATTTATTTATTATTATATATTAGCTTATGTAAACTCATTTAGCTTAACAGTTCTCTAGTTCAGTACATGTACTTAGTACTTACTATGGTTTCACAAGATTCACACCTTTGATAAGAGAGCACATAGAAACTAGGAGCCTCAGCCAGGATTTAGTTGGGGAGGTTCAGAAGCCAGAGAAGGAGGCGGGAACTGAAGCTCTCAGAACCAAGGCCAGACCAAAAGGCTCTCCAGAAAGCTGTCCAGCCCCAGGAAGGAGACAATAAAGCTTGTGGACTATAAGAAAGTGAACCGGGCCGCAGGAGAGGAGACAAGACTTAGAGACAATAAAGGATTTGGACTTTAACCCCTGTCTACTCATGTGGTCGTTATTGAACTGAAACGAAGGCTGCTCCAGACCCCCAAAAAACCTCAACAGCGAACATTACATTTTAGAGAGAATATTATTACAGTTAAGGACCACGCCTAAGTGTGAAGGGGCAGGTTACTTCTGTGAAAGCCCTCACAGCTGTGAATCATAGCACGCTGGAGGGAATTGCAAATCAGCCTTTCCTGACTGATGCAGATGTTTCCTGTGAATTAGAAATGAAATAAATCAGAGGCAAGAGGAAGAGGAGGGTGGTCAGAGAATGCACTGGCCTCTCAGTCTCCTTGTATCGTTATCGTCCTCTCACATGAAGGGCTCTGTTCTGCTGGCCAGAATGAGAATCCAACAGCCCCTGACAGGTGGCTTCCTTAACACTGCTTTTTTAAGGAGTTCTTTTCAGTGATTTTTTTCCCCCTGAGGCAATTGGAGTTCAGTGACTTGCCCAGGGTCACACAGCCAGGAAGTGTTAAGTGTCTGAGGTCAGATTTGAACTCAGGTCCTCCTGACTTTAGGGCTGGGGCTTTATCCACTGTACCACCTACCTGCCCATTTCAGTGAATTTTTGTATATCTTTTTCCATTTGGTCAATTCTGCTTTTCAACGTAATCTTCTCATCATTGGATTATTATGCCTCTTTTACTATTCTGTTCTGTTTTTTAAGTTGTTATTTTTTTCAGCATTTTTTGTACCTCCTTTACCAAGCTATTGATTCCTTTTTTAATGATTTTCGTGCATCATTCTCATTTTTCTTACTTGATTAAAAATTCTTTTTGAATTCAGTCAAGGCCTGAGACCAATTCACATCTTAATTCTTTGAGTCTTTGGATGCACTTTTGTCATCTTTTGACCATGTGTGTTTTGTTCTTCCTTGTCACCACAGTAACTTTCTCTAGTCAGATAGTTTTCTTCTGTTTGCTCATTTTCCCAGCCTCTTTCTTGACTTTTAACTCAATGCCTATGAGGGGCTCTACTTCTGGGGTGGAAAGAGCGCAGTCCCAAGCTTCAAGGTTTTTGTACAGCTGTTTTCAGACATAATTCTAGACATAATTTCAGACACAATTCAGACATTCAATTCTTTCAAGGTGGTATGATCTAAGGAGGCTGTTTACTACTCTCCTGGCCTATGCTGTAGTCTGAGTGACCACAGACTCTTTTTCACCTGGAACTTTGGCCAGGGTACCTGTTCCCCTGTGCCCCAAGCTCTGCTGTGCTGGTGCTCCTTTTCCTCCTGGGACTGCTACCCAAGACTGTGACTTAGATCTGAGTATGGGCCAGCACCAGCAAAGGGACCCCTGCAATCTCCGGAGTAGTTGTTCAATCCTTTTAACTGTCTGTGGGCTAAGAGTTCTGGAAGCAGCAACTAATGTTGTAGATTTAATTGTTTGCAAGGCCTGCGAGGTTTGCTTGTGCAAATAGACTTTTTTGATGACCTTCCTAGTTGCCTTGGGCTGGAAAATTGTTTCACTTCGTCCTTTTGTGGATTCTGATGCTTCAGAATATGTTTTGAGATATTATTTAAAATTGTTTCAAGAGGAATTTGGGAGAGCTCAGGCAAGTTACTGCCTTTTCTCCACCATCTTGGTCTGCCTTGCCATTAACTCATTTCAGATATGTACTTTTAAATCATATTAAGGAAACATTTTTTGATTCATGACTTTTTAGCGTTTTTGATCTAAATAACAAAAACATTCTAGTATTCAATTGACCTTGTGATATTCTCAGCAGCCCAATGTTTGCCTTAGTTTCCTCATCTGTAAAATGAGCTGGAGAAGGAAATGCTGAACTACTCTAGTATCTTTGTTAAGAAAAACCCGATGGGGTCAGGAAGAGCAGGACATGACTGATATAACTGAATAATGACAATAACGATCAAAGTTATCCATTTTACTTCAGCAACCCTCTCTTTTGAAATTCTTCCCTTATCCATAGAAGTGACAAGTAAAATATTCCACACACCCCAACTTTGCTTATTATAGCACTTTTTATGTCTAAATTATGTACCCATTTTAATTTTATCTTGGTATATGGTCTGATATATTGGACTATACCTAGTTTCTGCCAAGCTAATTTCTAGTTTTTCTAGAAATTTTGGTGAAATAGTGAGTTCTTGTACCAAAAGCTTAGATCTTTGGGTTTATCAAACACCAGATTTTTGTGGTTATTTATTGATTCTTTATTGTGTACCTAATCCATTCCACTGATCTACTACACTTATTTTTTACCCAGTACCAGATTGTTTTGACAATTACTGCTTTGTATTGTAGTGAATACTGCCACGCTATTATTTTTAACTTTTTTTTTTTCATTGATTCCCTCGATAGTCTTAATCTTTGGTTCTTCCAGATGAATTTTGTTATTATTGTTATTATTTTTGTTATTATGCTGTTATTTTGTTATTATTTTTCTAGCTTTTTTGGTGATTTGATTGGTATGGCATGGATCGTACATTAATTTAGAAAGAATTGTCATTTTTATCATCTTAGCTTAGTCTACCCACATGCAATTAATATGTCTCCAATTGTTTTTATTTGTGGGAAGAGCTTTTTGTTACTGTGTTTATATAGTTCCCAGATTGTTTTATATGGAATTTCTCTTTCTATCTCTTACTTTGTTGGCAATATATAGAAATTCTGATGATTTGTGTGGGTTTATTTTATATCCTGCAACTTTGCCAGCTTATTGTTTCAGCTAGTTTTTTTGAGTTAATTCTCTAAGTATACCATCATATCATAAGGAAAGAATGAAAGTTTTGTTTCCTAAGTGTCTATTCTCATTCCTCTAAATTTTTTTTCTTCTTTTATTGAATTGTTTTAGATTGGGTGTCTTTGCTTCACTCCTGATCTAATTGGGAAGGCCTTCAACTTATCCTCATTACAGATAATATTTGCTAATGAATTTAGATAGATACTAATCATTTTAAGGAACAGTATATTATTGTGCTTTTTAGTATTATTAATAGGAATGAGTGTTATACTTTGTTAAAAGCAGAATTCCTGCATCTCTTGAGATGGTCATATGATTTTTTATTATTGATATGGTCAGTTATGATGATAGTTTTCCTAATATTGAATCAGCCTTGCATTCCTGATATAAATCCCACCTGATTATAGTGTATTGCTATAATTTTCTTTTGGTCCATAGTTTTCTTTTTCTGTTTGCTCTTTCTGCTTTAGTTATCAAAAACATATTTGCTTTACTCCTTTTTTTTGCCTATTGTTTGCAGATAGTTTACATGATATTGGAATTATTGTTCTTAAATGGTTGATAGAATTCACTTGTGAATCTATCTGGTCCTAGGGACTCTTCCTTCCTCTTTCCCTTCCTCCCTCTCTCCTTCCTTTCTTCCTTCTCTTTTTCTTAGTTATATATGTATATTCATTTTTTTACATATTTCCATATGAATCATATTGGGATAGAAAAATCGGAATGAAAGGGAAAATCCACAAGAGAAAAAAAAAGAAGGAAAAAAGTGAACTCAACATGAATTGATTTAGTCTCCATAGTTCTCTCTGGGTGTGGATGTTGTTTCCATCTAGAATTTATTGGGATTGGCTTGCATTACTGAACTGCTAAGAAGAACCAAGTCTATCATAGTTAATCATTGCACCATCTTGTTGTTGCTGTGTATAATATTTTCCTGGTTCTGCTTGTTTAACTTAGTATCTATTCATGTAAATCTTTCTAGGCCTTTCTAAAATTAGTCTGTTTATTATTTTTTATAGACAATAATATTCCACTACTTTCATATACCATAACTTATTCAGCCATTCCTTAATTAATAGTCATCTATTCATTTTCCGATTCTTTGTTACAAGAAGAGCTGCTACAAACATTTTTGCACATATGGGTCCCTTTCCCTTCTTTAAGATCTCTTTGGGATATAAGCCCAGTAGAAACACTACTGGGTCAAAGGATCTGCACAGTTTGATAGCCCTTTGGGCATCGTTCCAAATTGGTCTCCAGAATGGTTGGATCCATTCACAACTCCACCAACACTGCATCAATATCCCCGTTTTCGCTACCTTTTCATAGGAAGCTCATTTATGAACTGTGCATACCCTTTGATCCAGCAGTGTCTCTACTGGAAACTGGAAATTGAGTAGATGACTATCAGTTGGAGAATGGCTGAATAAACTATGGCATAAGAATGTAATGGAATATTATTGTTCTATAACAAATGATAAGCAGACTGATTTCAAAAATGTCTGGTAAGACTTACATGTAACAATGCTGAGTGAAGTGAGCAGAACCAAGAAAACAAGATTATATGATGATTCATTATGTGATGGACTTGGCTCTTTTCCACAATGTGGTGATTCAAGGCAATCTCAATAGACTTGGGATGCAAATTGCCATCAGTATCCAGAGAGAAAACTATGGATATTGAATATGGATCAAATCATAGTATTTTTACCTTTTTGTTTGTTTGTTTGCTTGTTTTTTTCCTTTCTTGTGTTTTTTCCTCTTTTGATCAGTGAAATATTATTTTTATTGCATTATAGTCTGAAAATGTGCATTTAATATTTCTGCTTTTCTGCATTTGGTTGTGGCGATTTTTGTGAAGGTACCATGTACAGCTAAGAAAAAGGTATACTCCTTTCTGTTTCCATTCAGATTTCTCCATAGATCTCTTATATCTAACTTTTCTAAAATTCTATTCCTTCATTACCTTAGCTTTTTTCTTATTTATCATATGGTTATACTTACCTAGTTCTGAGAGCAGAAAGTTGAGGTCCCTCAGTACTATGGTTTTACTGTTTCCTCAAGTTACTCATTTAGTTTTTCCTTTAAGAATTTGGATGCTATTCCATATGGTGCTTATATATTTAGTATTGACATTACTTCATTATTTTTAACAAAATACAGTTTCCCTGCTTATCTCTTGTAATTAAATCTGTTTTTGCTTTTGCTCTGAGACCATGATTTTACTACTCTTGTCTTTTTTCTATCAGCTGAAGCAAATAGATTTTTTTTCCAGCTTCTTGTTTTTATTTTATGTGTATGTCTTTTTGTTTCAAGTGTGTTTCTTGTAAACACCATATTGTAGGGCACCTGCATTCATTTTATGGATGAGTTAATCTTTTTCACATTCACAGTTATATTTACAAACTGTGTATTTCCCTCCATCCTATTTTCTTTCCTATTTATCCTTCTCTCTTTTTAACCTGAATTCCTCAAAATTTGTTTTGCATCTGACTACTGCCTCTCTTAATCCACCCTCCCTTTTATCAGCCTCCCTCTACTTTTCTTATCCTCTTCCCTTTCTACTTCCCTGTTGGATAAAATAGGTTTGTAGATTTGTATTCCCAACTTAGAATGGCTTCCCTCTTTGAACCAACTCCAATGAGAGTGAAGTTTAAGCATTATTTTTTCCCTATTCTTCTTCCTTACCCCTTTTCCCAATGTATCTCTTTTCTATGCTTTAGTTGTTTTTTTTAGATCACCCCATCAAATTTAATTCACTTTCATATCTTATGTATATTCCTTTAATTGCCCTAAGAACGATAAAGTTTACATCCCAATATAGGAATGTAAATCTTATTGGTTTATTCCTCATCATAAGACTATTTAACCTTATTGATTCCCTTTTGATTTCTTTCATGTTTACCTTTTTATTCTTCTCTTAAATCTTGTGTTTGTCAAATTTTCTATTTATCTTTGGTGTTTTCATCAAGAATGCTTCAGAGTCCTTCATTTCACTAAATATCCATTCCGCCCACCCCCGAAGGATTATACTCTTTTTCTTAGTTGTATTCCTATATCTTTTGTCTTTTGGAATATCATATTCTAGACCTTCTCTTCCTTTAATGTGGAAGTTGCTAAATCTTGTATGATCTTGAATGTGACTCCCTGATATTTAAATTTTTTTTTCTGGCTGCTTGCAATATTTTCTCTTTGACTTGGGATCTCTAAAATTTGACTGTAATATTTCTAGGAGTTCTCATTTTGGGATTTCTTTCAGAGGTGACTGGTGGATTCTTTCAATTTCTCTTTTACCATCTGGTTCTAGAATATGAGGGCAGCTTTCTTTGATCATTTCTTGAAATATGATGTTTTGTATCTTTTTTTAATCATGGTTTTCGGGTTGTCTCCTAAAAGGAACCAGAGTTCCTTTTCATCTAGGAACTGCAACCTGGAACTATATATGGGCAATACAGCAGAGTCCTGCACCTATTTCCAGTAAAGGATCATCCATAATCTCTTTTTGATCAGTTGTCTGACTCCCTTATCATCTGTGGGCTGAGAGCTGCAGTTGCCACTGTCGTAGCCACCTTCAAGGCCAGATGCTGTGCTTGGGGTGGGGGTGGGGGTGTACCATTCCATGTGACAGACCTCTCTTGCTGACTTCGTAAGTTGTCTTGGGTTTAAAAACTTGTCACTTAAACCTTTTGTTGGTTCTGCTGCTCCAGGATTCCATTTTAATATTACTTTCAAGTTGTGTGTAGGAGCAGTTGGGGGCTGCTGCTGAATTGCTGCAAGTGTAGTTGCTGCCTATATTGTGACACCTTAGCTGTCCCCCACAAGATCTTTATTGACTCCAGTTTTATCAGTGATTCCAAAAAATTGCTGTGCTTATTTTGCATCAGTCTTATATTTACTTCTGTATACTTGTTTCTCCAGCAGAATGTAAGCTTGGTGAAGGCAGCGACTGTTTCCTCTTTGTCCTTGTCTTCCCCAAGGCCGGCCCAGCACCTGACACTTAAATCAGTGGCCAGCTACTTGAACTGAAATTGATTTTTGTGGGATAGTGTGTTATTGCCAAGTTTCAAGGTTTCTCCTCCTATTATAGGAATTTCCCATCTCTCCCTTCTGATAATGGTCATGTGAGGTTCTTTTTTCAAAAATCACAATTTGGCAATTTGGGCTTTTAAGCAATTTGTGTTCGTCATATCAGCTTGTCTCCCTGTTTTCAGTTCTGTGAATCACAGGTCTTGTCTGGGTTTTGGTTCCATTTTAAATCGGTAGTTAATTTGAGCCTTTTCTTCATTAATTTAGTCTCTATTCATCATTTTTTGATGGATTTTTCCATTTTAATAGGAGGGTGTTCATATCTCCCACGACTCTTTATTTTTAGCACTGTCTCCATGTTAAACCATGAGCTTTTCTATTATGTACTTTTACAGCATTGTGATTGCCTTTGTGGTGTGTGTGTGTGTGTGTGTGTGATCTGTGTATGAAATGGCCATGTTGTCATTTTGAATATAACTTTTAGTACAATGTTTTATTTGTTCTTTTGAGGCTTTCTGGCTAGAATTTCCATTCTCTATGCCTTTTTTCCTTTTGATGGGTTTGGAGCAGGTGCTTTTTTCCCCTCTCAGTTTAAATTTGTGCACCTCTCCCTAGTATGAATGCTGTCTGAGGAGCCACATTATGGCTCCACTTCTTCACTTTGCCATGACATTTAGGGTTAATCGGGCTGCAGTTGGTAAGGGGGCCTTTGCTCCTGCATTTCCTCTGTGATACTCCCCTTACTTTCCTGGAAGGGAATACAATTTCTGCTACTCTTGCAATTGCTATTATTATCCCAGACCTTAGAAAACAGGATTCCTGTGGCGGACCATCCAGCCTTCCTGGGAGCTTGACTTTGTCCTTCCCCTGCCCTCCCTCCACCGGGTTACTCCCAGAGCCTGTGGCTAGGAAGTGTTGGAAGCTGGATTTGAACTCGGGTCCTTCTGATTCCACAACCCCACAGTATGCATTGCTATGCTGGTGGCTCCATGACCTCAGTGATGGGGCTGACCCTAAAGGCGCTGCCCCTCTCAGCCATCCTGCCTATGCCCGGGACGTCCCTGGAGGAAAGTGACCACCCGTGGGGCTCCTAGAATCCGCTCTAAGGGCGGGCCTGCCACACCCTGGGGCCCTGGTGGAACCTCAGAGTGGGTGCAGGTCTGCCCCCCCTCCCCTCGGCCAAGCCTTTGGTCATTCTCTTTTCTTTCAGAGGCCTCCTGACTTCATCTCTCCACCCTGGACATGGGGTAGAGCCCTCTGCTGACCTCTGTGAAGGGGCCTGGTCTAGTCCAGCTGCCGGGCTCAACCTTACTCTCGTTTTGGGGCACATTTATCTGCTTTTGGCCGGGTCTTGAAGAGGAAGCAGTAAACCTGTCGCTGGGAGTCCGGGCAGAGCCTGGGGAACCACTTACTCGTCTGGGAGTTTGGGGGAGGGTTGTTGACTGGATGGAAGCAGGGCCCAGCAGCGGCTGAGTCTCTCCTCTGGCTCAGTAGCAAAGAGACTCCCTGATGAGTGGTTTGTTTTCTGCACCCAGAGCCGCTGTCCTTATCACAGGGCCTCATGACTGGCATTTGACAGCTCTGTACAGATGTGTTTTGCTGATTTCTTTACTTTTCACGTCCCGTGTCATTCCCAATATAGCTTTTCTCTCTCTTTGCCTCCCTGAGAGCAACTCTTAAAGCAAAGAGTAGAAATGCAGGGCAGTCCAACTACCCCCCAGGTGGCCCAAATGGGGTTCTCTCCCTGCTGTTCCCCTCCCTGAGAGGGAAGGAAAGGTGCCTTCTCCACCTCCTTACCAGGGCCCAGCCTGGTCATCACCATTTCACAGCCCTCAGCTTCAGGGGTCGGGCGATCCTTCTTTTGGCTGCTATTGTCACAGTCAGTCGGTGATTGCTTTTCTGTTCTGCCGTTGTCACTAGACATATAAGTCTTCCCAGGATGCTCTGCATGTTCTGCATTTGCTGTTTGTTACTGGGGCGCTCTCCCCCAGTTTGTGGACTTCTACTTTGTTTGTAGCTCTTTGCTATCTTAAAAAATGCTGCTCTCTCTCTACACACACACACACACACAGACACACACCCACACACACTATTTGTTGTGCATTTGGGGTTAAGTGACTTGCCCAGAGTCACACAGCCAGGAAGTATTAAGTGTCTGAGGTCAGATTTGAACTCAGGTCCTCCTGACCTCAGGGCTGGTGCTCTATCCACAGCGCCACCTAGCTGCCCCATGATGTAAATATTTTGATCCTTATGGGGGCCTTGCTGTCACTGTTATCCTTGGGGTATGTGCCTAATAGTGAATTCACAGGCTCAAAATATTTGGCCATTTCCATTACTTTCTTTGCATAATTTCAAATTGCTTTCTTAAAAATTGCTTTCTCTGCTCATCTGCCATCTTGGCTCTGCCTCCCTCCATCAGCTGCTTTCCAGAATGGCTGGATCGAGCCCCAGCTCCATCCCCAGTGCTTTGGTGGGCCAGTTTCCCCAAAGCCCTCGGGCACTGGCTCCCCAGACCCATCTTTTGTCACCCTGGCCAGTTTGCTGGGTGTGAGGCAAAGCACGGGGTTGTTCTGGTTATCTGGAGTACTTAGTTTTGATCATTTGGAACAGTCTCTCCTAGGGTTGCTGGTGGCTTTTGATTCTCTGCAGAGTAGTTTGTTCCTGGTCTTTGACCACTTCTCTGTTGGAGAATGCCTTTTACTTTCATATCTATTTCTGTTAGCTTCCCATATATTCTGGATATCGGACCCCTAAGGGAGATATTTGATAGATTTTTTTTTCCAATTGACAGCTTCTCATCCATATGCGTTCATCTTATTCATTCGGAAGCTTTTTCGGTTTTTGTCATGGAAAGGATCTGTTCTATCTCTTGTGCTTGTCTCTATCCCTTGTTTAGTTAATTAATAGGCTGATTTCACAGTTTATTTCACACTGTGATATTTCAGAGTCGGGCCTTCCTGAGATGTCAGATGAGGAACTGATGCCTTCCTTCCTTCCTACGCTTTTTCTCAAGGGTGACTCCTCTCCAGTCTAGGGTGTTTTTCTCTGATTTCTGATTCCGATCTCGTCCCCAAGTCCCCACAGAGCCTTGGGTCCACGTGCCTGGGAGGTGACAGAGGGAGCATCGGGAGAGGGAGTGTCAGGTTGCTTAGGCCAAGGACTACCTTCACTAAATCACTTAGACGCTGAGATTCCCTTGGCTTGGATGTAACTCCCAGAGTGCTGTGTACATAGAGCGGCCCCCAGCGTGCGAGGGTCAGAGCTGGAAGGGACCCGGGAGGCTGGCGCCCCCTCACCTGGCCCAGGGAGGCCGGCGCCCCCTCCTAGGCCACCCGGAGCAAAAGCAGCACAGTCAGGATGTGAACCTGGGGAGGGGGAAGCATCTTTGGAACGCTGGATTTAGAATTGTTTTTTTAATTAATTTCACAGATGAGGAAACTGAGTCTCAGAAAAAGGAAGGCTTTGGCTATTGTGATATACATAGTGGGATTAGAACCCTTCTCCAGACCCTGAAATCATTACTCTTTCTGGCCCTCTCCTCCCTTAACCACAGCCAGAAAGAGGCTTGGGCTGGTCTGTCCCTTGGTCTGGGAGGTGGGAGGCTAAAGGGCAGCCATTTCTGTATGCCATGGGCCAAGGCTGGGAATCTTAGGGGCTGAGTTGGGGACCCTGCAGAGGCCCTGAAGACGCCTGGCCCGGCTCCCTCACAGAGGAGAGGGGAACTTAGGGTGGGCTCTGCTGGGCTTGTGACCAGCTTCCCCCACAAGGACCCTCCAGTCCACCCTCTCTCTTGAGAACCTTATGCTAGCCTTCCTGAGGGATGGCCTCAGGCTTGGATTGTCTTGTGTTCTGATTTCTGTCTGCCTTAGTTTCCTTAACTGTGAAATGGGCTTAGAAATAATAGCACTTTTATCTCCCAGGGTTGTTGGGAAAGTCAAATGAGACATTCTTTATAAAGCACTTTGTACACAATAGTGACTTAATAAATGCTTCGTTTCCTTCCTTCCTTTCCAGAGGCTTCTCATCTCTCAGCTTTAGGAAGTTGTTCCTGACGTCACTCTGTGTGACTCTTGAAATTCTCCCCGGCTTGGGGGGGGCAGTGGGGGGCGGGAGCTTCATGAGGGGCTTCTTGCAGTGGCTCTGAAGTGGCTCAGCCTTTGCCACTCTGCTGTTGAAGGAAATCCTGGGGTGCAGTCACCGCGGTGGGCAGCAGAGGGCAGCAGAAGCATTTGCATGTGTCTCCCGGGCCGGCCTGGTGTGCCCAAAGGGAAGCTCCCTTTGCCAGCCTCCTGGGCAGGTAAGCTGGCCCTTTCGGCCTGGGCGGGGCCGGCCTCTGGGGTGAGCAGAGGTGGGGGCCCTGTCCAGGACGCCCAGGCTGCGGAAGGAGGCCGTGGAGGGCCGTGCTGGCCCGGGCTCTCTGTCCCGTTTGCTGGGAAGGAAGGATGCTGCAGGAACCGCTGGGTTTGCCGGGTCGTGGTGCTGCCATCTTGGGGGCGATCTGCCCTGTCCCAGCTCTGGACAGGCACATCCATAAATAGTGGGCCAAGGACTTATGGGAGGGACCCTGATGACCCCCTCCCCGCTCTCTCCTCTAGAAAGTCAGGGTGGGGAGGGGCGCAAGAAGGGGGTTGGAGTCTTGCTGGCCCCCCTTCCCCCGATCCCCAGCGAGTCCTGCTGCTCCTGGCTCAGTCAGCTGTGCTGAAAGCAGAGGCCTGGCCTCTCCTGAGGAGGCGGGACCAGGGGATGACTAAACAAATGCTAGCTGAGTTTAATTGATTAGATTTGGAAGAGAGAGTCTGATCAGGCCTCGAGGGTTTGTTGGTAACTCCCTTCCCTGCAGCCTCCTTCTTTCTGGTTTTGCTCCGGGGCAGCCACAGAGTTTTTGCTCTCAAGTGAGATCATATTAGTAAAAAGTTGGAAGTCGAGTGCTGGCACTTTGTCAGTGCTTATTCCCTTGCTCTTCCCCTCCTGGCCCAGGGTCCCTTTATCCCTCTAGCCACTGACTCCTCCTTGTTGCCAACAGAATCAAGCTTGATTGATGCTCCTTTGTCCATTCCTAGGTCATGGTGATTTCACCTGTTTCTCTCCAAGGCTGATCCTCCCCAGGGCCTGGTGACCTATAGCGGCCTCCTTTTACAGCTGGGACTGGGCTGGGGGGAGGCTTGAGCTGCCCAGTTCACCCAGGTAATGGCAGCCCAGCTCTCCGACTCTCATTCCTCTGTCTCCCAGCGCTGGCCATGTCCCTGGCCGGGCCCTTCCCTCCTCATCTCCTCCTCCTGCCTTCTCTGGCTTCCTTCAAGTCCCAGCTCAAATTCCGCTTCTGCAGGAAGCCTTCCCCGTGCCCCTTAAGGCCACCGCCTTCTCTCTGTTGATTACCTCCAGTTTGCCCTCTATACATCCTGCTTGTCTAGACTTAGTTGGGGATCCTCCATGTTTCTGTTTGTCTCGGAGGGGAGCTGTGGAGGCGGCGCTCCCCTTGGGGGGTCCTGCAAGTTCCTCATTGGGAGCTCGGGGGCCCTGCTCCCCACCATTCCTTTGGCTGCCCAGTCCACCTGCGCTGTGTCCTTCACTGCCCCGAGCACTTGCTTCATTCCTCCCCCAGCTTCTCCCACCCGCTGGGCCTCCCCGCCTCCGTGCCGGGCTTCTGTGAGCCCAAGGGAGCATTTCCTTTCTCCTCATTCAGCTTCCGGCTCCCCTGCAGGGTAAGGGCCTTTTTGTTAGCGCCCTAATTCCCGGATGCAGAGACTCCTTCCAGGCTTGAGGTACGGTGGGTAGAGCTTCTGCCTCCTCGGCTCTCCTGGAGGCTCAGTCTTTGTGGGTTCAGGTTGAAGGGGATGCTGGTTGTCCTTTGGGGTGGAGGGCCCACTGAGGAGGCAGCAGGCCAGCTTCTGATCCCAGGTCAGTGTCCCCTCCACCTCAGAATCGCCTCCTCCTTCGGCTTTGCCCTGAATGGGCTACAGGGGGATTGTGATGCTGGGGAGCCCTGCCCCATCTGAGCCACTGTTGGACATCTTGATCTAAATGTCCATGGACGTCTTAAACTCAACATGTCTAAAACGGATCTCATCCCCCCTCCTGTCTTCCTCACTTCTCTATTATTATTGAAAGTACCTTCCAGGTAGTGAAGCTCAAACCTTAGGGGCCATCCTCTGCTCCTTCCCCTTTCCCCATGTAGCCAGTCAGTGCTAAGGCCTGCTGATTTTACTTTCCCAAGATCTCTGAAATAGGCCCCTCCTCTCCTCTCCCACTGCCACAGCCGTGGCGCAGGCCCTCATCACCCCACATCTGGATTATTGCATTAGCTGCCAGTGGCTCAGTCTGCCTCAAGTTGCCCCCCCTTCCAGTCCAGCTTAGCACAGTGCCTGGCATATAGTAGGTGCTTAATAAATGCTCACTGGCTGACTATCTGGTGCCTGACCTACTGTGAGTTCACAAGTGTAGGGAGGTCATGGGGAGGTAAATCCCTTTTACCCATTGGTACCCGCTCTATGCAGTCTTAGAGAGTAGCCCAGCCCCCCAAGGGTGACACGGCTGGTATATGTCAGAAGTAGTACTTGATCCCAAGGCCAGCTCCAAGATGGGTCCCTGCCCCCTCGGCCTCCTCACCTGGTACAAAGTAGGAGCCTAGCCGACCCGAGTGAGTGAGCAAGCAGGACAGGGACGTGGTCAGCCCTGAGCTTTAGGATGGACACTTTGGCAGCTGGATGAGGTTGGCTTGGAGAACAGAGAGACCAGCTGAGAAGCAGCCTATCGTCCAGGTATGAGATGGCCTGTGCTCTTAAGTGCATCCAGCCCCAGGTGTGGGATCCCAGGGGCTGTTATCCCCCTCGGGCATTTGGGGATCTAGGCCCACCATCGACAATTTCTCCTTGTCCAGTTTCCCCTACTGGTTAACATCTCCTCCCCTACATAGGATTTTTTGAATGTAAAAGTTGGAACTTTTAACTTTATCCCTTTTACATTTTAATCTTATTAAATTAAAGTTTATAGTTTAAGATCATTCAGATTTTAACCCTGTCATTTATTTTTTTTAATTAAAGCTATTTTCAAAATATATACATGAATAATTTTCATTATTCTCTTGCAAAATCTTGTGTTTCAAATTTTTCTCCTTTCTTTCCCCTACTCGCCTTAGACAGCAAGTAATCCAATATATGTTAAACATGTACAATTTCTTCTATTCATATTTCCACACATATCATGCTGTATGAGAAAAATCAGATAAAAAGGGAAAAAATGAGAAAGAAAACAAAATGCAAGCAAACAACAAAAAAGAGAGAAAATACTATATACTGTGATCCACAGCCAGTTCCCACAATCCTCTCTCTGGCTGTAAATGGCTCTCTTCATCACAAGATCATTAGAACTGGCCTCAGTCATCTCATTGTTGAAGAGGGCCACGTCCATCAGAATTAATCATCGTGTAGTCTTGTTGATGCCGTGTACAATGACCTCCTGGCCCTGATCATTTCTCTCAGCATCAGTTCCTGTCAGTCTCTCCAGGCCTCTCTGAAATCCTCCTCCTGATTGTTTCTTACAGAACAATAATATTCCATAACATTCATATACCATCACTTATTCAGCCATTCCCCAGCTGCTGGGCATCCGCTCAGCTTCCAGTTCCTGGCCACCACAAAAAGAGCTGCCACAAACATTTTTGCACATATGGGTCCCTTTCCCTTCTTTAAGATTTCTTTGGGATAATGAGCCCAGGAGAGATATTGCTGGGTCAAAGGGTATGGACAGTTTGATAGCCCTTTGGGCATAGTTGCTCTCCAGAATGTTAACCTGGTAATTTATTAAATGAGAGACCCCTCCTAGTTTATCCCATCAGGTAGTTGATGATGTTATTTATACCTTTGCCAGTGTCATTAAAAAAATGTTCAGTGCTCTTAAGAGCAGTACATTCATTCACATTCAGGAATCACTCTCTCTCTCTCTCTCTCTCTCTCTCTCTCTCTTTTTTTTATAATGGAGGAAACCTCTGCATGATTGTAGGAAGTGGGAAGGCAGCCAGGAAACTGAGAGATTGAAGATTAGTGAAAGGATCAAGATAAAAACGGGAAAGCTGCTGGAGAGGACAGATGGGAAAGGGATCCCTTCTCTATATAGAGGGGGTTACCTTCTCTTCCTGTGAGACAGGAGAGGACATGTGATGGAAGCTATCCCTTATTCTAAGAGGGTATATTTATGTAAGTCATTTCTAGAGTGAAAACTCTCCTTCTTTCACTCCAGATAAAGCCCTTCCTTTTAAGAAAGAAAAACAATTCAGCAAAAGCACCAGATAATAGTGATTGAATCTGGCAGTAGATATCACATGGGCTCTTTAGGCCCATCAGTGGTTTTTCAGATACTCAGAGTTTGGTTTCCTTTTAGGGATCTTTTCATTTACATTGTGGTAGCTATTAATATTCTGCGTCTGGTAATTACATTCTTAAACCAGTTCATATAAATCTTCTCATGTTAATTTTTTTCATGCCACACAGTAATATCTAATTATATTCAACTTGTTTAGCCATTTCTCAGTCCAATAAACACCCACTTTTCTTCCAGTTCTTTAATACCACAGAATAGCGCTCCAAATATTTTCTGTCTAACTTCTGTCTGGACCAGTGGGTTTGGATAGTAGAGTCACTTTTCTTGCAGAATTCCAAGCTGATCTACCAACTGTGGGTGCCTCAGTGTTCCTATCTTTTCATAGTTCTTCCAACACTGATGGTTATGATTTTGGTCATTCTGGCCATTTTGCAGGGTTTGAGGTGATTTAAATGATCATCTGAGTTTGCAGTTCTTTTTTGAAAACTATGTTTGTAACTTTTGACAACTTAATTATTGAAGAATGACTCAAGGTTTATTTTTTAATATATATGTGTATGTTCCTCTATACATATTTATGTGTGTCATTTTGCTATATATCTTGAATTTCAGATTTTTATCAGTAAATTTTAATTCTAATATTTTCTCACTTTATAGTGTCTCTTCTCTCTTCATTCATTTTATTCATATAAAATCCTATTAATGTTAGGCATTTGCAATTTTGTATTTTATAATTGCCCCACTTTTATTTAAGAATTCTCTCCCTTCTACACCCAAAGAGAGGATTGTGGGGAACAGAGTGTGGTACACAATCTTGCATCTTCACTCTTTATGTTGTTGTTTGCTTGCATTTTATTTTCTTTCTCATTTTTTCTGGTTTGATCTGATTTTTCTTGTGCAGCAAGATAATTGTATAAATATGTATGCATATATTGGATTTAACATATATTTCTACCATGTTTAACATGTATTAGATTATTTGCCATGGGGGGTGAGGTGAGGGAAGGAGGGGAAAATTGGAATACAAGATTTTGCAAGGGTTAATGTTGAAGATTTATCCATACGTATGTTTTAAAAAATAAAAAAGCTTTAATCAAGAAAAAAAGAATTCTCTACTTTAGCCTTAGTTATAAAAGACACCTCATTTCATTCTTTTTAAAAAATTATTTTCTGTTTCTTACATCATCGGTATTCCATGTGTCCCTCTCCCTCCCCTTCCCTGATAGCCATGTGACATGATATTTTTTGGAGAAAAAAAAGAGGAGGAAAAAAGTCAGTAGAACTGATTGATACATTGAGAAAGTCCAGAAACCTATGCAATGTATAATGTCTGTGCACACTTCCACCTCCACAAAGGGGTTGGTTAAGGCTCTCTTCTCATGTCTCTTCATTTGAGTACTTGATCATTCTACTTTTATTAGTTTTTTTCCTTTTTTCTTTTCTTTTTTTGGTGTGTCATTGTTCTTCCTATTTACATTATGGTGGTCACTGTATATATTTTTTGGTTCTGCTTACATCATTCTGTGTCAATTTATATTGTTCTTTCCATGCTTTTCTATATTCATTACATTCATCATTTCTTACAGGAGAGTGATAATCCATTGCATTCATTTACTACGATTTGTAGCCATTAACCAATTGATGGCCATCAATTTTTTATCTTCACAGAACGTGCTGCTATAAGTATTTTTGAGTATATGGGGACTTTTTTTTGATGGCTTTCTCAGGGTATAAATCTAGTCTAGCTCAGGTTATGAACTTTTTATTTTTATTTTGTCTTCACTTAATAGTCATATTTTTTTCCAATTGCATGTAAAAATAGTTTTCAGTGTTCCCTTTTGTAAGATTTTGAATTCCAAAATTTTTTCTCCTTCCCTTCTTTGATAGGGACATTTTAGCTGCTTTATTTGCATAATTCCAAATTGCTTTCCAAAATGATTGTACCATTTCACAACTCCATTAACAATCGATTGGGGAGCAGCGAGCAGATGCGGTGGATAGAGAGAGCATAAGTCCTGGAGTCAGGAGTCACTTACTAGCATTTGTGACTCTGGGCAAATCATATAATCCTGATTGCCTCCAAAAAACCCAAAAGAACACCTCCCCCAATATATTAGTATATCTCACTTTCTTTTATTATTATTTTTTTAATGCTGTGGCTTTTTATATGCAAGTCATGTACCCATTATTTGAAGATGATATAAGAGGCTGGTCTAACCCTAATTTCTTCCAGACTGCTTTCTAGGCTTCCCCACAGTTTTTGTCAGAGAAGGGAGTCCACCTATTTATCAAATGCGAGGTCACTGTTTTCAGTTACTCCTCTTTCTTGTTTATATAGTGTTTCATAATGGAGCCCCTTTTCTGTTTTTTTTTTTTTTTTAACTAGTATTAAATAGTTTTAATGACTATTGCTTTATATTATAGTTCAGGCTTGGTAACGCTGTGCTCCTCTCAATCATACTCTCCCCTTGGTCTTTCCTTTATGATTCCAGACCTTTTTGTTCTTGTTTTGTCTAGGGCTCTGGAATATCCCCTCCCTAGGTACTGCTACGAGTGTGGCCAAGCGTGTTCCTCATTAATCCTGCAGGCCTAAGGGTTTGTGGCTTTTCTCTTTCTATGCTCAGAAAATCTCCCACGTCGGTTCTGCCATGAATCAAAGTTAGCTTCCCCAGTCTGTAGTTCAATGAGACCACCTTTCCTCCCTTTTTCAAAACCAGGGCAACACATGCCCTTCTGTCCTGTGCAGCAGCTCGTTCGTTCCCTAGAATTCTCTGAGTTCCCTGCCCAGAACTTGGCAAACCCTCTCCTCATCAGCTTCAGTTGGACAAAGGGATGAATCCAGTGGGCTGACCCCTGGGCTGAGGGAGCCTGTTGGCTACCATGTGTTTTAGTTTTTTTAATCATAGTCTATTTAAAGACTTGTGTTGGAGAGAGCCATCTGCACCCAGAGAGAAGACTGTCAGGACTGAATATGGATCACTACATAGTTTTTTCACTTTTTTATTGTGGTTTGCTTGGTTTTTGTTTTTTTTTGTTTTTCATTTTTTTCCTTTTTGATCTGATTTTTCTTGTGCAGCATGATAAATGTGGAAATATGTATAGAAGAATTGTACATCTTTAATATATTTTGGATTACTTGCTGTCTAAGGGAGCGTCTGGGGGGAAGGAACGGAGAAAAATTTGAAACACAAGGTTTTGCAAGGGGGAATGTTGAAAACTATCTTTTTATGTAGTTGGGAAATAAAAAGCTGTTACTTGAAAGAAAAAAATCATAGTCTACTTAAGTCAGGGAGTCTCATGTTGGAAGACTTCAGAAAACAAGAACGGGGAGTGGGGAGTCATGGAGACAGAAGCAGAGCTCAGCCTGGGAGAAGAGAGGAGAGAGTGAGGGCAAGGATGGCTCAAGTGGTGCAAGTGCATAGAATCTGAAAGTCCCGAGTTCTAATGTGATTTTAGATATTTAATAACGATATGACCCCCAGGCAAGTCACTTGACCCTATTTGCCTCAGTTTCCTCATCTATAAAAAAATAGCTGGAGAAAGGAAGAACAAGCTACTCCAGTTTCTCTGCTAAGAAACACCTAAATGGAATCAAGAAGAGCTGGCCGTGGCTGAAATGACTGAATGATAACATGAGGGATGGGGGAGGCGAAGAGGATCTATTTGTTAATCCTTGTGATCTAATCATAGTAATCTAATTTTTAAAAAATGTGCTTCTTTGATTATTTTGGTACATATTTTGGACTTTTGCTTCTGTCTTTGATCTTTGGGAGGCTGCCAAATACAGGGATTTGCTGGGTCAAAGGCTGGGACAAGTTGGTGACTTTTCTTATATTGTTCAAATGGAAATTCAATACATTTGGGTCACATCACCCTTGTGGCTGTGCCTCCATGGACTTGTATTCTCAGTCTCTCTGACACTGAAATCTTCCACCCCTGAAACGTCCTTTCCTTCCCTTTTCTCTTCTCTGTGTCTTTCCCTCCTTCCTGCTTCTGTCTCTCCCATTCGTTTCCGCTTCTGTTTTTGTTTCTATCTCCATTAAAAAAATTCATTTTTGAAGAGCCAAGAAGGGCTCCCTACATCCATTCCGTCCTTTGAAGAGACCTGGACTGTGGAGAGAAGGACCCTTGGCTGGCCAGACTCATCCCTCCCTGGCTGGGCCTCCAAGGGACTTGCCTGTTTCCGAGATGCCCAGGACTTTGGCTCACATAGACCACAAGGGGTCCTGAGCTTCACACACTTGTCCATAGATACCTGAAAGAAAAAAATGGCAATTTGTACAGTAGCTACCGCTTTCTGAATGAAGTCGTTGCCTTGCTTGAGTACCTGCAGTCTGCTATGGAGAGATACCTCCCTCCTGGAAGCTGCTCCTTTGGCTGCCTTGGGTTATAGGAATGCTTTTGTCTGGAGCTTTCTGGGGCCGTCCAAGTCGGTTCTGCTGCTTCCTTTCCATCGTCTAGCTCTCCTGGTTGTGCTGCCCGGTTCCTTTCTCCAGTTCTAGACCCCCTCCCTCCCCTCTCCCCCCATGCTGGGCAAACCTTTGGGGGAGAATGGTGGAAATGAGCCACTCAGATTTGCTTGGGTGGGCCAGGCCCCTGAGATTTCTGCCAGCTCTAGATCTGGAACCCTCTGCGCCCTCCCTCCATCTCCTGACTCCGGACATTTCCTCTGGCCGGGCCCACGCCTGGAATTCTCTCTCTCTCTCTCTCCTCATTTCTACCTGCCGTTTCCCCCAAGTGCCTACATGTCCCAGCTAAAATCCCATCTTTTACAGATAATTTTTTTTCATTCTTTCTTAATTCTTAATTCTAGTGTTTTTAGGAGCAGCTGGAGGGCACAGTGGAGGGAGCACTGGCTCTGGAGTCAGGACCTGAGTTCCAATCCAGCCTCAGAGAGTTGACAGTCGCTATGTGACCCTTGGACATATCATTTAACTCTGATTGCCTCGCCTCCTCCCCTCCCCCCAGAATACAAATGCTTTCCCTTTCTTCAGTATTTCCTGTTCCTCTGCCTGGAGCTTGCTTGCATGCCATCATTTTCATGTTGTCTCCCCTGTGGAGTGGGGGCTTTTTGAGGGCAGGCTGTCTCTGCCTTTCTTTGTGTCCCCAGACTTATTTATCTATGAGCACTCAGGAGGGAGCCAAGCAGTTCTTGGGGCTAGTGTCCAGCCTCTTCAGGGTGGCAAAGTGCCCTTCCCACGGCCTCTTCCAGATTTCAGGATTTTGAGAGTCACTCCAAAGCTCCTGCTAGTCGTCATGAAGGGCAAGGAGACGCTCTCCTGTGCCCAGGGCGCTAAGGGAGCTTCCTCGGGCAGACCGCCAGCTGTGAGCCCAGACCAGCCGCTGAGAGGGCTCAGCCCTGGCTTCATTCAGAGGCCCTATCGGAAAAGGAAAAGCCACTTTGGGAACCAGAAACAGGAAATGTCTGACTAAAAATGATTTCCTTTATCGTCTCAGTTTTCAGATGTAATAAACTGTGTTGCCCATTGAGTTTTACTTGAGGATCTGTGTGATCCCTGAGGGAATGTGCCTAGCCCGGCCCACAGCACCCTCCCTGACTACCAGCAGGAAGCAGTCTGCCTTGGGGAGCAGAAGCAGGGGCCCTGGATTTTTGTGTGGAGATAGTAGAGGCCCAACGCCTTTGATTGATTCCAGATCCCTTCCCAGAGGCTCTGGCGAGTCCCAGGGCCCAAAGCAATCAGCATTAGGCCATCTGGAGGCCCTCCCTATCCTCCGGGATCTCCTCCCTTCACCTGGACTCTGGCCGGCTCTCCGCCGTGACCGGAGCAGTCAGGCGTGCTGCTGGCATGGGACCTGGCACAGAACCTGCCCAGCAGCCTCCTGCTTCATGCCGCCTTGGGTTTGGGAATCGGGGTGTCCTGAGTTTTCTATGCTGTGAAGCCTTTTGAGGAATTTCAAATGATTTGATGTGTCCCTTGGGGAGACTCTGGGGCCGAGGAGTAGAGTAAGGGGGACAAGGTGGATTGTGCTTTAGCATAACCTTTGATGAACAAGGCCTTGGGTAGATACACTTGGGTCGCCTGCGCCTTTCAGGTAATTGTGGGACCAAGCAGTCCCACAGGGTGCTGTGCTTGTCCCTGGTCACACAGAGCCTATTAATCTCATGGAGGTTTTTTAAAAGATAGAAAAGGGTGCGTGTTAGTGACTGATCTTGGCTCAGCAGGCGGATCTATCAGTCTGATGACTGGAATAATTGGCATTTAGACAGTTCTCAGAGTTCCCCACGCGCCTCGTTTGATTAAGGCCGGTGCTGAGACAAATATTCTTCTCTTGGCAGAGACATCTGGGTTTCGGATGAGTACATAATGTGGCTCATTCTTGATGTCGGTTGATTATTCTTTGTTACAAGGGTTGGTTGTGGGAGAGAGGGAGTAGGAAGTGATTGGTTAAAAAAAAAAAACAGACATCAGTAAAATTTTGAAGCCTTTCACGATATGGCTTTCACCTACCTTTTCAGTCCAATGGTAAATGACTCCTCTTCTAGTCAGACTGGCCTGTGGATTGTTCTCACCACTACCTCTCTCTCCTGTCCCTTAGAATCTCTTCACTACCTTCAGCTCTGCTGAGGTATCCTTTTTCTTTCTTTCTTTTTTTATTTTTAAATACTATGCTTTTTTTTTTTTAAAAGCTTTTTATTTTCAAAACATATGCGTAGATCGTTTTTAACACTCACCCTTGCAAAACCTTGTGTTCCAAATTTTTTTCTCCCTCCCTTTCTCTGCCCCCTTCCCTAGAGATAGCAAGTAATCCAATATATGTTAAAGATGTGCCATTCTTCCATACATATTTCTATAATTATCTTGCTGCACAAGAAAAGTCAGATCAAAAAGGAAAAAATGAGAAAGAAAACAAAGCAAGCAAGCAACAACAAAAAAGTGAAAGTACTAGGTTGTGATCCACACTCAGTCTCCACAGTCTGCTTTCTGGGTGCAGATGGCTCTCTCCATCACAAGACCATTAGAACTGCCCTGAATCATGAGACACCCTCTTTCAAAAGACTCCCGGATTCTCCCTTTTATTACATTGAATGTTCTTTCTTACAACTCCCCCGGGATTTTGTTGTATTCTCTCTGAAGAGGCTAAACTTCTTATGAGCAGAGACTATTTTGCTGTTATCTTTGTGTCGCATTCCTGGCACCTATAAGTGCTTAACAATTCTTTGTTAAATTGAATTAAACTTAAAAAAAAAGAGAGAGATCAGTAGTTACTGACTTTTCACAGGTACATTTTTGGGGATGTTAATATAAACCATTTTTCCCAAGTGTTTGGTATTTTGAAAAAAGAACGGGAGGGTTGGTATAGAGGTGGGTAAATGTTGCTATGTTCTCTCTAGCAGGAAGGGCTAAAATCTTCCCCGCACCACTGGCATCCTGCTTTCCTGCAGACACAACGTATATCGGTATCTTAGCATACTTACAATTGCATTGTCTCCAGTACGGATCTTCTCTATGTGTATTTGATCTAATTGCCTGTTTTTCTTTGTGTCATTTTTACCTTCTTTATAAACACCTTGGGGCCTATGATATCAGGGTTCAAATGTCCTTTTCTGTGGTTCTAATCAATCAATCAACATTTATTAAGCATCTCTTCTATGCCAGATATTATGCTAAATGCTGGGGTTCCAAAAAGAGATAAAAAAATAATCAGTTCCTGCCTTCAAGGAGCTCACAAGCTAACAGAGGACCTGATCAACTAATGTTCTCCTGGCTTTGATGGAGAAAAGTTTATTGTAATAATCTTTGCAGATCTTTTCTAATTTTTTTCTGTAATTAATCCGTCCATTTCTAAACTTGAATGTTCTTGAGATGGCTTTTATTACTTGGATCTCTTGTCAAGGTTTCTTTAAATTGCTTTTATTCTTTGCCACCTCTCTGCTCTGTGATATGCTTAGTGTGTATAATGGAATAATAATAAAGAGGTGCACTGTCAGTGTCAGCTGCTCTGCCATATGACCAGTGAGACACCGAAAACAAGATTGTCATCTAGAGAGTGGACGGTGACTGGTCATCTGGCAGGGCTGGGCACGGTACAGCCTGAGGATGCGGGGCTGGTACAGTGCAGGGAGGGCTGCCCTTGGAGTCAAGAGAAGCTGTGTGATCCTGGGCACTCTCCTTCTGTGAGGTTTGGTTTCCTCTTCTGTAAATAACAATAGTGTCGACCTCACTGCTTGTTTTGAAGACCAAATGAGATAAAAAGACCTTAAAATACCAAGTAAAAGTGCCCTCTTAGAGTGAAAAGAAATGGCAGCTTCCAAAAGGCTGAGCTTTGTTGAAGACATTGAAGATCGTGAATCAGTGAGACCCCAGAATCTTCACCTTGGACATCTTTTGCTCTATCAGCCCAGCTGGTTTCTGTGTCCCCCTGGCCTTGGCCAGCTGGGCCTTCCTCCGGTCTTTGTTCTCTGTCACACCATGTCTGGGAAGAATGAATCCTTTGGCTCTCTACCCAGCTCTCTTTTAGCTCTTGTGCCTGAGCAGCAGGGTCTGTGACTTTGGAAGGAAATCGGTCTTTTAGCCATTTGTTGAGCAGTATAAGCTGAACTCTCAGTTCTCTCTTAACTAGAAGGAGGGAGCATTCAACACTGGCTCAACTTTGACTACTTGGATCCAGAAATATTCTGTTAAGCAAGTAATCTTTGCTTCTATATTGTATGTGTATTTAAAGCGTAACCTCTCCTTTATTATTATTATTATAGCTTTTTACTTACAAAACACATGCATGGGTAATTTTTCAGCATTGACAATGGCAAAACCTTCTATTCCAACTTTTCCCCTCCTTCCCCCCCCCCTCCCCCAGACGGCAGGTAGTCCCATACATGTTAAAGTATATGTTAAGTCCAAGATATGTGTACATATTTATAGTTATCTTGATGCATAAGAAAAATTGGATCTAGAAAGAAAGAACCTGAGAAGGAAAACAAAAATGCAAGCAAATAATAACAGAAAGAGGAGAAATGCTATGTTGTGGTCCACACTCAGTTCCTATGGTTCTCTCTCTGGGTGTAACTGATTCTTTTCATCACTGCACAATTGGAACTGGTTTGAATCATCTCATTGTTGAAGAGAGCCACGTCCATCAGAATTGATCATCGTATGGTCTTGTTATTGCTGTGAATAATGATCTCTTGGTTCTGCTCATTTTCCTCAGCATCAGTTCATGTCAGTCTCTCTAGACCTCTTTGAAATTATCCTGCTGGTCATTTCTTACAGAACAATAATATTCCATAACATTCATATTCCATAACTTATTCAGCCATTCCCAGCTGATGGACATCCCCTCAGTTTCCAGTTTCTTGCCACCACAAAAAGGGCTGCTACAAACATTTTTGCGCATGTGGGTCCCTTTCCCTCCTTTAAGATCTCTTTGGGATTTAAGCCCCAATAGAAACACTGCTGGGTCAAAGGGTAGGTACAGTTTGATAACTTTTTGAGCAGAGTTCCAAATTGCTCTCCAGAATGATTGGATCTGTTCACAACTCCACCAACAATGTATCAGTGTCCCAGTTTTCCCACATCCCCTCCGACATTTGTCATTATCTTTTCCTGTCATCTTAGCCAATCTGAGAGGTGTGTAGTGCACAATCTCTTCTTTAAAGGAAGGAACTACACTGTAGCTGTTGGAACATGGAAAGGAAACTTTCCCATTAAATAAATAGCATCCACAAATCTGGAATAGAATGTTAATCCATGGGATGACAGTGAGGATCCAAAAAGATCTTGACATTGAACTGGACTGAATAAGATAAATGTCAAGGTTCATACTCGGGTTCAAACAATCAACTTCACTAGCATAGAATGAGGTGATATGCCTACGTATGTGTTCTCTGAAAAACACCCGAGTTTTGTACCATGGAACTACAAGGACAGGGGTAAAGAGTATGAAATAGCAGCCCCCTCAAACGAACATAATCTTTGGTGTTATAATGACAGGAGGAAGGTGTGGTGCTATGGGAAATAACTAAGACAGTGGCGATGGAAGTAGAATGTATTTCAATCCAATCTAACACTCATTTATTACAATGCAAGGCATTCTGATAGAGAATACAAAACCCAAACAGTTCTTACATTCACAGAGCTTTGGTCTAAAGTTATCATTTTAGAGCTTAAACTATGGATGTGACAGACTGTGGTTGGGCATGGCGTGCACCTGGAGAAGTCTTGTGCAGGTGGAGGGAAAGGGGTGGGCCTGGTGCTTCGACAGAGACATCCCCGAGGCCAGTGATGATGGAGGACAGAAGGGAGACATGGAGATACTTTTCTGTATCTTCCTTCCTTCCTTTCCTTATTCATTCATGCAACTGGTGTTAGCTAAGTACTTTCTGTGGAGCAAGACTCTGGGTTGATTGCTGACAATAAACAGCAAAACAAAACAAACCTGTCCTCAAGGGGCTTAGAATGAGGACGCCTGTGTCCCTTCCCAGAGAAGTGCCTTGAGAAGGCCCTTGTCCACTCCCTTTCCTCTCCTTCTCTTCTTATTCCACCCAACCCCACCTCTCCAGCCACTAGTTGGCTCCTCATGGCCAATCCTCACGACCTTTTCTCACTCCTTGTCCTTGACCTCTGAGCATGCTTGACACTACTGGCCAGCCTTGGACTCCATCTCCTCTCCTTCTCGGTTTGTAACCCTCCTCTCTCCTGGTTCTCCTTCTCGTCTCCTTTGTTAGAGCTTTGTCTGGGCCCTAATGGCTGAGTGTAGATGTCCCGTGGGGCTCTGTCCTGCCCCTCTTCTCTTCTTCCTATATCCTGATCTCCTCGGCCCTTGTGGATTCAGTCACCATCTCTGCGCTGATGCTGCTCGATCTGCTTCTCCAGCCTGAGCCCCTCTGCTCCCCCCAGACTCCCCTCTCCCCCTGCAGATGTCCCGGAGACATTTTAAACTCACTGTGTCCAAACCCTTCTTTGCCCCCACTTCTCATTCCCATCCTCCGGGTTTTAGCCTCACATTCAAGGTGTCAGTCTTGACTAATCTGGCCCCACATCCCTCAGTCTCCGCGATATCTCCCACGTTCCCTGCCTTCCCTTCTTGGACCCTGCCCCCTCAGGTGCGGGCCCTTCTCTCTCCACCCCTGGGCCGTTGCAGTGGCTGCCGGCGATCTCTCTTTACCAAGTCTCTCCCCGCTCCAGTCCACCCTCCACTCAGGATCTCCTGTGACTCTCTGTCACCCCCGGATCAGAGTTCAAACCCTCTGTTGGACACTTGAAGTCCCTCAGAATCTGCTTTCCTGATCTTTCCAGTCCTCTTGCCCGCTCTCCACTCACACACACCCTTCCCTCCGGCCCCCTGCTGCTCCCCGGGACGTTCTCCTGCTTCGTCTCTGCCTCCTGGGTTACCTGGAGCTCGTCGTGTTCCAACTAACATCCCTCCTCAAGAAGCATCTGCGATCCACCTTAAAGCTGGGAACCCCCCGCCCCTTTCCTTGTTTCCTGCGTCTGTAGCTTGTTGGTTCGCCACGGTTCACACATTGTCTCTCGCACGGAACTTCCCCAGAGTAAGGAGCATCAGGCTTACAGTCGGCGCTTACTAGATACCCACTCAGTGCTTGCCGCTTGGTAAGCGCCCGATCCGCCCCTTTCTCTACCCGTTTGCTTGCTCTGTGGAAGAGGGGTGTGATTTGCTCTGGCCGACCCGGGCTCTCTGGCTGGGCCTTGTGCTCAGTGGGAGGAGATGCTCTCTAGCAGGGGCCACTGCCCTCCAGGGGGCTGGGCCAGGGGAGCGAGGTTGGCGGGGTCTCTCGGAGGGGCCTAAGTGCCCACAGCCACTTCTCCGGGCCGCGGTGACGGGGCCGGGGTGGGGAGCCTGGAGTGACGTTCCCACTAACGGCTTGTGTCATTCCCCTCCTGCCGAGCGAGCCCGAGGCGCGGCCATGGCTCTGTCCTCGGGGATCTTGCAGTCTAGGGGCAGACCCCCCCCATCTCCAGGGAAGCTCCATAACCCCAGAGTATGGGGATCGCTCCCGCGCGGTTGGCAGTCCCTGGGGGGTGGGCCTGGGGAAGCCCTCCGGCTGCCCCCCCTCCTGGGGCCCTTTTGGCTCTCCTGCAGGGAATGTGGCAGCTTCCTCCCAGTCATGGGCAGCCCTGGCTCTCGGGCAGCCGCATTTAGTGCTTCGTGCCGGGGATTCAGCCGCACCCAGAGAGACGAGGGCCCTCTGTGTTCTCGGGGGGCGGGGGTGGGGGGCTGAGAAGCCTCCAAAAAGGCAAAAGCCATGAACTTGTCCTCTTGTGTTGCAGATTCAGGGGCTCTTACCTTTGACTCCGTTGGACGGACACTAGGCTCAGGTACAATCTCTTCCCCTTATCTTACCTCTGTGGCCTCAGGCTGGTTTCTGTCCGAGACGGGGCTTGGTGGCCATGTTGGGAGGCAGAGGCCCGTGAGCCCATGAGGTGCAGCTGGCCCAGGGAGGCTCTTCCGGACCTTGGAGCTGGGCAGGGCAGGGCTCCCCTCTGCATGGCCTTCAAGGCCCCAGGAAAATGCCCTCCCCAGGGCCGGCCGGGCCTTCACGCACATGTGGGGCCCCTCTGGTTTTTAGGGCAGATAGTTCTTGGGGGGCTACCTTAGCAACCAGAGGGCCCCCGATCGCCTTGATGAGCGGGCCTAGGACCCAGGCCAGGGGAAGGGGAGAAGGTCAGACTTGGGCAGCCCGCTAGTGACCCTTGTGGGTTTAGACACTTGCTTGCTGGTGAGTCTCCAGGATGGGCCCGACTGGGCCGTGCCCTTCTGGAAGGGAGGCCCAAGCCTGAATTTCTGTGCTTCAGCGTTGGCTCAAGGGCAAGGGCCGGTCCGAGCCCGGCAGGCGAGGGCCCCGGTGAATGGGGCCTTGTGGAGGCCGCTGCAGGCTCCCTGTGGGCTGGGGAGTAGTGGGTGACTAGTCATGTAGCTGAGGGACTGTCACTGAGGACGGAGGCCAGAGAGGGCAGGGCCAGGTCCTGCAGCCAGGCTCCCCTGTTTTTAGGGCAACAGCCTTGGATCCAGGGAAGGAGGGATGCTGGGACCTCCTGGGTTCCTGGGGAGCCCCCAGCTTCTAGGCCCAGACTCCCCTCCAGCACAAAGGGCTGGGCCCACAGGATTGTTTCCTGGTGATGTCGGACATCAGTTCTGGGGCCGTTAGTGTACATGCCCAGCCCTGGCCCATCCTTTCGCCCTCATTGAGGCGAGTGGGGCTCGGCTGCCTCCTCTCGGAAATGAGAGGTGGTCCCTGGCTGACCCAGAGAAGGTTAGGGCTCAGCCCCCTCCCCCCAGAGTTAATGGTGGGTTTGCTGCCTTCCAACATGGTCCCTCTGTTGGGCCAGGGCCCCCTCTAACCGCCATGCTTGCCTCCTCAGGCCTCTGGCTTCCTAACTCCCCCTTGCACCCCCTGCTGCCTTCTGCTTGCCAGCCAGTGCTGCCGGGGCTCGGGTTTCGGTGGGGAGGGGGCTCCCTCGCCGGGGGCGGCGCCGAGACTCCCTGCATGGGCTCTGGGCGGCTTCCCGGAGACCCACGGCCCAGGCTCAGTCAGAGGGAGGAACTCGAGGGGCGTTGGTTGTGGGGCGCTGGTCGCGGGGCGTTGGTCGTGGGGCGCTGGTCGCGGGGCGTTGTGGGTGGGCCGGGCGCCCTTCCTGCAGAGCCTGGACATCACGGCATCCTCTCGGCAGCTCGCGATTCCCTTCGGGCAAGGTTGGCGATGGCCTGAGCCTGTCCCACGGGAGCCTTGCGGGATGTCCAGAAACATGGAAGGCAGCTGCTGCTCGGCTTCGCCTCCATCAGGGGGCAGGGGACGGGTCTGCTGAGGCTCCTGGGGGGGCTTGGGGCTGCCTTGTGGCTCCTCAGGGCGGCCCCTCTGAAGGGAGGCTCTGGGCCCACCCGGTGGCGGACACAGCTCGCCTCCCCCGCCTCAGAGACTGCTGGCCGGGCCGCCTGCCTCAGCCCTCCTGCCGTCCCCAGTGTCTGGGAGAATTCAGAGGCCCATCTGGGCCTCCCAGCCCGGAAGGAGAGGCTGGGCCTTCCCTACTGAGGGAAAGCTTTCATTGTCAAACAGGAAGGAGACAGAGGAACAATGTGGCCCTTGACTTTCCGTCTCTGCCGCCCTCATGCCTTGCTGTGGACTCGGGACAATCCAGAACCCAGAAAGCGATGATGGAGGCCCGGGGCCCGGCCCAGCCCAGTAGGTGTGGCCCCCCAGGGGGCCTTTTGGTTTCTTTGAGCCCTGACCGCTGTCCCCCTCCCTCCCCTCCAGTGCCCTGTCCTGGGCTGTGCCCCGCTCTCTGAGACCCCTGGCGTGGCCGGACATGTGGCGGGGAAGGGGTCAGGCCCGGTGACAGAGGATGGTGTGGCGGCCGCCGGGGAGAGGAGGCCGGCCTCTGCCTCCAGAGAGGAGCTTGGGGAGCCTCCGTGCCGAGGAGGGCTGGGCAGGTGCAGCAGGGGAGGCGCGCCCGCGACCCGGCGTGGCCCGCGACACCTTCAACTATTCAGCCGCTGGGCCCGGGGAGTTTCCAGGTGTTTGCCAGATCGCTTCCCCCTTCTGTGCTAGTTTCCCTGTGATTAATTGGCCAAACTTTGTCTTTTATTTCCAAGCCTAGAGACCAAGGGCGAGAGGCTCGACATTTTGCCAGGCTCCCCTTGGGCCTTCACTGACCCCTGACCCAGCCTGTGGCTGAGCCGGCCCGTGGGAGCCCAGGGGGATGGGGGGCACCCGGGCTGGGAGCTTTTCTCATGTTCCTTGGGGCGCCTGGTGCTCCAGCGAGGCGCTCCCTCCTCCCCGACGTGGCCTTTGTGTTCCATTGTTTTGTTCCGGAAGGGAGGAGGCCACCAGGCCATCCGAGACGCCACCGTCCGCCTCTCTGTAGACACTTGCTGGCCCCTGGGCCCCAAATGAAGGAAGGGCCCGGAGGGTCTGGGGGCCACAGTGTAAGATAGAGCTGGGGGGCCCTTTCTAGCAAGGGAGCCCGGAGCCAAACAGGAGAATCGGGCTTTTCTCTGTGTCCCGGAATAAAGTCTCTAAGGAAAAGCCCTCGTGGAGGTGATATCGAAGGCATTAACAGGGCCCCCCAGAACAGGGCTGAAGGTGCAGAGTCCATCGGGGAGGAGAAGCAGCAGGTGTTATTCCCTCCATCACGGGGAAGGGGAGCTTCCAACAGATTTTTTCAGAAGTCTTATTTATAATTGGTAGTAACAAATACTGGGACCCATTACACCTGTTGCACTGTCCCAGATTGGGCATTGAGCCAGTAAACATTTATTAAGTGCCTGCTGTATGCTCAGTACTGTGCTGAGTGCTAGAGACATCAGAGAAAAGCACATTTCTGGCCCTGCCTTTGGGGAGCACAGAGGGTAAGGGGGAGCCGACCTCCAGGGAGGGCACTGGCACTAAGGCTTCTGGGAGGAAGGGAAAGGCGCTTTGTGGGACGTGGCTGCGCATCCCTCTCCGCATCTTCTGTGCGAGCAGCCTTGCTCTTTCCATGCTTGGCCCCCCTGCTCTGGGTGTGGGCTCCCAGCAAGGGATCGTCGCAGAGAATCCTACCTCCTGGGCCGTCCTCATGCCCTGCTCGGTGCGAGGGGGACAGCACCGGGGAGCATGCTCAGACTCCTCGGGGTCCTTGGGCTCACACTCACCTTTGGGCCTCCCTTGGTTTTGGGAACCACAGCCCGGGGGCGGGTGGTGGCCTCAGTCACTTATTAGCTGGGTGACCCTCAAAGGAAAGGAAACCCCAGCCCTTCGAGAGCCTGCTTGCTTTTTCTGGGAGCCCAGACATCATCCATTCCCCTCATTTAGCAGGTGAGCAGTCGGTGACATTTTGTGGCCTGAGGCCAGAAATATTGAAGGTGGGAGCCCAAGGCAGGCCCTCATTTCCAAGCCCCAGGACAGTTGTCTCCTCCCCTCTCCCCCCCCCAATTTTCTTCTTAGACAAGATATGTGGGTCTTGGAACCACTGCTTCCTGTGCTGCCCATCCAGGCTTCCAGACCTCCCTGGGGGCCTCTGAGGGGAAGGGCTGAGACATCCTCCTTCCTGGAGCTCTGAGGGACCCCCAGCTCTGCTTTCTGGGCCCGGGAAGACGCAGCTCCTGTCCCTGTGCCTGTCCCTGTGATGAGAGTGATTGGGAAGGGGGCCGTTGCTGGAGCACTGGGGCTGCACTCCTTCCGATGCGCTTGAACTCTGCCCTAGCCCGTCCCGCGCCCATTCTGACTTCTGGACAGCTGCCGTGGCTGGCACTCTCCCTCTCTGTCTCTGTCTCTCTGTGTCTCTCTCAGCGCCATCACTAGCTGGTCTGTCTGCCGTCCAGCCCCAGCAGAAGCTGGGTGGCCCCTGGTCAGGAGCAGGGGGAGCCCCTTTAGCTCTTTGCCAGCCTCAGAACAGTAGCTGGTGGTGCGGTGATGGAGGGCTGGGCTCAGGTCAAACGCGACCTCAGGCCCTCAACTGGCCGAGTGACCCTGAGCAAGTCACTTAGCCCCGGTTGTCTTAGTTTCCTCAACCACAGGATGGGAGTTAGGACAGCGCCCCCTCCCAGGGGGTCGGGAAGGTCGAGGGAGGTCCTGTTTGTACAGTGCTTAGCGCAGTGCCTGGCACCCAGCAGGCCCTGGGTGCTCGCTTCCTTCTCCCCCCGCCTGGCAATTCCCATCCGCTCTGCTCCCTGTCCCACAGCCCAGTTCTCCAGTCTCTCCCAGCGTTCCCCTCATCTCGTGGTTTAGGAACCTGTCGGAAAAGGAAGCAGGGCCGGGCCGTCCTCCACGGAGCCAATCACTGCTTCCTTCCCAAACCTTCCCCTGGGCACCCTTGTAATTGGGGAGCCCAGAGTTTTCCCAGAAGTCAGAGTCAAGCTCAGTGGCCTCTGGTTCGCGTTCGTTTTTACAAGATTGGGACCACCCCTTCACCCTCCTGTCCTATGGCAGCTCTTCCCTTCTCCTCCATCGCCTTTAAAAGGTCCCTCGGAATGGAGCAAGGGTGGAACCCGTCTTTTCTCTTTCCTGGAATATCGTTCATCAGCCATTATCCCCAGCCAGTCACTAGGGACCCCGTTCTTACCAGGCTCAGGGCCGGGCTGTGGGGAAATGAAGGGGAGAATCCCCGGGTCTTGTCCTCCAGGAGCTCAGGGTGTTAACCAGGGAGGTCACATAGGCTATCTGTGGGTGTACACAGGGAGTGTGGGAGTGTGTGAGTGAGTGTGTATGTGTGTGTGTGTATGTGGTGTGAGTGTGTGTGTATGTGTGTGTGTATGTATGTGTATTGCGTGTGTGTGTATGTGTGTGTGCGTGTGTGTGAGTGTGTGTGAGTGTGTATGTGTGTGTGAGTGTGTGTGTGAGTGTGTATGTGTGTGTGAGTGTGTGTGTGAGTGTGTATGTGTGTGTGAGTGTGTATGTGTGTGTATGTATGTGTATTGCGTGTGTGAGTGTGTGTGTGTGTGTATGTGTGAGTGTGTGTGTGTATGTATGAGTGTGTATGTGTGTGTGTGAGTGTGTGAGTGAGTGTGTGTGAGTGTATGTGTGTGTGTGAGAGAGAGAGAGAGAGTGTGTGTGTGTGTGTGTGTGTGTGTGTGTGTGTGTGTGTGTGTGCGTGTGTATCACTCACATACGCTGGTTTAGGGACAGAAAGGCCAGGACACGCTTGCTACAGAAGGTGTCCATTGAACTGGACCTTAAGGGAAGCCAGGAGCCGGAAGAGAGGATGGAGAACGTTCCAGACCCGGGCGGGGGGACCAGCCAGGGAAAGCACCTGGAGCTTGGAGATGCTGGCCGGCATCGCTGCACTAGGGCAATGGGAAGGCTGGAAGGTGCAGTGAGGCGGGTTAGGAAGGTCCTGTAGGCTCAGGAAATGATCAGGAGCCACTGAGTGTGTTGGGTGGGGGTGGCAGGTGAGACCCAGGAAGATCAGTCGGACATCTGAGTAGAGGACGGATTGGCTTTTGGAGAGACTGAGGGTGGGCAGCCCTCCCCTGCCCCGGCAGCTACTGCAGTGGTCCAGGCGGGAGGGGACAAAGGCCTGCACTAAGGGGGTGGCCCTGTCAGAGGAGAGAAGGGGGCACATTGAAGACGTGTGGTGAAGGCCTTGACAACAGATTGGATGGGGGCGCGGGAGAAGAGATGGGGAGGAATCCAGGATGACAAGGATACTGGAAAGGAGGGGAATCAGGGCAGGAGTGAGCCCAGGTACCTTTGGGGACCCCCAATGCCCCCAAGTTGCAGCAGTAGGAAGCCCAGGGTTCTAGTCCTTCTTCTTATGTCCCCCAGCTTTGTCCTTCCCTCCCCTGAGTGTCAGTCTCCTTATTTGTCAAATGCTGATGGTGATATTTGTAGTGTCCTCCACTGGGAGACGTGGCAGGACCCAAATGGGCTGCAGGCCCCGGGGGCGCTCCAAAGCCCTGGCACGTTGCCTCGGTGACCAGTGGGATCGTTGGGATCCTTGCCTGTCAAACCGTGTCTGACCCTCGTACGTGTTCAGGAAGATTGGCAAGCACCTGGAGGAGGGAGGCCAGGTGGGGGAAGGGCCCAAAGAGTGAGGTTATTTAGCCTCCAGAAGGGAAAGCTCAAGGGGTCTCGTGCTCTCTGTGTGTTCAGGTATCCGAGGGGCTGTTGGGAGGGGAGGGATGCGCTCTCTGCTGCTCAGAGGGGAGGGATGAGCCCCGCGCAGAAGTGGGGGCTAGAAGGAAGCCTCAGGAGGCCAGCTGACGCTCCTGGTCAGGAAGAGCTCCCTAAGGGTGAGAGCAAGGGGCCTCCTGGGTGGCGGGCTTGCCTCCCCCCAGGGTCTGCTGAGAGAGCGGGAAGGGTGCTCCGCTATCAGTGAGAGCCTGCAGGGTGAGGGTCCCACTGGCCCAGCCTCCATCCTGGGAAGAGGGTCTTGTGGTGCTTCCCCGAGGCTCGGGGTTGACGTGCTCCCGCTGGGTCTCCTTGGAGCCATGAGGTTTGGCCTGGCCGAGACCCTCGGGCACGCTGGTGCCAGACCGAGGGGAGGCCCAGGTAATGAGGCTGGCACGGCCTGTCCCTGCCCCGCGGCCTGTCTGCACCGAGCCAGGCCCTTCCCTCGGGGGTCCCCCAATGACTAGAGTTCTCCTTCCCTGCCACCAGCCCCACTGCTTCAGCTCCTCACCAGGGCCTGCGGGGGCACTTGTGCAGTTTGTAGTGCTTGCCTGGGGCGGCCTTGGCTGCGGGCCTGGGAGGCTCCTGCCTCTGCTGCCCACCAGGGCTGGGGCGGGCTCCTCTGAGGAGTGCCGCTGGTGGCAGGGGACTCAGACACCCCACGCTCGCGCGGGCTGCCTCTGCACGGCCACGTCCTTGAAAGAGCATCTCTGTTCACTGGGTCCTACTGCTGGCTGCCCCTGGGCGTCTGACCCCTTCTGGTCTCCCACAGCCTCTCCCTGCCCGCTTCGGTCTCTTCCTGCTCACCCTCCCCCTTTGCTCTGGGCCCCAGCCATCTCCCCCTGCTCTTTGTCTGACCCTCCTCATCTTCACCCTTCTCCTGGCCCCTGGCCTCAACCCTAAGCTCCCCTGGTGACCCCAGCCCCTTCCGTGGATTCAGCCGCCATCTCCACACTCACTGTTTCCCGAGCCGTAGATCAGCCATGACGGAGCTCCTGGGCACATTCTGGGCATATCCTGGGCACATCCTGGGCACGCCCTGGGCACATCCTGGGCATGTCCTGGGCACATCCTGGGCATGTCCTGGGCACATCCTGGGCACATTCTGGGCATGTTCTGGGCATATCCTGGGCACGTCCTGGGCATGTTCTGGGCATATCCTGGGCGTGTCCTGGGCACATCCTGGGCACATCCTGGGCATGTTCTGGGCATATCCTGGGCATGTCCTGGGCACATCCTGGGCACACCCTGGGCATGTCCTGGGCACGTCTGGGCATGCCCGTGATTGTCGCACTTGTGGGGATCACATGAGAGAATCTCGGTGGGTGCCCGGCACACAGCGGCTGCCTTATCGATGCTTGTCCCTTCCCCTGGATGCCCCGGGGTCATCCCAAAGGCAGAACATGCCCAACTCTCCCATTATTCCCAAGGCCATCTCAGGCCCTCGTCTCTTCTCCTGGCAGCGCAGCGTCTTAAAGCACAGGCCTGATCACGGAGCTTCTCTTCAGAAACCTTCAGAGGCTCCCTCTGGCCTCTAGGACAAAGTTGGGCCTTCAAGGCTCTCCTGCCTCCCTTTGCAGGCTGCTGCCCTCCCTGTTCCTAGAACCCGGAGCTCCCCTCACCAGCCCAGCCCAGCTGCCACATCCTCCAAGGGAGCCTTCCAGATTCCTCTCTCTGTCTCCGACCTTGTTCAAAGAGCTTTTGAAATTCCTGTGTGGGGGCTTTGTTTTTACTTCCCTGTGGACACGGCACGTGGAGGGAGAAGTGTCCCAGCTCCCGGACTCACCAGCTGGGAGAGCGGGAATCTCGAAATCTGGGACACACGGGCAAAGACCCCCCTTCCCGTGTCGATCCCCCCCATAAATCTGGAATACAGGGGCATTGACCTCCCCCCTAGGCCTGGGACACAGAGACACTCCCCCTTCCTCCCTCTAGATCTGGTGCAGGGGCTTTGCTCCAGGCCCTGTCTCACTGTCATTTTTCCTCACTCGCCCAGCACATCCCATGGGGCCTGGCACCCAGCAGGTGCCCTTCCAGTGACGTTGCCTCCCACACCTGCCAGCTTGTGGCCTGCTTGGGATTGTGGCCCTCCCGGAGGGGAAGCTGGGAAGGAAGACACTGGGCCTGGGAGCCTGAGAGCCGTGAGGCCCTGGGAGGCCGGAGTCGGCCTGAGGCTGGCACGCAGGGGCAGGGCTGAGGGGGAGCCAGAAACCGCCCGCGGGGGGTGCTGGCCCACATACCTACCTCCGGCCAGGCTGGGGGGGAGCCGATGAGAGCAGGCCCGAGGCCTGCCCAGTGGCTGCTGAGGGAGGCCCTGGGCCGGGGCTCGGCAGGACTTTAGTGCCCCAGACCGAGGGCAGGAGCCTCGGGGACCGGCTGTGGGCCAGGCTACATCTGGGAGACTTCCTGCCCTCAGGGAGCTGCTCTCCTGCTGGCAAGGCCTGACCTGCCGCGTGACTCTGGAGCCCGCCCCTGGGGGCATTTGCCCCGTGCTCCTCGGCCGCTCCTGTGGCTGCTTCCAATTCCATGAGACTTGGTTGGGTCCCATCCCTGATTTCCCCCACATTGTCAGTGACCCTCCTGTGTCCCAGCTGGGCCCTCGGCCTGTATCCTCTTTCCCAGCCCCCTCACAAGAACGTGCCCTAGGGTTTCCCTGGTCCTCAGCACTGGCCGGCCTTCCACCCCCAGGCCCCTCTGGGCCCAGGGGCCTCCAGGCTCTGGCAGCCGCCTCCTGAGAGCTGGCTGCAGGTCTTCGGTGACCTGGAGCCCGAGAGCAGGAAGGGGGGCCCGAGGAATCCTCTTTGCAGCCCCCCCCAACAGCCCACGGCCGCCTGAGGCCTGTGGCAGACCCGGGGCCCCCCTGCGGCTGCCTGGGCCTCGGCTTGTGCTGTGCGGGGGGAGGTCTCTGGACCCCCCGGGCTGGGGTCTGGTCTCTCCGGCTCCGGGGGGGAGGGAGGCCTTCGGACGGTGACGTCGTGCCAGCCGTAGCTTCTGTGTAATGTCAGCGAGGCCGGACGGGGATGGGAGGCGAGGGAGGGGAGGCCCCCGGAGGCCGCTGAGAAGTGACAGTCGGCAAGGCTGCTGTGCGGGAGCCAGAGAGCTCTGCCCGGGAGAGCTCCCGGGCGGGAGAGGAGACGATCTCCAGGCCACTGGGCGCTGACGGGGAAAGGTGGATGGAAGATGGGAACCTCCCCAGGCGAGAGCAGGAAAGCGCCTGGCACGAGGCTGGCGGAGAGGATGGGGCCCTTCGTTGGGCGTGGGCAAGAGTGACTCCTACAGGGATTATTTCTGAGGAGGCCTTTTTGGGGGAGGGGCCTGCTGGTAAATGTTTCCCCCAAATTCGCGCCTCTGCGTTTAATCCGCAGTGTCCCCATTTTCTCCATCTTGACGCCACGAGTCAGGCCCCGGTCGGTAGGTCAGTAGGTGTCAGTGTTCACAGGGAACATTTAACAATCAGCTTTTTGAGTTGACTCCTAGCCCAGCCCTGACTAACTGACCGGCATCGATTCAGAGCTTCCTGTGTGCTGAACTCTGGGGAAGTCACCAAGTAAAGCAGAAACAATCTCTGCCTTCCTGATGCCCACAGACTCACGAGGGAGACGGACTTGGGGGTCACGGGGCTGCCTGTCTGCAGGAGGCCTGGAGCCCCTAGAAACATGGCGGGGTCAGGCAGGAGCAAGAGGGGATGCGGGCAGCTGGAGGACCGAAGGGAGGGGATCATGGCCGGTGGGTGGATCAGCCATTGCTTGGAGACCCCAGTGAGGGAGAGCCTCCCATTCCTATGCAGCCCCTTCTGCGCCGGATCAGCCCTCCTCGGGCCTGGAAACCTCCTGCCTGCCTCTGTGCAGCTCCCCCTTCTGCCCTTGGGGGCCCGGCAGAATAAGACTGAGCCCCCTTCCCCATGAAAGTCTGAGGCGTACTTGAACCCATGGGCCGTGGGATGGAGCCTTCCCCAGGCCCCGCTTGTTTCAGCTGATCTCCAGACCCTTGGCTGGCCTGGTTTCTCTCTGCACGGTCCCCCTCTGTCGGGGCACTTTGCCCCACCCAGGCCAGAGCACAAAGGGATCTCACCTCCCTATTCTGGAAAGCTCTGCTCAAGGGGATGTTTTCTGGCTCACATTGAGCTTTGGTCCACTCAGGGCACTAGATCCCTCTCAGATAAATCACCATCACCCTTGGCTTGTGAATCGCACCTGTCCGACTCAGGTCGCTGCTCGGTGATGCCCGGGGCTGGTGAGGGGATGGGCCGGCTTCTCACGGTTCTTCCAGGCTGAGCCTAGGACGGTGGGCCGGACTGCCCTCCGCCCTTGGGACCAGGCCCTGCTCCCCAGTCTCAGGCCTGTGACATTTCTGTCTTTGCTTTGTTTTTCAGAGTATGATCGATTGGGTTTTCTCCTGAAATTGGACTCAAAACTGTGAGTACTTCAAGGTGGAGGGTTTGTGCTAGTGGGAAATGGAGGGGGGGCTCTCAGAGGCCCGGCTTTGGCCTTGTGGAGGAGGAGGGGAGGCTGCAGACCTGAGCAAACATCTCCCCGTGCTGTTGCCTTCAGGGAAGCTCAGGGTCCCCGGCCGCGGCCCAGCGCCCCCCGGATTGCTGCTCACTTACAGCATCCTGCTGACTCAAGCTCGGCCGTCCCGGCCGCTTCCGGCCTTTTCCCTGCCATAGCCACAGTGCAGAGGGAGCGCAGGGGGAAGGCCTGCTCCGGGGCCGCTTCCTCAAATGGGCAGCGGGCCTGGCCTGTGGGCTCACAGAGAGCCTGGTGTCTTCGGGTTCCGGCTGGCCTTTCATGCCGCTGCCAGGCTGATCTTCGGGCTGCCTAGTGCCTCCTCCCTGGGTGAATCTCCAGGCTCTGGGGGTCCGTCTAGCTTAAACCTCTAGTTCACAAGCCCCCGCCGGTGGGTTTCCCTTTCCTAGTTATCTAACAGACATTTAATGAACCACATGAAGAAAAGCAACAGGAAAAGATTTCTTTCACACAGCCCAGCTCGGGGGTTTTCAAAAAGGCTTGTTTCTTAGAGTTCTGGCTTTTTTCACCTGGCTACCTGGAGAGTCTCAAGCGCCTGTACCAGGTTCTTAATAAAAGGAGGGTCCCCTCAAGTAGTTACTTTCCACAGGCTCAGTCTTGTCTTTGGACCAACTTTCCAGTTGCTGGGTTTGAGGTCTCCTCAGGCTACCCCCCTACTCATGGTGATCATTCCATGTTCTTCCCAATTTAATCTCCAAAAACTAAATTATAAGCCTGTAGGTGATGGTGACTGGCCAAATAACTACCGGACCGTTCCAGGGTTCAGAGATCCCTGTTTTATAACCCTGGGTTGCTTCTAATGCTCATGATTTACATAGAGAGGGGCCAGGAAAAAGATCACGCCCCGAGGCATGCTGGGTAAAGCACAGGCATCTGTACCTGGCAGCCCAGGCCCTCTCTGTTGGACACCTGTCCCTCCCATTCTCTTGGCTCCTGCTCCATGCTCCTTCCACCTAGACGAGCCTCCAAGGAATAAAGGCCCAGCTTCCTCCCCAAGTGCCTTTCCCCAAATGCCCAGGGAATTAAATTGTACCAGAAGGAATATCAATTATGGAAACTGAGTCCAGTGCTGTATGTGGGCTCGGGGCACAAAAGCAAGATTCTTCTCACCCCCCCTTTCCCCCATCTGCTTTGCTCCCCTCCCCCAGCAGGCCAGGAGCGTCCTCCCCCTGTTCCACTCCAGGCCCTCTCCCCCAGGAAGCCCGCCCTACCTTGCAGCCCTCCCCCACAGGAGCACATCTAGAACTTGTTGGCTGGCTGACCTTTTCCACTTTCTGGCTGTGTGAGTCCGTGCCCTCTGTAGCCGGACTGCAGGCTCCTCGAGGGCAGGTCCTCAGCTCCACATCAGGCATTTACTCTGTGTTGTGGTCCTGCTGCTGTCTCTGGGGGCTGGACAAGGGTGGCCCTTCCTTAAATCAGGAGAGAGCTCACAAAATGCTGGGGTCAGCAAAGGCCCCTCCTTGGTGCCCTCCCGTGGGAGCGCAGCTGGCAGGGGCTGTGGTCAGGGCTGGGACCCACTTGGACCCTGCCCTCCTCATCTGGGAACTTCTGCTGCTTCTCAAGACCTGGTTTGCCCAGCCTTGACCTTAGAGCTACTCTTAGCCTCTCCCTTTCCCACATACTCCAGCCTAGAGCCCCAGGCCAGTTTTTGCCTTCCCCAGGGACTCCCCTCAGCCCCGAGGCCAGCTTAGGAGTGTTGGAGAATTGGAAGGAGCTGCATTTGTCAACGACTCAGCTGACCACATGCTCTCTGGTTCCTTCTGAACACCCAGCTATTACTGCACGCAGAAGAGGGCATATATAAAACTGAAAAGAAAACTGTCAGCTCCTTCTCTGGGGGCCTCACACTGACTGTACTGGGGAAGTAGCGTAAGCAGATAAATGAGCATCTCTGGGGAGAAGGCCGGGAACAACTAGGGGCACTGAGACCACTCCCTCTGGGGGTGACGTGGAGCTGAGCCCCGAAGGAAACAAATCTTTGTGGATTTTTTTGATTTTGTTATTAAAGGAAAATCCATTAGCAACTTCTCCCTATCTCTTCCTTCCACACTTATATTTCCACCCACTTTGTCTCAAAGCTTAGGATGGGATGCCCTCTTAATTGTTCTATTAGAATTAACATCATAATCCATGGCTCTCCCCCCTTCAATCTCTCCTACATGCAGCTGCCAGAATAATTTTTCTAAAGCGTATGTCTGTGTTGTTTCCCTACTCAGCAAACCCTCTAGGCTCCCTGTTACTTCTAGGATCAAATAAAAACTCCCGTTTCCCTTTTGTCTCCATGTCTCTGGGACCACTTACTTTGTCTTATTGAAGACCTCAATCAATGCTTGCTTCATTAAGTGATTGATGCTGACATAATTTAACTTCTCCTTGAATGTCTGTTCAATAATTTAGGTCGGTCTTCCAAGCGTAGACCTTCTTATTCCGGGCAGTAAACACCAAGAATGTATTCTGGGGGGCATTTTGAGCTCAACTTCACCTCAACCTGATAACCGTCCTCCAAACGTTTAGGCAAAGTTTCAAGGTCTAACTCATGTGTCTTTAAGGAGAGAGATCATTTAGTTGTATAAAGACCATTGTCTCTGCCATTAAATGGGTATTTCCGGTATCCAGTATTTACATAAATCTGAACATATTCTTTCTGTTGTTACCTTGATAAGGAGATAACATAACTAGGCGGGAGAATCGTGGCCTTATTTAGTAAGTGAGAAAAGCAAAACAGCAGATTTGAGTCAGGGAGAAAGCTCACTTCCAAAGGTAAAGATGTTTCTCAAACTATGTATCCTCCCTCTTGTGACTTCATGAACCCACAAAGTGGCTCCATAATATGAATCATGACAGGGTGTTCTACACAGGGATATGGAGGGCAGGAAGGGAAAGGAGAACGGTCATTTATTATGCATCTGATAAGTGCCAAGTGTTGTGGACTTTACAAATACCTGCTTCAAAACATAGGTGAGAAGACCTTGAGTGCGCTGTGGTTTATTCCTTGTTATTTATTTATTTTTCGTGCCTTGTTAGTTGCTTCTTACATGATTTTTATGAAATATTAAATGATTTATCACCATTCAGGAAAAAGGAAAGGACATCAATAATTTTATTGATAACAAAAGCCAAAAGAGAAATCAATCAGAATTACTGCTCAGAATATACCAGAACCATCATTACATGGGACCTTCAATCCCTATTCTATAGGGATATTCTCTAGAATTTCCTATATTCTATCTTCTCTCTCTTTTCCCCTCTTTTGTCCCCAACCTATTGAGAAAGCAAGAAAGACAAAACAGGTCGGACACTGGTATAATCAAACGAGATGCTTTCCTGCCTTGGCCATGGCTGGTGAATGTCTCTTTTCTCTCTTCCCCTAAATGTGTACCTTAGCTCTCCAACTGAAGGTGGGCAGCCTGTTTTGTCGGGAACACATGTAGTTCTTCTGTATATATTTCCACATTCATCATGCTGCACAACAAAAATTAGATCAAAAAGGAAAAAAATGAGACAAAGAAACCCAAATTAAGCAAACAACAAAAAGAGTGAAAATACTGTGTTGTGATCCACACTCAGTTCCCACAGTTCTCTCTCTGGGTGGCTCTCTCCATCACAAGATCATTGGAACTGAATCATCTCATTGTTGAAAACAGCCACATCCATCAGAACTGATCATTGTATAATCTTGCTGTTGCTTTCTACAATGTTCTCCCGGTTCTGTTCACTTTTCTCTCATCAGTTCAAACCAGGCTTCCCAGGTTTCTCTGAAACCATCTCCTGGAACTTTGTGGGGTGCTAGGAATGGAAAGACTAAACTGAAAGTACCCTTTGATCTCAGGAAACGTCCTTTCTCTGGGTCAGGTCTCCATGTGGACCCTGCTGGTCTAATGCCGTTTTTGGCAAATGGCTTTCTAGTTTTCCTCATGGCTCTCCTGCCTCCAGGCCTTTGCTCATTCTGTGCCCTATATCTGAAAGGTCTTTCTTCCCTCCCAGAAAAAGCCCCAACCAGTGGCCAGTCCAAGGATTCTCTCTTCCTGACGGCCTTCTTTCCTTCCCTAGTATCTCTTTCCTCTGAGGAGCCAGGAAGGGCCTTCAGGGCTAGCCTAAGAACTCTCTATCTGGTGAAAGGGGTGGGCTAGCCGGTCTCTTATAGAGCCCAGGACACTGCTGGGGGGGGTCTGACTTCCTTCCAGGCTCAGGCGGCATGGACCCCTCCCTCCCCCAATACAGCCCCCTGAGGATGGGGCAGCTCCCAGCTCATTTCAAGCGTCTTTAATGAAGCACAGAGAAAATGCAGTGTTTCCTCGCTCCCTCCTCCAGGGAAGGCTCAGCTTGCCAGTCATGGGGCAGAGGAAATGACTTTTGGGGAATTCTCTGGGACATTTTATGACCAACCTAATAAGCATTTCATTTAACTCAATCAATCAGCAAGCATTTGTTTATTGAGCTGCAAACCCTTAGTCTGCACTAGGCCCTGGGAAGGCAAGCAAGGCCTGCTCTGGGGAGCCCTCCTTCTAATGGGGCAGGGGGCAGTGTGTGAACGCCAGCTACCCCCGGGGTCCCACCCCAGGGACATGGGAGCTGTTCTCAGAGGGAGGGTTTGTGCCCATGGGAGACCGGACCTGCCTCTAACCGCTGCCCAGGCCAGAGCCCCGGGCCAGCAGGAATCTTTTACACAGAGGCGTGGGCGGCCCAGAAGGCTGGGCCTGCTCCCTGCCGGGGGCAGCCTCTGTGCCTCAGGGCCTGGGCCACAGGAGAAGAGGGAGCCCGGAGCCACAGCTGATACTGTGAAACAAATGGGGGGGGACTGACTGGCCTCGGCTCCTGCCCGGGGGAGCCAGTGCCTGCCGGAGCTGCCGTCCCGCCCGGGAAGGCCTTCTCATGGTGTCTCTCAGTAATGTCTGTCCCCCCAGCCCTGTGGCCCTTGTGGCTTGTTCCTGACTCCCAGATCTCTGAGCTGGAGCTGCACGAGAGGGCTTGGGACTCAGGGCAAGGGCTTCAAGAGCGGAGGATGGCGTAGAATTGGGTAGATTCATAAAGGGATGTAGTCGGAAAGGGAGAAAAAGGGAGGCCAGAGCAGCACCCATTATTTGAGAAATGGGTGATGGGGGAGGCAGAGGAAGAGTCTGGACTTGGTGAAGTGGAGCAAGAGGCTTGACTCCCCCACTGTAACTGGTCATTCAACAAGCATTTATTAAGTACCTACTGTATGCTAGGCATTATGTTCAGCAGGAGGAATCGGGGAAGAGAGTAAGCATTTATATAGCACCTACAAGGTACTAAACACCATGCTAAGTGCTCTTTACAAATATCTCATTTGGGCCTCACAATAACCCGGTGCTATTATTATAATTCCCATTTTCCAGCTGAGAAAAGTGAGGCAAACAGTGAGTGACTTTTCTGGGGTCACAAAGCTAGTAAATGTCAGAATCCAGATTTGAACTCAAGACTTCCTGATTTTAGGCCCAGCATGGTCTCCACTGGGCCACCAGCTATCTCTGTACAGAGACAGGGTGTGGGGGGGATGCTAGAAGGTGCAGCTGGGCAGCCAGGGATCACGGGCCAGTCTCCCAGAGAGTCGAGGAGGAAGGGAAGCTTGCTAGTTCTGCTCAGGGTTTCCAGCGGGCCCGGTGGGAAGGGCAGACAGACCTGAGTGGGCTGTGGAGGAGCAGGGCCGGGCTCCTGGAGGAGTTAGGGAGCAGCTGGGGATCCAGCCTCACCAGGGCCAGGAAAGGGAAGGGGGCCCAAGGGCAGGAGTCCAGGCAGAGGGCAGTTAGGGAGGGCAGCTCCACTGCCAATGCGCAATGTTTCCGGCCGATCAGAGGGCACAGCGGGTGGGACAGATGGAAGTCTGCTGGGGGACGTGACAGCCAAGAAATTCATGACCCCGAGTAGGACCAAGAAAGCCACAGTTTCCAGGAACGGGGCAGTGATGGGCCCACAGTGCCGTGCCCAGGTCAGGCCACTGAAACGTGCTCAGCGTCAGAAGGAGACTGATCAGCTGGAAAGACCCCAGAGCAGACCACCAGCTGGGGAAGGGCCACTGGAGCATGCTGGCTGGCGATCGGCCGGAGGAAGGAGACTCGGGGACGAGACGAATGTCCTGAAATGTTTGAAAGGCTGCCGCGGGAGGAAGCGTGAGCCTGGCGCTGTCCTGCCTCCGGGTGGAAGCTGAGAGGAAGGGAACTGAGGCTGGGGGTCAGCTTCCTTACAATCCGATCCCTGAGGGCTGTGAGCTACCTCGCCAGGCTGGGCCTTCTCTTCCTGCTGGCCTGGCTGACCAGTGGGAGAGAGGGTGGGATGCGACGCCTTGGAGGCCCCTGCCAGCTGCTGACCAGGAAGGTGAGATCAGCTCGGCTGGAGGAGGTGTTTGTAGACAAGCAGGAACAGCTGTGTTCCATAAGACAGCCTGAAAAAGGGGCTCAAAAGTGAGTCGTGGCAGGAGGGCTGAAAAACCCAGGGCCCGTGTGGCCTGGGGGGCCGAGGGATGCAGCAGAGGGTCCCTCTGAGAGGGGGTGACCCCCTCGTCTGGAAGTGTCTTCTGACAGGCAGCCTCGGTGTCCCTCCCTGCCTTCCCCCCTTTGTTGTACCTTGGGGAGGAGCTGAAAGCTGGGAGGCTGGCGTACGGACCAGTCCGATGGGCCGTGTTCCTTTGCTTTCTGACTCTCCCCTGGAGCTCCTGGCCTGCTCTTTGCCCTGCAGCCCAGCTGGCCATCTCTAAAGAGAGTCAGGTTACAGGCCAAGAGCCTGGTGGGCCCCTCACCCACTGTCGGCCTGCCCATCTGCCCCTTTGGCAACCTCTCTGTGGCACCGTGGGCGTGGTTTTGACTGACTGCTGCCTGGCTTTTGTCACAGGCCAGCTTTCCTCATATCCCAGTCCTAGTCCAAGCCCAGGTTTATAAACTCCTTCCCCCAGCTCCCTCCTGGGAGCCTGGGCTGCCCCTACTGGGAGCAGGAACAGAGGGGGGCACTCCATCCACTCTTCTTTCCTTCTCTCTGCTCACTTATCTCCCTTCTCCCTTCTCTCTCCTTCCTTCCTCTTCCCCCCTTCCTTTCCCTTCTTTTCTTCCCTCCTCTCCCTTGCTCCTTTCCTCCTTTCTCCCTCCCCTCTACCTCCTCTTTTTCTCTCCCTCTTTCTTCTCTTCCTCCCTCTCTCCCATCTCCTTTTCCCTCTCTCCTGCCTTCCTTGTCTTCCTCCTTCCTTTCTCTTCTCCATTGCCCCAAGCCTGACTTGCCCTTTTATGGAACAAATGCTCCCTTTGGAAGCCCGGGGGCTGACTCCCTTTGCTCCCTTGCTCACAGGCTCCTGGTCTGTTTCCTCTGCGTTTGAGCTTTGCCTCAGTAGAAGGCAGGCTCAGAGGCTTCCTCCTTGGCCCCCTGCGTCTGGCTGCGGCCTAGGGTAGATGTCGAGGCTGGGGCCTTGAGCTGGACGGTGGATTCCCAGAGATCCCCCATGGCCCCTAGCAGTGGGCGCCCCACCTCAGCCTGAAGACTGGCCAGAGCAGGGAGCCCACTAGCTCCCAAAGCCGTCCACTTCCCTCGGAAACAGCTCTGGTCGGGGCCCCCTCTGCTTGGGTTCCTGTGAGCCTCCATGTGCCCGCAGGCCCGAACCTGCATGTGACTAAACGGGTCACCCTGCGAAGATCTACGGGAGGGAGGCACGGGCTGCTCCTGGGTCCCGGTGGGTGCGAGGGGGCCAGCTCAGAGACTGGGAGGGGCAGGATGGGGGAGCGGGGGAGCCCGGGACCAAGGCCTGTGAGAGGAGAGGAGATGGATTTTTAGGGCATGGGAGGCAGAGGATGTGACGCAGATTACAGCTTGGGTCCTCCCACAAGTCCAAAGCGCGTCAGCCGTGGGCCGGGAGGACCCCTGCGCAGGAAGCCTTCAGCTCGCCACTGGCTTTGTGTAGCCGCCCTTCCTGCTGAGGGTGGGCCGCTCTCCCAGCCCCCCCACCTGAGGCTCATCTCTGGGTCTCCCTGCTGCACGACACCCCCGGGGCGTCAGTCCTGAAAGATAGGCCCCAGCTTGGGGTCAAGACAAGTGCTCGGTGCCTGCCAAAGGCAGCCCGGCCCTCCTCCTCCTCCTGCCTGGCAGGGGCCTGGCTTACTCTCACCTGCCCTGTCCGTGCCAGACACGTTGTTGGATAGGCTCCACGGGGCAGCCGTCCAGGTATGTGCTGAGCTCCGGGCAGCGGGCTTCCTTCGTCCGCTTGGTCTTTCCTACGTGGATGGAAACTCCTCTGCCCGCATCCAGATCTCTTCCAGGAATCTCGGCGGGGTTATGCCGTGCCATCTGCACCCAGCAGGGCCCCCGCGTCCACAAGGATGCTGCCCAGAGTTCAGCCTGACGAGGGAGATCCTGGAGGATGGGCCGGAGCCAGCTGGGAAAAGTCCTTACGCACAAACTGGAAAGTGTGTTTTATCCTGGAGCTGAGAGGGAGTCCCCAGAACCCGGGAAGTTTTTTTCTGTGATTTCCTGGGAAGTCGTGTTCAGATTCCTTTGCTTTTTCTAAAATTTCTGGGATGTCAATAATTCTGAAATTGCTCTTTCAGCCTACTCTCTAGGTTAGTCTCTAGACTCTGAGAATTTTAGTAAGATTGGTCATAACTCTAATTTCCTTTTTAAAATTTTTATTGATGCTTGTTTTTATACCATAGTCATTTAAGAAAAGTAATCAAGCAAAAGCAAAGGGGACAATGTAGGCAACATTCTGCATCCATTGTCCCCCACCTCCCTACAAAGAGCAGAGAAGTATACTGCTTCTGTTCCCTAGGCCTTAGCATAATCAAAGTTTGGTTTTGGTCAGTGACTGGATTTGCTAAGCACTGACCTCTTTCTCTTCTTCCTCCTCTTCCTCTACCTTTTGCTCCTCCTCTTCCTTCTTTTCCTCCTCCTCTTTTTCTTCCTCCTCCTTTTCCTTCTCCTCCCTTCTCTTCCTCTTCCTTCTCCCTCTTCCTCTTTCTCCTCTGCCTTCTGTTTCTCTTCTCCTCTTCCTCCTCCTCTCCCTTCTCCTTTTTTGTTCTATTGACTATATGGCCTAGAGGTGGTGCAAGGGCTACCAGAGCTTGGATAGATATGGGAATGAGTTTCCCATTCTCTGATTTGTCCAGGTTGGAGCCAGGATTTGACCCGATATTTTGCTGACTTCAAGCCCCAAACTTGGTCTCTTCTCCTTGGATGAATACCAGGGTTTCCCGTTCCTCTGTTCCCTGCCTGAGGACTGGGGCCAGTCCGCTGTGTGTCAGTGGCCGAATGCCTCCTTTCTCCTCCCGTCTTCTGACCGTCTTCATGAGTGCTCCGGCTCAGTCTCTCTTTGCTCACCTTTGCTCCCTCTGTCTTCCGCCTGTGTTTAGTCCTCCTTCAGCGCTTTCCTTGAGAGAAGCCTTCAGTTCTGCTCTGGGAGCTTTCACACTTGGTCTGGAGGATTCTGCACTTGGCTCTTCTTGGCTCATTTAAGTTAATGCTGATTTTACTTTCCCACAAGCATTTTGGGGTTTTCCTTGGTGCATTGCTGATTGAGACATGTTTGAAGCCCAGACTCCCAGGATCTTCTCGCTCCAGTGTCTTCAAGATCTTACAGCTAAAGCCTGCTGATGGTCTTATAGGACAGTGACCCCCCAAATCACGCAGTGAACCCCTCCCCTCATTCTATTGCCGGACTCTTTTGCCTTCTTCATTCTCATTTCAGATTCTAAGCCAATTAGAGAGTTGTTCTGTACAACCTCATTAATTAATCAGTTAGCACTGAGCCGTCACTGTGGTTTATTAAACAAACTGAAAAACCGTTTTCCCTATAAGCTTTTGTTCATTTTCTTTTCTCAAATAGCTTAATCTCATAAACTGAAACAAACATCAGTGTTGCTGGATGTGTTGTTTATTTGCAGTGTGACAACAAAGGACATCAATCATATCGTAATCCCAATAAGTTGGGCACTTACATGTTTCCTCTGTCATATTTAAATACCTCAACGATGTATCACGGTGAGAAAGATCAGCAAGAGCCACTTCTGAACAGTAACTGCTAACTTCTTAATTCTGGAAATGGACTCCCACCATTCATCTCTCTGAGGATTTCAGGCAAAGGCTCTCGAGAATTCTCTTGAAGGTATCTTCCCTAGAATGAGCCTAAGTGGCCTCTGAGGAGAGGTTTCCTTAGTCCTTTCTCTCTGTCCTCAGTGTCTCCTGAGCTACAACATTTTGTACCTTTTTAATGCTAGTTAAATTGCCTTTCTCCCATTATTCTGTTTCTTCCTGAAGATCTAGGAAGAAGATCCAGTCTTTGTGGGAATGAAGTTCCCTCAGAGGCAAGGGTCACACTAGTAAGACAGAAAATCACAGAGCCCTGGCCCTGCAGAATTGGCAGGGTCCTCAGAGGTTGGCTTAGCCCGGCATCTGCCCAAATAGTGATTACCAGATTTACGTTACTGAGTCAAAAGGTCAGCCAGTGCCTTCTTATTTTTTGGTGTGTATAAAATTGCTTTACTAATGTAAATAATTTAGATTAAAGTGATATGATTAAAATGAAGGAAAATAACAAAACTGTTTTCTTCTATTTTCTTTTCAAGATTACTTCTTTTCAAGAACCTGATTACTGGCATTCCTTTTCCATTTTCATCATCTTCAGATTTAATCTTTTAAACTATATACATTTTCTTTTTTCTAGTAAATTTAGTTATTTTTAATATACATTGCTTTATGAATCATGTTGGGAGAGAAAAATCAGAGCAAAAGGGAAAAACCATGGGAGAGAGGGAAAAAAACAGAATAAAAATGAACATAGCATGTGCTGATTACATTCAATCTCCTTAGTTCTTTTTCTGGCTGCAGATGGTGTTTTCTGTCCAAAGTCTATCGGGATTGCTTTGGATCACTGAACCATAGAGAAGAACCAAATCTTTCATAACTGATCGTCGCACATTCTTGCTGTCACTGTGTACAATGTAGTCCTGGTTCTGCTTGTTTCTCTCAGCATCAGTTCATGTAAATCTTTCCAGACCTTTCTATAATCAGCCCGTTCATCATTTTTTAATAGAATTTCGTTACCTTCATGTATCACAACTTATTCAGCCATTCCCCAATTGATGGGCATCTACTCATTTTTTAATTCTTTGCTACCACAAAAACAGCTGCTACAGACATTTTTGCACATGGAGGTCCTTTTGCCTTCTTTATGATTTCCTTGGGATACAGACTGGTAATGGCACTGCTGAGTTAAAGGGTATGCAGAGTTCCATAGGCCTTTGGGCATCATTTCAGATTACTCTCCAGAATGGTTGGATCATTTCACAACTATACTAACAATGCACCAATGTTCCAGTTTTCCCACATCCCCTCCAACATTTCTCATTATCTTTCCTTGTCATTCTAGCCAATCTGACAGGTGTGAAGTGGTACCTCAGAGTTGTCTTAATTTGCATCTCTCTAACCAATAGTGATTTAGAACGTTCTTTTCATGTAACTATAGATGGCTTTAATTGGTCATCTGAAAATTGTCTGTTTGTATCCTTTGACCTTTTATCAATTGGGGATTGACTTATATTTTTACAAATTTGACACAGTTCTTGATATATTTTAGAAATGAGACTTTCATCTGAAACATAGCCAGTATCTTTTTAAATACCTTCAGCAATGTGAAGCTCACTATCATCCAAATATATTTCATTTTTGGAATATCTCTAGTTGTAAAAAAAAGCTTCCTTGTATTGAGTCAAGATATGACACCACGCCACTTCTCCCTGTTGGTCCCCTGATCAGGAGGAAACATCCAACTCTTCTCCATGTGACCACGTTTGGGCACTTGGAAACTGGCAACACATTTCCTTCATGTTCTTTCTTGTGTTTTCCTTTACACTGTTATTGTTTGGCCTTTGTTCTCAAAGAGGACCATGACATCCGGAAGGAGGTCCCATGACATCAAAGGGAATTGGGTTAAAGTGAGGGAGGGCTGTGTAAAGTCACAGGCCTCATCTCCTCCTCCAGAACCACCTGGGTCCAGTGGCCAGATATAGATCAGCGTGACAGGACATGGCCCTCTCCTTTGGGCTAATTAGCTCCTGGGTTCCTGGGCATAGAAACACATGTTCATTCTAACTACAGTGTTTTTGAATAGCCTATAAGCCACAGGGAAACACTGATGCTTAACCAAACACAAAGAGACACGTAGAAACGATTGGCTAGTTAAAGGTCTGGAAGTTTAGGTGGACTACAAGCTAAGGTAGCAGTGTGGAGCTGTAGCCAAAAACATCCCTAATGGGATCTAGGGCTTCCTGAGGGAGGTACAACTTTCATGAGAGTCCCGGTATCGGTTGCCCATGTCAGACCTCATATTGACTATTGAGTTGAGTCAGTCGGCAAGCATTAAGCACAGACTGGGTGCCAAACACTATGTTAGGTCCCCGTGATACAAAGAAAGGTAAAAACCCTGTGGGGAGACTACATGCCAGCAACTATGTACATAAGGGAGATGATAATAACAATAAGTCATATTTTTCTAGTGCTTTCAGACTTGCAAAGGGTTTTGCTTGTGCCGGCACCGTAAATCTGGGTCTCGCACTTTTAAGAGAACATTGCGCATCAGTGGCGTCCGCTAGGTCGGCAGCCAGAGTGGTGGAGCCCCTCCCCTATGAGGGCCCCTCTGGGTGGGCTCCCTTTCTGTGTTGTCCTTCCCATTAGAGCGTAAGCTTCTCGAGCGCAGGGACTGCCTTTTTCTTACTTGTATCCCCCAGTTCTTTGAGCACTGTCTGGCCTGATTATTGAACTGAATTAGTGAGAGCTGGGGCCATTTCCTTTTTGTCTTTGTGCCCTCTGTGGCAGCACAGGATCAGGCTCCAGATTCACTGCTGTTCAGTGAGTCTGTGCTGCTCCTGTAGCCGCAGATCTGGGGGCCTTGTCCCTTGGGGCCTAGGAGGGGGACAATGGATCTGTGATGTGGGGTCCAGCGCATGCTCTGTCGAGGACGAGAGCCAAACATCTGGGGTGGCCTTGGACGTCCTCAGCAGCCTGTGGCATTTTGGACTTGGGCCTGCCAGTGAAATGCTCCCTGTTCAGAGACTCTTGTGGTTTGGGTTGCAGATGGCCTGGGGGTCCCGCACCCGTGCAGGGGCTGCTGTGGGGAGTGATTCAGCCGGCCCAACACTCCCCCTATTCTTCTCCTGCACAGGCGGCGTGGCTCATGGCAGTGGCATTTTAATTGAGGAATGGCCTTGACTTTGCCTGTTTGTTGTAGAAGGGGTCAGAGGGGGCACTTCTTTGTGGGGGAGGCCTTCTGGAGCCCCACCGGGATGCCAGGATGAGGAGGGACTTGGGCCTGCCTCATCCCTTTCACTACCTCTGGGGACTAAAGTCTGCTGACCTTTGACTCGGGCTGCGTGTCCAGCCCAGCAAGCACAATCCCGCACTGGAGGGGACGGGCCCCTCTGAGACAGCCTGACTGCTCGCCCGTGTGCCTTCCCTCGTGTAGGGATAGTTAGGTGGGCAGCGAAGAAGGCTTCGGCTGGTCCGATTTCAGGGACCATCTGCCTTCTGTGGTGCAGTATGTGGAGGGCTGGGGCCCGGAGGCGGGAAGATCCGAACTCAAATCCCATCTTACCCACTCAGTGGCTGTGTGAGCTTCACTTCATGGCAGCCTGCTTCAGTTTCCTCAGCTGTAAAATGGGGATAATAATGGCCCTTATTTCTCAGAGTTGTAAGGCTCAGATGAGATAATTGTGAAATTCTTAGCCTGGTTGCAGAGAACATGGTAGGCATTTCATGAATGCTTTCTTCCTTCTCATTCCCCCTTCCTGTGACAGCCTCTCTGACCTCGGCAGCCCAAGCGCTCAGGGGACTCCCAGAGGCCCCTGCCACACAATGGCAGCATCTTCGGGCACCCCCTGGAGAGAGCTGCCGGGGCGTGCGGGTGTAAGAAGCCGGCCTGCCTCTGGCCCTCAGGAGGGCTCCCAGCGGCCCCCCCACGGGCCTCCTGCCTAAGCCAGTGCCAGACTGGGGGGTTTCTCCGGACGTCCCCTTTCGCACCGAGGCAGAGGCTGCGGCCCTCGTGTCTGGAGGATCCTGCCGGAGATGGGCCTTCGGTCTCTCTGTCAGGCTCTGGTCCCTAGTCTAGGGAAGGAGGTTCCCACTCCCGCTGACTCAGACCTGTAGGGGGTCCCAACGGCTGACCTTCGGGAAGATTTCCAGCCCAGAGATGCCCCTGCTCCGAGCCCTGGGCCCATGGGGCTGGCCCCTCCATCCTTCCCATCAGCCCTAAACCGTGCCGCTCCCTGCAGTGGGAACGGTGTCTCTGGCTCCCTTGGTGATCGCGGGGGCAGTTCCCTCCATCTCCCCAGCCTTCCGAAAGAGGTTACATGGGGGCCCAGGCCCTCCTCCCCGTCTGCCACAAAGGGGGTGAACCTCCCGTCCTTGGAGGTGTTCAAGTGGAGGCCAGGGCCCTTATTAGGGATGGGGGCAGGTGGTCGGCCCTTGGCTCGGTGCTCCGGGCTCCTTCCCTAGTGGCTTTCCGGGGGAGGGGGCCTCCAGGCTGGAGACGGTCTGGGATTCTGGAAAGTCAGAGGTTTTTGTGAAGGGCCAGTGTGGGGTGATGGAGTGGGGGCGCCTGGGGAGGAGCGGGGAGGACGCTGGGCCTGCTAACTCCGGCTCCTTTTCCCCCACAGGCCTGCAGAGTTAGCCACCAAGTATGCCAACTTGTCAGACGGGGCTTGCAAGCCTGGCTACGCATCCGCCCTGATGACCGCCATCTTCCCTAAGTAAGTGTCCCTGCCCCCCAGACCCGCTCACTTGGCCGGGGGCTCAGAGCCCGCGACTTCCCCACATACTCGGTGAGCTCGGCCGAGTGTGGCCCATTCTTTGGGTAGGGGGCCCTGTCCTGGGCTGCTCTCCGCCCCCTGGGCCTCCCGCCCCCCCGGGCTTGGTAGGATGGAAATAAAGGCTGTGGTGAGGAGGTGGGGCCCCGGGGGGCAGCCCAGGAGGTGAGGTGCCCACGACCACCCCGAGAAATGTTCTGGTCAGCAGGACTGTCTGGTCAAACTGTGCTCACGGGCGCTCTGGAGAGATTAACTTCTGTCCCTGAACATAATCTCTGAAAGCAATCTCTGGGGGAAGAGGGCGGGGGCAGGGGGCAGGGGCTAGGGGCTTGGTCTGCCTATTGGCAACTGACTCGGCTCAGCTCAGCCAGGCTCCCGCTGGGGCTCCTTCTGGGCCTCCTATGCCCTTCTGGCCACGGAGCAGGGTAGAAGCTGGGGGAAAGCACTGTCTGCTCTTTGCCAAGGAAAGTAGCCTGGGTTGGGCTCCGGCAGCTCTCCTGAGAGGGGACGCCGCAGAGAGAGGGCTCGGGCCAGGGAGTTGGGGCATGGAAGCGCGTCCCCGGCGGCCGGGCAGGGAGGAGGCTGCCCTGCCGGCCTTGGCTTCTCCGGGGCCCTGCCTGGCCCTCCCCTCGCTCACTGCGGGTCCTCGACCTCCCTGTTGGCCCTGTGTCCGTGTGGGCCTGGGGGGGCCGTTGTGACCCTCTTGTCCCACGCACAGTCCGGCAGTCAGGTGGCCCAGGGAGACATTGTCCTCAGGGGCCCGGATTGGCAAGTGGGAGCCGCGTGCCTGCGTGACCGGCCAGCCCGGGCGCCAGTGGTCCGCGGCACTGAGAGCCTTCCTGGACCCGCGGGGCTGCCGCTCCCCAGGGACTCGGGCCCCTGAACCCCGACCTGTTCAACAAAAGCCGGGGGCTCCTGGGTGCGGTGGCCGTGGCGGCTGCGAGAACAGCGCTGGGCCCGCTGGGCCAGCGCGGGAGTGGGGCCGCCGGGGGCAGGTGAGCGCCTTCGGCAGCCACGTCCGGAGCCTGCACTAGGGCCGCGGCTTGTGCTCCCAGCCTGGAGTGAGCAGCCACGTAGCGTTCATCACCTGGCTTGGGGAGGAGGAGGGAAAGCTGCTCCCGGCCCCCGGCGAGGCAAAGAGCTGAGCAGAGGAGCCAGTGGGGAGGAGGGGCTGAGGGCCCGCGGGCCGGAGGGAGGAACACGAAGCACTTCGTCCTTCGGGGCCCAGGAAAGTGATGGCGGACCAGAAGCACGTGCCGCTGCCTCTGGGAGGCAAAGCCCCCGCTGGGCCAACACCGAGCTCAGGGCCTTGTCGGGGGGGGGGAGCCAGAGCAACCGCAGAGCCGGCTCTGAGCGCCAAGGAGCCCCAAATCACAGGCAGCCGGGGAAGTTCCAGAGTCCGCCCCCAGCCCCGGGTCTCTGTGTCTTGGCCAGCCCCTGCCGGGTCCTGCAAGGTCTCCCTCTGGCAGCCATGTAGCTTCCTTTTAGGAAAGCAGTGTAATCAAAGGGAGAAAGAAAAGGAAAGAAGGAGCAGGGAAGGAGGGAGGAAGAGAAGGTCAAGGAGGGAGAGGGGAAGGAGGAGAGAAAGAGGGAGAAGGAGAAAGACAAGGGGAAAGGAGAGGGGGAGTAGAATAGAGAAAGGGGGAAGAGGAAAAGAAAAAAAGGAGGGAGTTCTTGAGGATTCATTTCTAGACTTTTCTCTCTAAAATTGTGGCCAAGGGTTGGGGAGGAAATTTCTCTTTCTACCACTGCCACCAGCAGGGAAGACGCCTTAGAGCAGAAGCACGTGGAGGGGAGACGGGTGCTCACGTGGCCTGAGAGGGAAGACCTGGGAGTCCTGAACCCGTCTCCGTGGGGCTGGGGCGGATTTTGACTTCTCCCGGGTGGCGTGGTCTTGTCCTTGGGCCCACCGGCCAAAAAGGATTTCTGGGGCAGCCCCACCCCCTCATTGCTGATATAACATTTCATTTCTCCGGGGGAGCTCCTTGGAAGGTGAAAAGAACAACTTGGCTTGGCTTCTGTGCGGGGTCCTGCCGATGTAACAAAGGGGACACAGAGGAAAGGGCCCTGGGACTAGAGTTAGGAAAGCCTGAGCTCAGTGCGCTTGAGTATGGGGTGCACTAGAGCCTTGTGATCTTTTTCAGGGGACACATCAGCACAGCCGCCTAGGGCGGAGCTGCTTGGAGGGAAGGACAAGTCGGTCCTCCCTCACCACCCCCTCAGCCCAGAGTCGGCTTTCTCCAGCTATCGGCCAGCCAACCTGAGCCCGGCCATCTCCTCTCCTTTCTCTTTCCACCTTTCGCCTTTGCTCTGGGAAGGGTAACCAGAGCCCTAGGAGCACTGGTACTGGAAAGGAACCCGCATTCCCTCTTCACTGTCGCTGGCTCCGCCCTTCCTTCCACTTGTCATCTCGCTGTTAATGTGGCAGTTCTCCGATGGCGGGGACTGCCCTGGATCCCAAAGTCTCGCCGAGTGCCCGGGGCTCAGCAGATACTTAGGAATGGGGTGATCGAATGCTTGGGAAGTTAGGTTTTGAACCAGATATTCCACAGTAGGTAGAGGCTCCTACAAACAAGCAATAAACAGGCCAGCTCACCTGAATTTTCCCCAGTTGCCCTCTACCCAACTTTAAAAGAGTGCCTCAAATTGAATTCTGGAGCAACAAAATAAAATAAAGGCCCGGGTGAGCCAATTTCCAGCCCCAGGCAACGTCGGAAGTTTGCAGGAAGGTTTGTTGCACCAAAGTGGTGACTGGTCCTGGACAACCAAATGCAGAGAAGCAGAATTTTTCAATACATCTCTCCAGATCATAATGCAGTAGAAATTACATTCAATAAAGGACCACGGAGACATAGATTAAAAATTAATTGTAAATTAAATAATCTAATCCTAAAGAATGAATGAGTCAAAGAATAAATCATAAGAAGCAATAAAAAATTTTGTTTAAGAGAATGAAACCAATGGAATAATATACCAAAATTTATTTTGCAGCAAAGCAATACTGAGGGGGAAACTCTAATTCTAACCACTTACATCAATAAAATAGAAATAGAGCCGATCTATGTATTGGGCATACAATTAAAAAAAACAGAAAAATAACAAATTAAAAATCTTCAGTCAGACACCAAATTGGAAATTCTAAAATCAACAAAGAGATTAATAAAACTGAAAGTAAAAAACTACTGAACTAATAAAACTAGGAGTTGATTTCATGGAAAAAGCCCCCCACAAAATAGACAAATCATTGATTAACTTGATTTTTAAAAGTTAGAAGAAAATCAAATTTCAAATAAAAAATGAAAAGGATAATGCATCACTATGAAGAGGAAAATTGTAATGTCCAGACTAGCTCTCTGGAGGACCTCGGGATTAGCCTGAGTCCTTGGTCTTAGTGGAGGAGCGAGGGAGGCAGGAGGGCCACCATGAGGCTGATCAAATATGGAGTCTGGAGTCTGGCATCTTCTCTTGTGTCTGTGGCTGAGAGAGCATTCTGTCTCTGTGACTCCCTTAAATACCTCATTATGATTATATCACTATGACACTGAGTGTGGGCAACCATTGCATCACCATACTAAGTACTAAGTATATGCTTAGCTTAAGTACCTTACTGAGCTAGATTTAAGTATACCTTTTCAGAGTTCTGGCCCTCCACAGAAATTAAAGCAGTCATTAGAACTTAGTTTGCTCAATTATATACCAATAAATCTGACATGCTGGGTAAAATGGCTAAATATTTATAAAAATATAAATTCCCCATAATAACAGAAGAAGAAATAGAATACTTAAATAACCCAATTTTAGAAAAAGAAATCAAATAAGCCATTAGTGAACTCCTTAAGAAAAAATCCCCAGGACTAGATGGGTTCATAAGTGAATTCTACCGAACGTTTAAAGAGTAATTAATTCTAATATTGTATAAATTATTTGGAAAAGTAGGCCAAAAAGGAGCAACACAAATATTGTTTTGAAACCTAAAGCAAGAAGAGCCAAAACAGAAAGAAAACTGTAAATCATTTTCCTTGATGAATACTGATGCAACAATTTTAAATAAAATACTAACAAGGAGATTATGGCAATATATCACAAATGACCAGGTGAGATTTATGCCAGGAATGCAAGACTGGGCTCAATATTAGGAAAACTATCAACATAATTGACCTTATTAGAAATAAAGCTAACAAAAATAATATTATATCAATAGATGCAGAAAAAAAGCTTGTGACAAAATACAACATTCTTATTAAAAACACTAGAAAGAATAGGAATAAATGGAGCTTCCTTTAAAATAATAAATATTGTTTAATCTGACCCATTTGAGTTTTCTTGGCAAAGATATTGGAGTGGTTTGCCATTTCCTTCTCCAACTCAACTTACAGGTGAGGAAACTAAGGCAAATAAGGTTGTGACTTATCTAGAGTCACACAGCTAATGGTCTAAATTTAGATCTGAACTCAGGTCTTCCCGACTCTTGAGCCAGTACTCTATCAACTAGTCCAAATCTATCTAGAATGACCTGAAAGTTTTATCTGTAGTGGGCATAAATAGAGGCCTTCACAGTAAGATCAGAAATGAAGCAAGGATGCCTATTGTTACTACGATTATTTAATATTGTACCAGCAGGGTTAGCTGTAGCAAAAAGAGAAGAAAAAGAAATGGGAAGAATTAGAATTGGCGATAAAGAAACAAAACTATCGCTTTGCAAAAAATATGATTACATACGTGGAGAATCCTAGAGATTCAACTAAAAAACTAGTTGAGATAATTTTAGCAAAGTTGCAGGATATAAAATAAACTCACATAAATCATTAGCATTTCTTTACATTGCCAATAAAACCCAGCAGCAAGAGATAGAAAGAGAAATGCCATTTAAAATAATTGGAGATAGTATAAAATAGTTGGTAATCTACATGCTGAAACAAACCCAGAAACTAAATGAATACTGTTACAAAACACTTTTCGTGGAAATAAAGGCACATCTAAACAACTGGAGAGATAGGAATTGAACATGGAGAGGTTGAGCCAATATAATAAAAATGATAATTCTGCCTGAATTAATTTACGTATTCAATGCTACATCGATTATATTACCAAAAATTATTTTGTAGAACTAGAAAAATAATAAAATTCATCTGGAAGAACAAAAGATCAAAAATATCAAGGGAACCAAAGGAAAAGAAATGGGAAGGAAGATGGCTTAGCAGTACCAGATCTCAAAGTATATTATAAAATGATAATCATCAAAACAATTTGCCACTACCTACAAGTAGAGTAGTGAGTCAGTAGAACTGATCAGGTATACAATACACAGTAGTAAATGACCATGGTAATCTAGTGTTTGATGAACCCAAAGATCCAAGATTCTGGCACAAGGAATTACTATTTGACAGAAATTTCTTGGAAAACTAAAAAGCAATTTGGCAGAAATTAGGAATAGATCAATATTTCACAACGTGTAGTGAAATAATGTCAGAACAGGTACATGATTTAGATATAAAGGGTAGTATCATAAACAAGTTGGGGGGGGGGCATGAAACATTTTACCTGTCAGGTTTGTGGATAAGAGAAGAATTTGTTCAAACATGAGATAAAGAACATTATGAGATATAAAATGGATAATTTTGATTACATGAAATTAAAAAAGTTTGCACAAATAAAATCATTATTATCAAGATTAAAAGGAAAGCAGAGCACCAGCTCTGAAGTCAGGAGGACCTGAGTTTAAATCTGGCCTCAGACATTTAATACTTTCTAGCTGTGTGACCCTGGGCAAGTCACTGGGCAAGTCTCAGCAAAAAAAAAAAAAAAAAGGAAAGCAGGAAACTAGGGGGAAAATTTTTTTGTTACATTTCTCTAACAAAAGTCTTGTTTCTCAGATATCCAGAAAAGTGAGCCAGATTTATAAAAATAAGAGCAGTTCTCCAGTTGATAACAGACTCAAGTTTTCAGAAGAAGAAATGAAAGCTATCTAGAACCATATAAAAACATTCTAAATCACTACTGATTAGAGAAATGCAAATTAAACTAACTCTGAGATTTCACCTCATACGAACAGATGAGCTAACATGACAGAAAAGAAAAATGACAGATGCTGAAAGGAATGTGGAAAAATTGGGACACTAATGCCCTGTTAATGGATTATCACCAACTATTCTCTTTGATTTTTTTAAGACATTTGGGGCTAAGTGACTTGCCCAAGAAATATTAAGTGTCTTAGACCAGATTTGAACTCAGGTCCTCCTGGCTCCAAGGCTAGAGCCCTATCCACTGTGCTGCCTAGTTGTCCCCATCCAACTATTCTGGAGAATAATTTGGAAGTACATAGAAAGTGTTATAAAACTGTCAGGATGCACATCAATTGGGCAAAGACCAAACAAGTTGTGTATGATTGTGATAGAATACTATGTTGATGAAAATGATGAGCAGGATGCTTTCAGAAAAACCTGGGAAGATTCCTATGAACTGATGCAAATGAAGTGATCCAAGCAAGAAGAACACTGTACGTAATAATAACAATAATTCATTGATGATCAGTTATGAATGACTTAGCTATTCTCACCTATATAATGATCAAAGACAATTCAGAAGGACTTACACTGAAAAATATTCTCCTCTAGTGAAAGAACTGATGGAGGCTCAATGCCGATTGAAAGGTATTTTAAAATTTTTCTTTATTTTTCATTTTTCGGTCTGTATTTTGTTTTGCAACATGGCTAATATGGAAAGAGAAAACGAAAAGGAGAGAATTTGGATTTCAGAATTTTAAAAAAATGAATGTTAAAATTTTAAAAAATATTTAATTGAAAAATAAGAGAAGGGGAAAAAACAAAAGTAATAAACAGTGAAAAAAGGCAAGGAAGTTCCCATTTGAGGCCTAAGGTCCCAGAGTTACCCCAGCTTGACCACCCAGAAGCCAAAGAGAGGTCCCAGATGGTCTCCCTGGGAGCAATGACACTCCAGTCCAGCACAGCCAGGAGGAGTAAAGGATGGCTTTCTTTAGTTCCAGTCTCGTCTCTGCTCATCATGGAGAGCTCACCTTTCGCAGACTGATTTGGGCACAGACCCAAGAAAAGCTAAGACTTTAATCTGGCAGGATCCATTCCCAAACAGCATGGCTGTGATAGTCTGCTGAGATGTAGCTTGTGCCTTCCTGCCCTCGCCCGGAGTTCCCACTGCCTGGCCTTGGCAGCGAAGGCTCCAGCCCTCCCCAGCCCTCTCCTGCTGGCTCTGACTTCTATCCCTATTAAAGCCCATCCCATGCCGCCTTGGGTAGGGAGCTGCCGGGTAGGCACGTGGCAGGGCCCAGAGCTCCTGAGAGCGGCGATTTCACGGGCAGGAATGGAACTGTGCTTCTGCGGCATGGGGAAACCTCGGTCAGCCAGCGCGCCATTTTTAAGTGACTGAGATGTACCCGAGATGGAGATTCATGGGCAGAAACAAAGCAGGCTCCATGCTCAAGGAGCAAGAACAACGCCAGCAGGGAGAGAATAGGTGTCTTTATATGTACAGCACAGGAAGAGAGTGAGAAGGGGCGACCAGGAAGCCTTTTTGTAGAAGGTCTTCTCTGAAGAAGAGTGTTCCAAGTGTGGAGGGTCCTGGTGCAAAACCTCGATGTGGGAGCTAGTGCTGTACTTAAGGACCAATAAGAAACCTCGTTTGGTTGGTTGGGCTAAAATGCATGGGTGAAGAGCCAGTAAAGAAGTCCAGAAGAAATGATGGGACAGGTACGAGGAGAACAAGGAGAGAACAGTCTCACGGAGACCCAGACAGACCCATGAACACCTGTTCTTTTCTTCTGGGTTCTGTCCTTTTCACCGTAATAGCTTTAAATGATGGGATTCTTCTTTATTTTCTCATTCTAGCCCACTTTTGGCTTTAGACTTGAAGTGTGACAGAGCCACACTTCTGGGGGAACTTCTAGACTGCTCCTGCTGCTGCTTTCTTATGGGTATTGACTATTGTGTTACTCCAGGACTTCAGGAACAGTTCAGGCTAAAGACCTATTAGCTCTCAGAGTGATCAGATACAGGGCAAAGCATGATGGCTGTGCTTGACTTGAGTTTGTGGCTGAATAGCAGGCTGGTGGGCTTGCCCCTTTTAGACTTCCAGTAGACTCATTTCAGAACTCAGCCCCTGTTAGTCAGCCAGTTGGGAAGCTCTGCTACCAGAGGGACAGAACTATTGGCTGCCCTTTGATCTGGGCTTCCTGTCCTGGTTCTTCTGTAGGTTCTGCTCCTGGGGCTGGAGGTGCACAATTGCTGTTTGCTTTTGAGTTTGCTCCTCTCGATGAATAGCTTAAAGCCCTCAATCCCTCCTTTCCTTGTCATACCACCCCTAAGGACAGCTACCCTGCTCAGTCATCCCTGGATATGGGACCTGGAACTGGGAGGGGAAGTACAAAGTTTCCAGTGAGCAGTTCCTGCACCAGCAGAGGCCCTCTCTGCTCTGAGGCTCTTCTTTCCCTGTTCTCTGCCTTAGAATGTTTTACCTAGCGTGACTGTGGCCAAACCCTCTCCCCTGTGTCTATAGACCTACCTATGCTTCCTCATGTCAGCCTGGACTGAAAGTCATTCAGCTGTGTTTTTTCTTACATTTTCTAATCAAGATTCAGGCTCCTGCATTTTCCAGATCTTTTTGAATGACTTGTACAGGGGAGAGGAGGGGAGTTGGTTTATTTCTTCATACTTCTCCACCATCTTGGCTCTACTTTCTATTTTTATTGATTTTTTAGTTGGGATGGGGAAGGCAGGAAGGTTAGAAAATAAATGTTTGTTCATTGGAAAAATTTTCATTCAAGATAATCAATTATAAAGGAATAGAAGGATAATCACCTTGCTTGGGGATGAGCCAGTTGAGGGTGGAAGTAATAACAGATTTGAAGGAGAAGTACTAGAGGAGTCTTCCTCTAGGAAGAGTGTGAAGGGGTAGAAAGGGTATATGCTGCCACTGGGCAGATGAGAAGAAGGTGGCTGGGTGGATTGTGAACCATTGTTAGACAGAGAGGGCCATGTGAGTCAGTGCTTACCATGTACTCATGAGCTTGGATGGCATTGGCTCCGTGGTAGGGGTTCTAAGCCGAGCAATCCAAGGCTCTTGGGCCTAATTACTGGAGATTCAAAGGCTTCTGTAGCAAGGCAGGTGGGGTGGTGTATGAACCATGTGCCATAGGGAAAGCAGTTTGGCAAACGATTTGGAAAACTTAAAAGGTTGTTGAGGTTTTAAATGCTTTGTCACTTAAATAGATCTGCACACATTTTAGCATCTTTAGAAATAAGTGATTTCCGTGTAAAAATATTTTTTAAGCTTTACATCTCTTCTTTTGAAATCACACTTAAGGACGTTTATATCATACATTGGATAGTGATTGTCCACTGTAGGTGGTTGATTAAGTTTGCTGTTCTGTTAGAACATCGATGTTGTAATATTGACCTAGATTAAAAGAAAAAATTAATTAAAAAAAAAGGACAGACTGGATGGGGAAACCAATGAAGAGACTGTTGCAATAGTCTGGGCAAGTGGAATTGAGGACTTGACTTTAGGCTAGTGGCCTGGCAAGTAGGGAAAAGGGGACAGATGCTAGAGATGTTCAGAAGTTAAAAATGAGAATTGCCAACAGACTGGATATCTGGTGAGAGTAAAGAGTCAGAGATGGCTCTGAGATTGTGAACTTGGGTAAGTGGAACAATGGGACCAGTTTCCACGGAGAGAGGAAATTGGGAACAGGGTGGGGATGCCTAGAGGGGAAGAGATTCCCTTTTGGCCTCGTTGCTTCACCAACATACAGTTGGGGATGTTTAGCAGTTGTGTCGTAGGACTGAATCCAGAAAAGAAAGGATGAGTGGTTATGTAGATTTAAATTATTTGTATAGAGAAGATCCTATCTGGAGTGGGTGAAATCAATTGAGTGTGTATGTGTGTAGGTAGCCAAAGCACATCCCTATGTGAAGGGGACAGGGACTGGAGGAAAAGGCAGAAAAGGAGACCAAGGCAGAGCAATCAAGGAGGTTGGAGAGAAACCAAGAGAGAGCAGGGTCAAGAAAATCTAGAGTGGAGAGGGAAGTCAACTGTGGGGAAGGCTACCAACAGTCAAGACAGATTCTGGCCTTAACATCTCCAAGCTGGTCAATCCTTCCTCCTGTGGCATGAGCTCCAGGACTTCCCTGTGTTGGTTGTCTTCTTTGATGTCCTTTCATCAGTCAGTGTCTAGTATCTAGACTGAGCCCCGTGCCCCAGGTGGTCCTGGGAGCACAGATACCTAAGACAACCTTGGTTTTTGTTGGGCTGGGACTCATACGAAGTTTTCAATGCACTAAAAACTCTCAGGTCTTTTGGAGACAAATAACGGTCTAGTCATCCTCTTCCCTTCCCATTCCATGCTTGCTTTTGTATGGTTGATTTTTTGAACTCAAGGTTAAGATTTTACATTTATTTCTACTGTTATTTAATTTTATTCAACCAAAATTTCAATCCTTGAGAAAGATCCTTTGGGATCCCAGCCCAACTAGTCAGTACATTGACTGTCTCTTATAGAAAGATTTTAATTAGCACATTGAATGCCAAAGAACCCCCTAAAGAAGAAGCCTACATTAAAAGTTGATTGGGACCATTACAATGTCTTTTTAGGTCCAGCTGCCCCAGCAGTCCCACATCCACTGAGCTCTGCTGTGTCTAGCACACATCGATCTTTAAAATAAGAGTAACATGAGAGAGCTGGTTAAATACACTACTAAAATCTAGGCTACTCAGTCATTTATTAAATGCCTATTGTATACCAGGCCATGTGCTAAGTGCTAAGGATACAGAGAAAGGCAAAATCTCAGTCTTTGGCCTCGAGGAGCTCCCAGGCTAACATAAGCCAATAACTGTGCAGAGACGGATAGTGTGAATGGAAGGATTGCAGAGGGAAAGGACTGGCAGCAGGCCCTGTAGAGAAAGAGGAAGAGATTGGGCCAAGACTTGGAGAGAGTGCTCCAGCCATGGGCCCCAGAGTTCAGAAATGGGAGACAGAAGTCACACATGAGGAACAGCAAGGGAGGCAGCAAAGGGGACAACCAGCCCTTCCCAGGGTGCTCAGCCAGGGCCCTGATTCACTGCTGCCCTCCCTCTTCTTGTCTGAAGCCAGAATGGCAGGAAGCAGGACACTGGAGAAAGAGAACCAGGGGCAAAACTTTCTTTTGATGTAATTATCTTCGTTGGCTGACCTGGGGTAAGGTCACACTTCCTCCTCTATGAAATAAGAGTTTGTCCTGGATAGCTTAGAGACCCCTCCCAACACTAGATCCAGAATCCTGAATTGTTCTTGGGCTTTCTTTTTTAAAAATTTAATATACTTTTATTTATCTCATTAAATATTTCCTAATTACATATTAAAAATTTTAACATTAAAAAATTTTTTTAATTTAAATATTAAAAAAATCTCCATTCTAGATTTGCCCCCCAAATTAAAAATTAAAAAAATTTTAAAATCCAAATTGTTTTCCTTTCTCCTGCTCCTTTCCCACCATTCGAGAAGGCAAGCAATTTGATATAGATTGTACATGTAAAATCATGCAAAACACATTTCTTTATTAGCCATGTTGCATAATAAAACACCCAAAGACAAGAAACAAAGAAAAACTGAAAAAATATATGCTTCAATTTTGCCCTCAGAGTTCATTATCAGTTTTCTCTCTGGAGGTGGATAATATTTTTTTGCTATCTTGGGTCCTTTGGAATTGTCTTGGATCATCATCTTTTTTTAATTAAAGCTTTTTATTTTCGAAACATATGCATGGATAATTTTTCAGGATTGACCCTTGCAAAATCTTGTGTTTGGATCATCGTCTTGAGGAGAGCGGCCTAATCTTTTTTTTTTTTCCCCTGCACTCAAAATTTAATGTTCTTTTTTTTTTTTTTTTTTGAACAGTCTTTAATTTTATTTTGTTTAATAATAACTTTATATTGACAGAATCCATGCCAGGGTAATTTTTTACAACATTATCCCTTGCACTTGCTTCTGTTTCGATTTTTCCCCTCCCTCCCTCCACCCCCTCCCCTAGATGGCAAGCAGTCCTATATATGTTAGATATGTTGCAATATATCCTAGATACAATATATGTTTGTAGAACCAAACAGTTCTCTTGTTGCACAGGGAGAATTGGATTCAGAAGGTAAAAATAACTCGGGAAGAAAATAAAAAATGCAAATAGTTCATATTCATTTCCCAGTGTTCTTTCTTTGGGTGTAGCTGCTTCTGTCCATCATTATCCATTGAAACTCAGTTAGGTCTCTTTGTTAAAGAAATCCACTTCCATCAGAATACATCCTCATACAATATCGTTGTCGAAGTGTATAATGATCTCCTGGTTCTGCTCATCTCACTTAGCATCAGTCCATGTAGGTCTCTCCAAGCCTCTCTGTATTCATCCTGCTGGTCATTCATATACCACAATTTATTCAGCCATTCTCCAATTGATGGGCATCCATTCATTTTCCAGTTTCTAGCCACTACAAACAGGGCTGCCACAAACATTTTGGCACATACAGGTCCCTTTCCCTTCTTTAGTATCTCTTTGGGGTATAAGCCTAGTAGTAGCACTGCTGGATCAAAGGGTATGCACATTTTGATAACTTTTTGGGCATAATTCCAGATTGCTCTCCAGAGTGGTTGGATTTGTTCACAACTCCGCCAACAATGCATCAGCGTCCCAGTTTTCCCGCATCCCTTCCAACATTCATCATTATTTTTTCCTGTCATCTTAGCCAATCTGACAGGTGTGTAGTGGTATCTCAGAGTTGTCTTAATTTGCATTTCTCTGATCAATAATGATTTGGAACACTCTTTCATATGAGTGGTAATAGTTTCAGTTTCATCATCTGAAAATTGTCTGTTCATATCCTTTGACCATTTATCAATTGGAGAATGGCTTGATTTCTTATAAATTAGGGTCAGTTCTTTATATATTTTGGAAATGAGGCCTTTATCAGAACCTTTAACTGTAAAGATGTTTTCCCAGTTTGTTGCTTCCTTCTAATCTTGTTTGCATTAGTTCTGTTTGTACAAAGGCTTTTTAATTTGATATAATCAAAATTTTCTATTTTGTGATCAGTAATGGTCTCTAGTTCATCTTTGGTCACAAATTTCTTTCTCTTCCACAAGTCTGAGAGATAAACTATCCTATGTTCCTCTAATTTATTTATAATCTCGTTCTTTATGCCTAGGTCATGGACCCATTTTGATCTTATCTTGATATATGGTGTTAAGTGGGTCCTTGCCTAATTTCTGCCATATTAATTTCCAGTTATCCCAGCAGTTTTTATCAAATAATGAATTCTTATCCCAAAGTTAGGATCTTTGGGTTTGTCAAACACTAGATTGCTATAATTGACTATTCTGTCTTGTGAACCTAACCTTTTCCACTGATCAACTAATCTATTTCTTAGCCAATACCAAATGGTTTTGGTGACTGCTGCTTTATAATATAATTTTAGATCAGGTACAGCTAGACCACCTTCATTTGATTTTTTTTTTCATTAATTCCCTTGAGATTCTCGACTTTTTATTGTTCCATATGAATTTTGTTGTTATTTTTTCTAGATCATTAAAATATTTTCTTGGAAGTCTGATTGGTATAGCACTAAATAAATAGATTAGTTTAGGGAGTATTGTCATCTTTATTATATTCACTCGGCCTATCCAAGAGCACTTAATATTTTTCCAATTATTTAAGTCTGACTTTATTTGTGTGGAAACTTTTTTGTAATTTTGCTTATCTAATTCCTGACTTTCCTTTGGTAGGTAGATTCCCAAATATTTTATGCTATCAACAGTTATTTTGAATGGAATTTCTCTTTGTATCTCTTGCTCTTGGATTTTGTTGGTGGTGTATAAAAATGCTGAGGATTTACGGGGATTTATTTTGTATCCTGCTACTTTGCTAAAATTATGAATTATTTCTAATAGCTTTTTAGTAGAATCTCTGGGGTTCTCTAGGTATACCATCATATCATCTGCAAAGAATGATAGTTTGGTTTCCTCATTGCCTACTCTAATTCCTTTAATCTCTTTCTCGACTCTTATTGCAGAGGCTAGTGTTTCTAATACGATATTAAATAATAATGAAGCAATACCTTGCTTCAGTCCAGATCTTACTGGGAAAGGTTCCAGTTTTTCCCCATTGCATATGATGCTTACTGAAGGTTTTAAATATATGCTCCTGACTATTTTAAGGAAAAGTCCTTTTATTCCTATGCTCTCCAGTGTTTTTATTAGGAATGGATGTTGGATTTTATCAAATGCTTTTTCTGCATCTATTGAGATGATCATATGGTTTTTGTTTGTTTGGTTATTGATATAGTCAATTATGCTAATAATTTTCCTAATATTGAACCAGCCCTGCATTCCTGGTATAAATCCTACTTGGTCATAGTGTATTATCCTGGGGATGATTTTCTGTAATCTTTTTGCTAATATTTTATTTAAGATTTTAGCATCAATATTCACTAGGGAGATTGGTCTATAATTTTCTTTCTCTGTTTTCAGCCTACCTGGTTTAGGTATCAGTACCATGTCTGTGTCATAAAAGGAGTTTGGTAGGACTCCTTCAATCCCTATTTTTTCAAATAGTTTATTTAGCATTGGAGTTAATTGTTCTTTAAATGTTTGATAGAATTCACATGTAAATCCATCTGGTCCTGGGGATTTTTTCTTAGGGAGTTGATTGATAGTTTGTTCTATTTCTTTTTCTGAGATGGGAGTGTTTAGGATATTTACTTCTTTCTCTGTTAGTTTGGGCAAGCTATATTTTTGGAGGTATTTTTCTATTTCAAGTTGTCGAATTTATTGGCATAAAGTTGGGCAAAGTAACTCCTAATTATTGCTCTAATTTCCTCTTCGTTAGTGGCGAGTTCTCCCTTTTCATTTTTAAGACTAACAATTTGATTTTCCTCTTTCCTTTTTTTAATCAGATTTACTAAGGGTTTGTCTATTTTGTTGGTTTTTTCATAGAACCAACTCTTAGTTTTATTATTTAATTCAATAGTTTTTTTACTTTCAATTTTATTGATCTCTCCTTTTATTTTTAGAATTTCAGCGGCCGAATGTTTTACAGAGGAACATCCTTCCATTATTGCTGTTACTTTGTACAATATCGTTCTACTTACTTCACTCTGCATCAGTTCATAAAGCTCTTCTTGGGGGTTTTCTGAAACCATCCCTCTAGTATTCCATTACAACAATATACCCTAACTTGTTCAGCCATTCCCCAATGGATGAGCATCCTCTCCATTTCCAATTCTTTGCCACCACAAAAAGAGCAGCTATAAATATTTTTATACAAATAAGTTTTTTCCCCTTTTCTTTGAGTTCTTTTTCTAAATTTATAGAGTCATGGCTAAGATGATCCTCCGGTCATCTGGCCAGCAGAAATGACTTTGGCTTTCTGAAAGACAGAGACTTTGCTGCTCTTCAATCGGCCCTGTGTGCAGCTGCCCCCAGGGACTGGAGGGGGTGGTGATGGACAGGAAGCAAAAGCCCTTGGGGGTGCTTGCCACAATCAAGTCTAGACCAGACATTCTTTACTTTCTTTGTGTCCTGGACTATTTGGGCAGGAAAACTGATGAAATGGACCTTTCTCACAATTAAGTATTTAAAAATGGAAGGAAACAGGAAATTTCAGTTAGAATCCTTCTATCCACACTGAATATCTTGTAGGGCATGTTGTCTATGTTGGACTTCTTCCCCATTCAGTTTGCAGGCTCCCATGGGCCCCAGCATAGGGCCTCAGGTCTAGAATTGGCCAGGAATCAAAGTCAGGCTCACTGGCCTGTGATTTGCAGTTGCTTTTTTGGTTGGCGATTATTTTCCAGTGAAGAGTATTTTATTTTTTCCAATTACATATAAAGATAATTTTCGGCATTCACTTTTATAAGATTTGGAGTTCTAGTTTTTTCTCCCTCCTTCCTCCCAGAGAAAGCAAGTAATTTAATCTAAGCTCTATGGGTACAATCATATTAAATATATTTCCACATCAGTCATGTGAAAGAAGAATAGAAGGGGGAAACCTCGAGAAAGAAAAAGCAAAAGAGAAAATAGCTCCAGCTTTTGTTACCCCCCCTCCCCCAGGGAAGCCAGGAGTTGGGGATGACAAGGCAGGGCCAGCACCGCCACAGAGATGGGAGAACGGTGGGTCGGAGGAAGGGCCACGAGGCCGGGCCTCTGCTTCCCAGCGGGCATGGAGGGGAGCCACATGTAAAAGGGAAAGCTGGGAAGGGCCAGGAGGGGTGCGGAAGCCCAAAATAGGAGTGGATGTTTGATGCTGGAGGTGACAGGGAGTCACGGGAACTTATTGGGGAAGGGGGCTCTGTGTGTGTAAGAGAGAGACCTGGCAGACATGTTAGGAGGAAGATGCCTGGAGGATGGGCTGACATGGGAGATAGTTGAGGCAGGCAGACTCCCTCCCCCATAGCCCAGGTAGGTGGGAAATGAAGGAGAAGAGGGCCATCAGATGTCACAGGCGTGGGCACAGACGTCCAGGGCCACCCCGAGGGCCTCCATCCTCCCCAGCCAGCCTTAAAAACAAAGTAGCTTGTCACACCCAACCACCTGGTCGGCCATACCTGGCAGAGTCTCCCCCTTCCCCCCTCCTAGGCTGATCACTGGCTTCAGCTTTGTGTTCTTTCGGCCAACACACCTTTGTGTTCTCGATGCTCCTTCCTCATCCCCTCATCGTATTTTCTCCGAATTCATTGTACTTCTATATGGCTGAGTATTCTCCCGGAACCGCCTCCCACCATTTGTTTCCTCAGCCCCCATCCACTCTGTTCCCACAAAAAGCACTGCTGTGAATTGTGGGTGTCTGTGGGGCCTGTAAATGCCTCGGAGTGGAACCTCTCAGAACACATCACCCGGCATAATCCCACATCGCTCTCCCAGTGCCGGGACGCACTCACAGTTCTACCAATAACGTATCCCTCCCAGCCCCGGGTTAGGCGGCTCCATCCCCGGCGGGGAAGCTGCCATTCCTGCATTTTCAAGCGTGGCTCGGGTGCCTTTTGGGGGGCTGTCCGCCTGAAGTTTCCTCTCCTGTCCTTGGAGAGCTTCTCCTCAATCAGGGCTGCTGGGCCGGAGCCGGGCTCCTGGCTCACCTTGCCCAGGCTGCCACCTTGGGGAGGCAGCCAGATCCTGGGCAGCGCGGGGGGAGGGGGCCGAAGCCCACCCACCAGCCTTGTCAAAGCGCCCGCCGTGCTCCACGTGCGAGCCCCGTCTCTGTTCCGCCTGCGGCCTCGAGCACCATCTGCATTTGCTCAGGAGAGCTGTTCAGGGTTCTCCCCGTTGGCCTTGATGTGGGTGGGAGGGCTCCCAGGCCCAGGCAGGGGGTGGCTGGTGACAGTGAGCACCGCCCCCCTCCCCGCCTCGGGCGCTGGAGTCCCACGCTCACCCCGCTCTCTTTCTATGGGCGGGCGGCAGAATCCGCGGGGGGATACGCACCGCTAGGGAACCCCCACCCCCCAGCCTTGCCCCCAGTAACTGAGCGTGTTGGGAGGGGGTCCGGATCAGGGATGACTTTGTGTAGAGGGCGGTACCAGGTGGGAGCTTTGAAGGGAGCTGGTGATCCTCTGGCCCCCCGGGATTGTCCGGGGCGCACTGGGCAAAGCGCTGGGAGACAGCAATCCTCCCGGGAGTCCGGCCGCCTGGGGCCAGCTTAAGCCCGAGAAAGTGGGAGGGGCCCTCAGTGGTGGGGAAAGGGCTGGATCCCGGCCGAGCGGCCCGGGGGCCCGGGTCCTGCGGAGCTCTGCCGCCTCCCCGCCGGCCCGGCGCCCCAGCCCTGTGCCCTCTGTTGGGGGGACTCCAGGAGCCGGCCTGCCTTCCAGACTGCCTTTAAAGGTCAGTCTGAGTTTAGGGAAGTTCCCGGAGCGGCCGCCGCTCAGCTAGACCGGCCCGTTCCGATCAGAGCGGCCCCAGGGAGCGCTGGGCCCCTCCCGGGGTGGGAAGCCTCAGCAAGGCTCGATTCCGCCCAGCTGCGCCGTGCACGGAGGCTGGGAGGCTGGCGCACGTGCCCCCGGGCTCCCTCCGCCTCTCCTTTGTTCCCGTGTGCTCCTTCAAGTCCGGGGCGGCTTTGTTCCCTTCTTTGCCCTTCCACCCCCTAGTCTTTAAGGAATTAGAGCTACTCCCTGAAAGAGGGGGGGGAGGGCCGGTGGTCTGGCTTGGAGCTCCGGCCCGAGGGGAGAGTGGTTTCCTGAAACTTGGCCGCGGGGCTCCGGGCCCCTAGATCCCGAGCTGCTTCTTGCCTGCCTGCCGCCTGCCGGACCTCGCCTTCACCCAGGTGGCCCCTGGGCGTCGCGGGCTCAGCTTAAACAAAACTGACTCACCCTTCACGTTCCCTCCCCGCCGCCCAGCTTATTGTTCCTGACGCCCCGACTGCTGGCGAGGGCCCCCCCAGCTTCCCATTCACCGGCTCCTAACCTTGCTGTGTCATCCTCGGCTCCTCCCTCTCGCTCCCCACCCCTCGCTCTGCATCCTCTCAGGTGCGGGGCCTCCCTGGGTCCTGGTTCCCTGGGGCCTCCCCCCCCCCCCGGGCCCGGTTCCGCGGCCTGCGTCCCCCCCCCCCCCCCCCCCCCCCCCCCGCCCGGTTCCGCGGGCTCCTCTGCTGAAGGCCCCCGGCCTCTTCCCCAAACTTCCTCCTGCACCCGGCCCACATCAGACCCCTGCCGCCCCCACGTTTCTGGAGTGTACTGAGCTGCTTCCATCCTGTCTTCCCCCATTAGCGTGTGAGCTCCCCAGGGCAGGGACCAGACATCCCAGGATTGTGCTGGCCGGGAGCAAGCCAACTAGGGGGGTCTGTGGAGTGATGGCGGCCTGTTGGGGGGACTCCAGTGGCTGACTCCAGGGCCAAATACCAAACCTCTGAGCCCCTCCCCTTTCTTCTCCCTTCCCTGTCTCCGGGGTCCAGGGCCGGCCCTTCCTCACACCTGGCCCTCCGTGCCTGACATTGGTGTCCAGATGCCTGGAATGTTCCGCCTCCTCCCCTCGGCCTCCTGGCCTCTAAGACCCAGCTCACATCTCACCTGAAAGAGGAGGCCATTCCTGGTCTCCCCAACCGCCTTCTCTAAGTCTACCCCAGTATATTTCCTGTTTGAAATTGTTATTTTCATTTCTCCTCCATTAAAGAACAGGGGTTTTTTTTTTGCCTTTCTTTGGACTTGATGTACTTGGCACACAGTCGGTGCTCAATAAATGCTTGTTGACTGGCTGGATCCTTTGGTGCTCGGTGCTTGCTTCCTCAGGAGCATCGGTGAGGGAGGACAGGGACCCTCATAACCTGGCGCAGGGGAGCCCCACAGCTGGTCAGGGCCGGCTGAGGATCAGCTCAGGGAGCTGAACATAATCGGCCAGGAGAAGAGAAGGCTGGAGGAGAAGAGAAGGCTCGGGGAGAAGAGCAAGGGGAAGGTTTGTGCCTTAGCTCATTTACGGGGAGATTATCTCATCTGGTTATTGAGAAATTGTTGTTGTCCTCAAGTATTGGAAGGCTTATCTTAGGGAGAGGATTTAGAGGGTGCAGCTTGGAGCCATGTGGGAGGGAGCCCTTTGGGGGGGGGCAGCCGAGGGGCGAGTTGGGGCTGGATGTCAGCAAGCATCGTTACTGTGGTGCTGGCCGGAGGTCTGGGAGAGAAGCTAGAAGCCCGCTGGTTTGGGGTGTCAGAGGCATTCTGCACCTGCTCGCCCCCCAGCCTGGGATTCTGTGCTTTTCTGGCCCCCGGTTTCCCCTTCTGGGAGCAGATTCGTGACTCTGCTCTCTGCCCTCTTTATTTTCTGTTGTCTGGGCGACAGGAAGCGCTAGGCCAGGTGGGGACAGGTCCAGGTGGGAGGGAGGTGGAGGGGCTCTTGTGCCCCCACAGATTCCATTAGGATCACAGGGCTGCCGGACCAGGGTGGACGCAGACAGAAATAGCCTCTGAAAAGTCTCTTCCGAGCAAGACTCTCGTTGGCTCCCTCCCAACCCTCAGAGCCAAACAAGAGTCTGTTGATGAAACATCTCCTCCACAAGTCACGAAAGGCCCCGGGCAGAGGGAGGGCCAGCTGAGCAGAGACTGGGAAGGCGACCCAGGGGACCAGCCCACCCCCCTCCTGCCAGGCAGCCAGGCCCCTGCCCCCACCCCGCAGCCCTTCGTGCCAGCAGCCTTGGGCACAGAGCCCAAGCACCCTGCGGGGCCAAAGGAGAGGGTGCTGAGGGTGCTGAGATTTGGGCAGATGCCAGCCCAGGAAGGAAGCCAGGGCCTCACCTCCCCCCCAATCCATGCCAGGACCCACCTCCCTCAAACAGGGCCCTCCTGCTCTTTTTTCTTCCCATCATTCAAGGTCCTTCTCCTCAGGCCTAGGGACCCAGTTTCCCCCCAACCAAAACCTATTTCTTCCCTCCCTGCTTCCTTCCTTCTCTTTCTCCCTTCCATTCTTTTTTCTTTCCTTCCCTTCTCCATTTTCCTTTTTCTTTCTTCCTCCCTCCCCTTCCTTCCTTCTCTTCCACAGGCAGTGACTCCAGATCTCCTCTAGATGGTGGCCTAGGTACAGCGGGGATGACCAAGGCCATTCCTGCCCCCTCCCTTCCCCCCCTTTCCAGAGTCTTCCTGCTCTTCCACGGGGCAGAATCCCATTGAGCCAAGAGCTTTTTGAGCCATTGGGCCCCCCCAGGGAGCCCAGTCCTTGGTCCCTCCGCCCAAGGTCTCCCTGGTAGAGGCGTGAAACAGTCAGGTAGTCAAGGCCTTTTTGGTCTGACTAACCACCCTTTGCAGTCATTTCCCACCTGAGCCCTTGGGCTCCTGCCAAACTGGCCTCCTCACTGCCCTGGGATCTCCCTTTGTCCTTCACTAGGGCCCCAAGGCCATTGATGTAGGACAGGGCAAGAGGCACTAAATCTGTGACCTGCAGGATCCCAGGAGGCCCCAGGGATGGGGGGAAAGGGGAAGGGCTCCTAGCGTCAGGGACCAGGGACAGGGTCCCCCTGGCACTTGGCTTGTGTCACCCTCACTTGACCCAGGCCCTGAACATGGCGTTCCTTAGCCCATAAACTCTTGTGGACTAACTAGGCTTCCTGCCCACTCTGTGAAATTAGACTTTCTCTTACCCCATCATCTGTCCTCATTCTCTCTCTCTCTCTAGTCCAGGAAAACCTCAGTGTCCTGGGGGGCTTAACTGATGACCTCACCTCTGGCCCCTGGCGTACTTTGGCCCTGTGCTTAATCAGCCTTGGGAGGTAGTGAGTTCCCCATCCCTGGAGAGGCTGCTGGCTCACAGAATTATGGCGGGCCTTCCCAAACAAGTCTGGGTTGGGATAGAAGCTTCTCTGAGGTCTGCTTCTCCTCAGGCTGTGACCTTTCCCCCATCTCCCCAAAAGCCTCGTGCCCGTTAGGAAATAGAAAGGGCGGCCAGCAGATCTCTGCCCTTGCTGTGGATGCTCTTGCTGACCCTTACCAGCTCTCCTTGTTAACAAAGGTCAGAGGTGAATAAGTGCCAGTCTGACTTCCCTTTCAGAATTCTCCCCGGACCAGACCTTGGGGTGGGCCTTAGCTTTGGCTGCAGCTGGTACACGGGCAGGCCTTTCTGGGCCCTGTGCAAGCGTCGACCACCTGGTGGCCAGAGCCACAATTCTCCTGGCTGAACTCTCCCGAGGAGGGGCCCCTGCCTTGGATGTGACGTCCCCTGGGCAGGCTCTGCTTGTTCCGGATACTTGTCCTGGTTGGTTGCCCAGCTCCACCCCTGTGGGGGCCTCCATGTGCTGGTCATGAGTGGGAAAGGGTGCCTGATGCTGCCTCCAGACGTATCCACTTCTCGCCGGCAGTTAAGGCTTTCAGCCACGGGCTCCTTAAACTTTGCTCCTGTTGGTTTCTGGCTCACTCTACACCCCCCCCCCCCCAGCCCCCTTCCTTGGTTGTTGCTCAGCCCACAATGCCCACCTAATAACCTTTGCTCACGCCTGCCTCTCCTGTACCCTCGGTGTAGAGAGGAGAGAGAGATGGGGCTGAAAAACCCAGCCAGGGAGTCCCAGGAGGGCCTGAGCCCCCGCCCCATACAGGGAAAAAGGGTTCGGGAGTAGTTACGGGAACTAGCCCTGGCCCAGAGGCAGGGTCAGAAACAGTCCCTGGCGTTCCTAGCTTCCAGTGTTCCCTGTCCCTGCTTCTGGCTAGTCTCTGCTTGGGTCCCTGACTCTTCATCCATCTTGGGCGTCCCTCCCGGACATGGGCCCCAATCCAGGAACGATGCCTAAAGTTCTGTGTTGTTGGGCAGAGACATGGTGGACGTGGGTGGCCAGGGAGCTGGTATCTGTGGGACTTTGTTATCTGTAGGACCAGAGCCTGGGGGACTGGACAGGGTGAGCAGGGATGGCGCAAAGAAGGCAGAAGGGAGCTAGGGAGGCCATTAGCCCTGGGATTCCGGCCCAGGGGTCAGAGGCGAAGTCCTTCCCAGGGTCCTTGCCTAGCATTGGGCCCCACCTCTCCCTCCCCCACCACAGGGCTTCACCCACAGTTGGGAAGTCTCCTCAATCCCACGCCTTTGATTTGAGAAGTTTATTTTTAGCAGGGTGTTTATGCTCGTGGGCAAGCCACTAAATGCTGGAATAGGCACCATGGACAGAAATAGAGCCCAGCACCCACAAATGCCCCCCTGGCCATCCATCCGTCCTTTTCCCTTTTATAGAGAGATCGGGTATTCTCTCTGGTGATCAGCGAATCCTTCTGAGGAAATTCCCAGATGCTGATCCTGGGTCTTTGAACTGGGTCCTGGCACCCCAAAGTGACAGATGGAAGTGGGAGAGGAGAAGCAGCAGCATCTCCTGGGGCCTAAGCAGAGCAGGTGCCCGGGGGTGAGCTGCTAAGCTGGGCTGCGCCTGGGCTCCGGGGACTGGTGCCCATTCTCCTTCCGGGCTGTCCCCTTCCACCTGTGCTTTGGCCTTGGACTCTCTTTCCTCATGAAGACACACTAGGGGGTTACAGGGAATGTCGCAGCCAGGCTGGGAGGCGAGAAAAGCTGGAGGCTGGAGCCAGAGGCCGCCCAGGGTGGTCAGGGACAGTCCTCCATGATGAGCTGTGGCAGACCCCCACCCGGGGAACCCAGTAACTCAGTGCATCGAGTCAGGGTTCGGAGAATATTATCCTTCATGCAAGTCAGTTTGCTGTTGTCGTGTATCCGAGGAGCTTACTAAGATTAGAGGGACGGTTTATCATATGAACACATCACCACTGACTCCTCTCCAAAAATCACAGGGCAAATTACTTTAAACTTCCATCTTAAAGGGAATGTCATGTGCAGACAGATATATTGCAGACTCTGTTGCTTCCATTAGATAATTGGGCCTGGGAAAAAAAAGATCCAGAGAATAACGAGGCTGAAATTATGCAAAGAAAATTCTTTGGCCCTGAAGAGGAGTGGGAGTGGATTCCAAGCATGATCTTGAAACTGAAACTCCCCCATCCTCCGTACACCAATCTGAGGGCCTCAGGGGGCCAAGGTCCGTGGCAAATGCAGAAAGGTTGGCCCCTTGGGCGGGTGAAGGAGGGAGGGGGACCAAGTCAAAAAGGGCAGTTGGAGCCGGCTTGCGAGGAACCTGGAGTACCTGACCAAGGAGTTTAAACAGCCCAAAGAAGAGCAATAGTAAGGGAGGACCTGATTACTCAAGAGAAGTTTAAGTCGCCAGACCCAGGTGGAGAACAAACTGGTGGTCTGGATGCTTGTGACAGATAGGGACCATGCGTGCTGCTGGCCTGCAGGACAAATGGGCCAGGTCCCCCCAAAAGGAAAAGAATAGACTGCATACTTTCCTTAGATTCCCAGGAGGATTTAGGGCTGGGTTATTAAAGGCATGGCTTCTGAACACCTAAAAGGAGGTGGTGAGCCTGAGCACAGACCTCCCCACCTCCCCGAAACAAGCCATATCCTTTTTGGACAAGATCGCTCAACTGAGACCTTAGGGGATGCTGGGATGTTGGTTAGTAGCTGTATAAAGTCTCTTACTATTCTTCTATCAAAGATGGAGGCAGAGCTAGACAGGGAAACAAGTAGATGGATTTTTAATTATTTTAACAGCCTGATCTAAAACATTAATGGTTAATTTGGTTAATTAATAGTTAATTTCACCCTGGCAAAGTCCCTGGTAGAATGCCCCAGAGATCTGTGCTTGATTACACCCTTTGACCTTTTATTATTAATTTTATTAAGCCTTGGTGACATGCTGATGAAATCTGCTGATAGTGCTGCCAATCTGGGAGGACTGGCTAATACAGCGGATACCAAAGTCAGGGTCTTAATAAAACAATAACAGGCTTAAATATTGGGCTGCACTAAGGAAGCTTAATTCAGTAGAGAGAAATGATTTAAACAATTTCACATGGGCCAAGATAGGGAGGTGTCAGGTCATCTTTCAAGATTGGGGAATTTCCTGGGTTACTCTTACCTTCTGAATCCAATTCTCCCTGTGCAACAAGAAAACTGTTCAGTTCTGCACACATATATTGTATCTAGGATATACTGTGCCATATTTAACATGTAAAGGACTGCTTGCCATCTGGGGGAGGGGGTGGAGGGAGGGAGGGGAAAAAAATCGGAACAGAAGTGAGTGCAAGGGATAATGCTGTAAAAAATTACCCTGGCATGCGTTCTGTCAATATAAAGTTATAATTGTTTTAAAAAAATTGGGGAATTTAATGGACTGAAGGGTGCAACTTGGTGGCCCAAATACTTTGTTTTGACAGCTTGGGATGAATCGAGGGAGACAGAAATAGGGAGTTGGTCATCCCCTGCCTTCTGCCCTCTGCCCTCACCAGATTGCACCCGTCAAAGGCTTAAGATCTTCACACAGAATTGTGACCCCAATATAGTCCAGCTCTTTACAGTGTCCTCAGCAAGTGCTATTCCAGCTTTTACTTGAGCCATGTCCCCCCTCCCCCTTCAGGATGGCTCACTCTGATGCTCTCCCTCTCCTTGAAGGTGGGTGCTCCCTTGTCGGGTGTGTTTGGTGAAGGGCTGCTTGTGCAGGTCAGTGATGGTGGGGCAGCCTCCAAGAGCCCTCAGTTCTGTAAGTTTCTCTCTCAAGTTAGGGTGAGCCATGGAAGGCTGTGAGCAAGGGAGTGGCGCGGTCCCAGCCTCGCTGAGGAAGATGCTCGGTCTTCCTAAGTGATGATGAGTTAGGAAGCGAGAGGTGCCTGGGCCTGAGGGTAGGAGGGAAAGCACAAGGCTTGGGAAGGAAGGAGGTAGATGGTGATGTCAGGGCAACCCAGAGAGCCGGCTGACCTGGAGAAGCCCAGCAGGGACCAGGGAAGGAGCCTGGGCTGGGGAATTTGAGGGGCAGGACTTAGCTTGTTCCCTGTCCCCAGGCTGCTGGCAAGGCAGATGGGGGAGTGAGGGAGTGACCCTGAGCCGGAAGGAAGACAGGTGGGAAGGTGAGATGCCAGCAGGTTATGCAAAGGCCTTGGCTGGGCAGGATCAGGACAAGGAAGTAGGATGAGAGCTTTGCTGGAAAGTTGCCCCGTATCCCCTCAGGGATCGGAGCATGAGAAGGCCACAGGACTCCCAAGGACCAGACCCTGGCCTGGGCATCTGGACTGGGAGTGCCTCCAGAGGCTTTGGGTAGAGGAAGTCCAACAGCATCTTATAAGGTGACCTAGCCAAAGGGATGTACCAAACCTTCAAATGGCTGCATGTGAGAGCTCTCTCTAGACCACCACTTCCACCTCAACACTTGGGAAAACCCCACCCTAGTATCTCTGGAGAGAGTGGCCAGAGACTGTTCCTTTGCATGGTTCCATCTGACACCAGGACTCTGATGGGACTGCTTGGAGACCTTGCGAAGGATTCTGTCGCTGGGATAATCTTCCCACAGAGTCTTCTCATTTCTGAGAGTGATGCACACCTGACCCGTCCAAGGTGCACACCAGATATCTGAACGGTGGTTTTTTTTTTAAACTTTTGTTAAATTATTTTATGTTTATTTCATTAAATATTTCCAAATTATATGTAAAAAATTTTGACTCGTTTCAAAAGTTTTTGAATTTTAAATTCTCTCCCTTCTGCCTTTTCCCCCTCCATGAGAAGGCAAGCAATTTGATTTGATTATACATGTGAGGCCATGCAAAACATATTTTCATATTAGCCATATTATAAAACATAAACAAAATAATACAGAAATAATAAAAATTATTTTAAAAATATGCTTCAATCTCAATTTAGAGATCCTTTGAAACTGTCTTAGATCATTTTCTTGATCAGAGTAATTAAGTCTTCACAGTTGATCATCCTTACAATATTGCTATTATGTGTACAGTGTTCTCCTGCTTCTTCTCCTTTTTGTATCAGTTCATACAAGTCCTTCCAAGTTTTTCTGAGAGCATCCTGTTTGTCATTTCGTATACTACGATAGTATTTCATCATAATCATATTCCATAACTTGTTTGGACATTCACCAATTGATGGGCCTCCCTTTAGTTTCCAATTCTTTGTCTCATCACAAAAAGAGCTAAATATTTTTATACAGACAGGTCCTTTTCCTTTTTCTCTGATCGATTTGGGATACAGCGCTGGTAGTGGTGATGTGGGATACATGCACGAGTATAAAATCTTTTGTGTATTACTCCAAAGTGTTTTCCAGAATAGTTGGGTCAATTCACAATTCTACCAACAATACCATAGTGTCCTCATTTTTCCATATCCTCTCTAGCATTTGCCATTTTCCTTTTCTGTTATGTTAGCCAATGTAATAGGCATCACATGGTAATTCAAAGTTGTTTTAATTTGTATTTTTCTAATCAGTAATTAGAGCATTTTATGTGACTTTAAATAGTTTCGATTTCTTATAACAACTTCCTGTTCATATCTCTTGACTATCAACTGAGGAATAGCTATTATTTTTACAAATTTGTCTCAGTTCTCTCTATATTTGAGAAATGAGGCCTTTATCAGAGAAACTTGACATAAATTCCTCCCTTTCTCCCCAGTTTTCTGTTTTCTTTCTAATTTTGGCTGCATTAGTTTTGTTGGTGCAAAAGCTTTTTAATTTCATGGAATCAAAAATATTTATTTTATTTCCTGTAATCTTTTATTTCTGGTTTGACCATAAAATTTTCCCTAATCCATAAATCTGACAGATAATATATTTCATGTTCCCCTGTTTTGCTTTTGGTATCACCTTTATGTCTTTAAGTCAGGTTTTTATTTTGACTTTTTGTTGGCATATGGTATGAGATGTTGGTCTATATCTAGCTTCTGACAAACCACTTTCTATTTTTCCCAGTAATTTTTGTCATATAGTGATTTCTTTTCCCACAGTCTTGAATCTTTGGGTTTGAAACTAGATTATTTTGGTCTTTTACTACTATGTATTTTATGTCTAATCTGTTCTACTGATCCACTACTTTATTTCTTAGTCAGTACCAGATTGTTTTGATGATTACAGTTTGAAGTCTGGTATTGCTAATCTGCCTTCACATTTTTTTTTACTTTGATTTCTTTGATATTCTTGACCTTCTGTTCTTCCAGATGAATTTGTTATTATTTTTTTCTAGCTCTATAAATTATTTTTTGGTAATGTTATTAGTATGGCACTGAATAAGTAAATTAGTATAGACAGAATTGTCATTTTTAGTTATATTTAATCATTTTAGTCATATTTAGTATTTAGCTTAACCTACCTATGTTCTGTTAATATTTCTCCAGTTGTTTAGATCTGACTTTATTTGAGTGAAAACTGTTTTGTAATTTATTCATATAGTCCCCAGGTTTGTCTTGCCGGATGGACACTCTAGTGTTTTATATTGTCCAAAGTTATTTTAAATGGAATTTCTCTTTCCATCTCTTGCTGCTAGGCTTTGTTGGTAATATATAGAAATGCCAATGATTTGTGTAGGTGTATTTTATATCCTGCAACTTTGCAGAAGTTGTTGATTATCTCCACTAGTTTTTTTAGCTGGTTCTTGATATTTTCTAAGTATACCATCATATTGTCTACAAAGAGTGATAGTTTTGTTTTCTTATTGTCTAGTCTAATTCCTTCGATTCCTTTTTTCTTCTCTTATTGCTGTAACTAACATTTCTAATGCAATATTGAATAATAGTGATGATAATGGGCATCCTTTCTTCACCCTGATCATATTGGGAGGGTCTCTGGCTTATTCCAGCAGATAATGCTTCCTGATGGTTTTGAATAGATTCTACTTATCATTTTAAGGAAAGCTCTATTTATTCCTATACTTCCAGTATTTTTACTACTTAGTGAGTGCTATATTTTGCCAAAAACCCTTTTCTACATCTTTTAAATAATCATGACTTCTACTGTTTTTTTATTGATATGGTCATTTATGTTGATAGTTTTCTCAATATTGAATCAGCCCTGTATTCCTGGTACAATTCCTGCTTGATCATAGTGTGTGATATATTGCTATAATCTGCTTGCTAATATTTTATTTAAATTTTTGACATCAATATAGGGAAAATGGTCTAGAGTTTTCTTTCTCCATTTTTGCTTTCCCTTGGTTTAGGTATCAGCACTATATTTGTGTCGTAAAAAGAATTTGATAGGATTTCTCAGCTCTCTTTTCAAAGTTTATGTGGTATTGGGACTGACTGTTCCTTAAATGTCTGGTAGAATTCACTTGTGACTCCTTCGGGTCCTAGGAGCTCACTGATGGTTTGTTCAGTTTCTCCTTCCTTTTCTTTTACAACAAAGTCTTCAGGTCTGTCTGAGGAGGTGCCACAGGGCAGCAAGGGGCAGCCCCTGGTCCTGGGGAAGGGGGTGGCAGAAGAGAGGCAGAGATCTCAGGTCCTTTGGGCCTCTCCGGAGGGCCCCGGGGCTGTGGTCCCCCTTCTGACCGAGGGCCGATGTCGACCCTGCTGATTAGAAACTTAGCTGCACAGGAGCCGAGGCCTGGATGGGAAGAGAGCCACGTGAGGGCCCCGGGCAGGAGGGCTGGAAGTCGACAGGAGGGTGATGCTCTTGCTGGCACGTTGGCTCTGCCCAGCTGTCAGCGTGTGTTTCCTCATTTCCCCATTTGTGAGAGGCCCCGGGCCTCCAGGAGCCTGGGTGATGCAACTAGCGTGACACCGCCTGAGAAATTTCCACAAGATGCAAATGCGCAGGGATTCATGCAAATGTCTCGGCCTCCTGGAAGGCTCCCTCCGTGCAGGTGGCGCCCTGGGCACCATGACAAGGGAGCCTGGCAGCGGCACCCCGGCCACCCGGTGATCTCCCCGGAGATGGCGCAAAGCTCCCAGCGTGGCCCAGCCGGGAAGAGGGAGCCACGAGAAGGAGCTGATGGACTCGGAGATTCCCGTCCCAGTGCTGGAAAGGGCTTCGGCTATAGCACTTCAGGCGGGATCTCCAGCCATCCCTGGCAGTCCTCCAGGGAGGGAGCACTCACTCCCTTCCCAGCTTCCCTTCCCATTCTGGGACGGATCTCGTGGTTAGCCCTTCCTAGCATGGATCTGCCTCTGGAAATTCCTCCACCATTGCTGGTTCTGCCCTTTAGGGCCAAGGAAACTCTTCAGAATTGAAGCTATTTCTCCTGCTTCTTCAACAGGTTCCCAAGGCATGTGACTTAGGGGCCCTTCTCTCTCCTGAGCTTGTTGTTTAGTTGCCCCCGCTTCTTCGTGACCTGCCCCTTCTGTCTTTTCAGTGTCCTTCCCCCAGCGTGCGGTCCGGTGGGCCAGTGTTGCTGAAGTTCCAACCCGGGCAGAGGCCTAGGGGAGCATGGCTTTCACTGCCAGAGTCCTGCAGCCTCTGGGAGAAGGTGGAGGGCCCCAGCTCAGACCAGGCCCAACTAGGAGATCACCGAACACTTATTAAGTGCTTGATCACTCTGTGTCAGGCAGCTCTGCCCTCCTGAAGCTCACTAGGGACACAGGATCGATGTCTGGATTCTGTGCAGAATAAAGAGACTCGGTGATCACAGGTTGTGAAGTAACTACGAAATACAGATCCAGTTTGGGAGGAAAGGCCTGAGCATATGGGCGAGGGAAGAACCCACTCAGAAGAAGAAGAGAAGGATTCTAAATGGTGGGGAAGGGGAGCATTCCAAGCTAGAGTGCGGGTCAGAGATTTAAGTGTCCTGAAAAACTAGAGAGCAGACAGGAGGGCACGGCAGGCAGCGGGAGTAAATGCCGCGGGGGAGATGGGGAGAACCACATTTGACAAAGCGAAGGATCACTGTAACTTGGAAGAAGGCGGTTTTAGTTGGGCGATGGACCAAAAACCAGATTGCAAAAGGGTGAGGAAGTTGGAGCATCAGTGTAGACAGCTCTTCCAAGGGTTTGAGGAAGAGGGGAGAGAGCATTATTTTAGAGATAGGCCAGAAGGGCAGTTTCCAGGCAGCCTGGAGGGAACCGGGAGGTAGGGGAGAACAGGGAGGAGAGTGGGGCAGTTTGTTTGGGAAGCCGGTTAGCTTTGGGGAGGAGAAGGGCTGCTCCTTTGGCAGAGACTGGCGTAGAGGAAGAGCAAGGAAGAGGATGTCAAAGCGTTTTGAGAGGAAGAGGGAACTCCCAGCAAAGGCTTCAGTTTTCTCAGACATGCAAGAGGGTCAAAGAGACCGCGGCGATGATTGGGATGGAGTACAAGGATGGCCTTGCTGCCATGAAATGAGCAGGGGGCAATGGCCGTGGAATTGTCTCCAGCTTGTGTTAAGGAACATATGAGTGGGAAGAGGAAGCTGGGAGTTATCCGGGGCCAGGGCTTGGCAAGGGATGAGTGGCCCGAGCAGCGGAAGGACCGTGAAGCCGAGGAGGAAGGGGCCTGGGAGGCTGAGGAGCTTCAGGAGGAGTGAGGCAGGGGGAGAGGGAAGGGTGGGAAGGTGGGCAGCTGGGCTCAGAGAGCAGCGTCAGACTTCCTTGCATGAGGTGTCCCAGGCACCGTGAGCCCTGGCCTGGGGACGCCACCTGGGGGCCGCCGCAGCCGGGCGGATTGCGAGCCTTAGAATGTGGGGCGCTGAGCCTGCTCTGTGACTCTGGGCTGAACAGGGGCCTCCGGCTCAGAGTCGGGCACAGCGGCCCCTTCCCCAGGACAGGACTGGGGCCTTTGCACGGTCCTCGGCAGCCCCTCTCGTATTGGGGTCCGGACGCTGTCTCCTTTACGGGGCTCAGCTTGTCAAGGCTTTGTTTGCTTTTACAAGGCTTCGGGACGTCCTGCAGCCTGAGGGAGGCCAGAGTCAAGCCCCGATGCTGAAAGGAGGCCGGGCTGGAGGCCGGGAGCTGGGGGTCTTTCCACATGGCCCCTCAGAGGCTCCGGGCGAGGGAGCTGGTATTGTCTCTGGTCTGCCCTGGGGACCTTCTCCTTGGCCCCGGCAGTGACCAGCCTCGGACAGATACCTGCATGCTTCTGGGCAGGTCACTTAATCTCTACCTCAGTTTCCTCAACTGTAAAATGGGGGTGCTGAGACCTCCCTCCCTAGGTTGTTGTGAGGCTCAAATGAGAGAATATTTGCCCCTTAGCAGAGAGCCTGGCACGCAGAAGTGCTATATAAAGGCTGATTCTCTTCCTCTCCTCCCTCTGCTTCTGCCTCTGCGCTTCCCCTCTCAGCTCCTGGCGCGTAAGTTCCTTCAGGCAGGGACTAGCTTTCTTGTCTCCTCAGTACTTAGGCCAGGGCTTTGCACACAGTCAGTGCTTAATAAATGCTTCTTGATGTGCCTTGTGTTTTCTCTCTTTTTTCTTTTTCTTTTTCTTTAAACAGAAAAGAAATACAAAACAACAACCAAAAAACCAAGAGCGAACAGCCTTGTCTGTTCTCTAAGCCAAACAAACTCTGCAGTGCAGTCCCAAAGCCCTCCAGTGAGCTAGAGCCTTAACGTGGCGTCTCCGGAGGCCCCTTCTCCGTGCCCGTGGAGCTGCTCTCCGACGCCCTCCTCCTGGTTCTGGGCACGGGTGGTGATGTCAGCTTCCTTCCCCGGCTCTGCCGCCAGCCTGAGGGAGGGAAGGATGAGGTTCACCTTAGGAGAGCGAGCAGGTGGGGCAGGTGAGGGCCCAGCAGCCCGGGAGCCAGGGACAGGCCGTTCTGACTTCTTGCCCCCATGCAGTGCCCGGAGCCAAGCCGCCTGCAAGGGACCCTCCCCCGCCCTCTTCTTTCTTCCCCCTCCCTCGCTGAACCTCGGGGGGATCTGAGTCCCCCGGAGACGGCACCTTCCTGTCTGCTCTAGATACGGGCGGGGAGAGAGGAAAAAGCAGGGGGCTCGGGCAGACAGCGTGGGGTAGCAGCCATGGTCCCGTGACGCTGGCCCGGCCCGCAGGATGGATCAGCCTTGCCATCGTTGCCCAGGCTGGGCTGCGGGGAGCCTGCACCCCGTCCCCTGCCTGGCCCAGGCCCAGCTGCTCAGGGCTATGGGGGGCCGGAGCCTCTCCGCAGGCCTGCTCTCGGGCCCCCTCCCTCGTGGCAGATGGGCTGGCCCCGTGAGAAGCAGAGGCAGCGGGAGGCAGCGGGAGGCAGCGGGGTTCCCGGCGCTTCTCTCGGGAGCCCAGACCTTGGCTCGGGCCAGGCAGTGGGCACGTGAGGGCAGATCGGAGGCACGGAGAGCTCAGGTTCCCCCATCTCATGCCTGCAGACTCCAGCTGCAGGCACCCGGGCCACGAGGGCTGGGACCTTGAGCATGAGCCCCAGGGGCCTGGCGCACCTGCCCTCCCAGACTGGCCCTGTAAAGCCCTGGGCACGCCTGAGCACTAGGTGCCCACGGGCTGACGGACGGACATCTGCACACAGTTACCCCCCCCACGCCCCTCAGGAAATGTGATCGCTGCCGCTTTGTGCTCGGGATCCTGCTCCGGCCTTCCCCCTGGGCTGGCTGGGGCTTGTCTGCCTCTGACTTCCCAGCTGCTCTGCCCCGGGCCCGCTCCTCCACGGGGGCTCCTCAGCCGGGAAGCTGGCCTTAGGCCCTCTCCCTGAGAGCCCCCTGGGCCAGGCCCGAGCCAGCTCTCCAGGGCCCCTCCGGCCGGACGCCAGGGCTTCTGCTAAAATTGTCCTCGGGCGGCCCTGGGCACCCTGTCTTCCTTCTGCCCAGGAGGCCCGCGCTCAGCCAGGGACACCAGGGGCAGCGGGGACCTGGCTCCTGCCTGGGCTCTCCCGGAGCTGCAGCATGTGTGGGGAGCGGGGGGCGGCACTTCCTCTGCAGTGCAGGGCAGCTGTTTGTGCCCTTCTCAGGAAAAAAGCCTAAAACTCAAAAGCTTTCTAAGCAGACCTGGACAAAGACTTAAAGCGTGTAAAAACAGGAACCCCAAACTCAGGAAATGGATACTTAAGCATTAACACCGGGGGCATTTGGGGAAGTTCTGAATAATCCCCTCATCCCAGCTGTGTGCAGTGACCTGCACTGCCCGCCCCCCTCCCCCTAAGCAGGGCAGGATTGCCATACAGACCGTCCCAGCACCTCCCCGAGTCTGGCACCCGAGGCTGCCCCCAAGGGGGGCTGTTGTTCAGTCACCTGCACGATCCTGCAGATGCCCACTCTGTGCTACGTGGGAGCAGCCAGCGTGCGCCCCCTCCCCCCACCCCCTCCCCGGGAGACCCCAGCCAGACCCCCACACTTAGCCCCGGGGGCAGGGACGCTGGCGGGGAAGTTGGGTCACCTGTTAGGTCAGCGATCCTGCCCCCTGCAGGCCGGGCTCAGCTCCTCGCCGCTCAGGGGGGCCCAAGGGGAGCCGTTCTGGGATCCTGCCCGTGGGTTTGTCCTAGAGGCCACTGGGAGCAGTGGAAGGGCTGGGCAGGGGCGGCAGGAAGACGCTTTGGCAGCAGAATCGGGGCAGCGTCTTGGGTGAGGGAAGCTGGGGGCCACTTCACTGGTCTGGGGGGCGGCCCTGAGGCAGAGAAGGGGCGCAAGGGACGAGGTCTGCAAGCGCTTGTCGTCCTCGAGCCGTCTCATCGCGCCCGACTCCGCGGCCATCGGGGGTTTCTGGGCAGAGATGCTGGAGGGGCCGTCGTCGCCTTCTCCGGCTCGTTTTACAGAGCAGCAAACTGAGGCGAAGCGGGCGTGTGCCCAGGGTCACACAGCTGGAAGTGTCTGAGGCTGGATGTGAACTCGGGTCTTCCTGGGAATCATGAGAGAGGAACAGAAAAAGGCCGGCTTGGCAGGGGGGAAGAGGCAGCAGGGCTGGCGGCCAGCGAGGGCCACAAAGCCCCCCGAACCAGCAGGGAAGGAACGTCCCTATCGGTCTCAGAGGCAGCGAGCAGAAATACAGGGCTGGGGTCCATTCTGTCTCCGCCACTGCCCAGCAGGATGGCGTGCCTCGGTGGCCACATCTGTAGAATGGGGCTAATAGCGCCTGCGTGCCCTTCCTCCCTCGGGAGGCCCTGCCTGACCGGACACGTGAAGTGCTCTGCAAGCTCGGGGGAGGTTTAAGGGCGCTGTCCCCAGTGCTGCCTCGGGCAGGGGTGCGCTGCCCACCACAGGGGCCGGGCACCTCTGAGGTGCCCGCTGGCACCAGGCCCTGTGCCACCCTGCAGAAAGGAGCGGGAGGGCTTGGGGGCCAGCTGAGGCTGCCCCATTCAGCCCTGGGCAGGGCGGCCATGGGCACTGGGGCCAGGCTCGCCTGCCGGCATGACACAGCACAGAGGCTGTTTCTCCATGGCGGGTCCTGGACCCCGTGACAGTGCTTGCTCAGCCCTTCCTCCTCCCCGTCTTCCTCAGTTTCCCCATCTGTAAAATGAGAAGCTGGCTCAGCTCTCCGCTCTCTGAGGGCCTCAGGCTGCCGGGCGGCTCTGCCCAGGGGCCCGCCCTTTCCCTTTGCTGACCCGCGCCTGGGGCCAGCCGGCTCTCGCCTTCCCGCCTGCTCGCCGTGTCCGAGAGGAGCTCCCGACCTGGGAGGAGAGTCGGGGTCTCTCCCAGACGGCTAACTGGGCTGGTGGGCTCTTTCCCCAGATTCTCCAGGCCCGCCCCCATGTTCTTGGATGACTCCTTCCGCAAGTGGGCGCGCATCCGAGACTTCGTGCCACCCTTTGGAATCAAAGGTCAAGGTAGGAAGGGGACTGGGCCGGGCATCCAAGGAGGCAGCAGGTGCTGCTCCCGGGAGAAGGGGGGAGCAAAAGGCTGGGCCTGGGAGAAGGGAGCCCCCCGGGGGGTGAGAGGCCAGGCCCGGGAGAAGGGGGGAGTGAGAGGCCGGGCCCGGGAGAAGGGAGCCCCCTGGGGGCGAGAGGCCGGGCCTGGGAGAAGGGAGCCCCCCGGGGGGTGAGAGGCTGGGCCCGGGAGAAGGGAGCCCCCCGGGGGGTGAGAGGCTGGGCCCGGGAGAAGGGGGGAGCAAAAGGCTGGGCCCGGGAGAAGGGAGCCCCCCGGGGGGTGAGAGGCCGGGCCCGGGAGAAGGGAGCCCCCTGGGGGCAAGAGGCCGGGCCCGGGAGAAGGGAGCCCCCCGGGGGGGTGAGAGGCCGGGCCCGGGAGAAGGGGGGAGCAAAAGGCTGGGCCCGGGAGAAGGGAGCCCCCGGGGGGGGGGGGTGAGAGGCCGGGCCCGGGAGAAGGGAGCCCCCTGGGGGCAAGAGGCCGGGCCCGGGAGAAGGGAGCCCCCTGGGGGCGAGAGGCTGGGGCTGGGCGCTGGTAGGCATCTGTTAGAGGCCCCACCTTGTGGCAGCCCCTCAGGAGACAGAGGCCCAGCCCCGGGAGCTTACCCCGCACGGTGGGAGGGGCGTCTGGGCAGGGAGGCAGCTTTGCCTCATGGGAACCTCGTTGGAGCCTCCTTAGAGAGGGGCTGGGACCAGAGGGCTGCAGGTTTCCCACGCGGGTGCTTACGTGTCCCCAGGTCCAGGACACTTAAACATCCCCCCCAACTCCCCCCCCCCCCGACACTTGCAGAAGCCCCGGAGGTCGCTCTCACACACTCTTTCATGGGCGAGCATGGGTGCAAACCCCGGAGCCCAGAGGTGGGGGAGGGGCCCGGGAGGGCCTACCCCACCCTCCCAGATGCAGAAGGAAGGCCCGGGCTCTGGCCTGTCCTTCAGCGAGTACGGGCCCAGACCTGTGGCCCAGAAGGGCCCGGGAGGGCCGGGACGGTGTCGGGAAGCGAGCTGGGAGGAAGCCCACAATCCAGCGGCCAAGGCCGGGACCGATGAGTTACAGCCCTGCAGCCTGGGCTGGGACTGGGGCTGCCCCCGGGGACGAGGCCGGGGAGAGCTCACAGTCCCCCCGCCCCCCGGCAGCCCCTCTCTGGGGATGATGCTGGCAGGGACATTAGCGCCCCCCCCCGGTAGAGCAGAGACCGGCCCCAGCCTCAGACCCAGGGCCCGCTCCCCAGGGATCTCGGCTGACGTTACTAGTGAAGCCCCCGGTCATCTTTCCCGGGTCAGTCGCCTTCTGAGCCCACCCTCTCTGCCCCACAGATAACCTGATCAAAGCCATCCTGTCAGCCACCAAAGAGTACCGCCTGACCCCTGCCCTGGACAGGTAAGGCCTGAGCCCAGCCGGGGCCTCAGGAGGGCCAAAGAGAAGAGCCCCCCCCCCAGCCTCCACTCCCTCTGCCGCCCCCGGCCCTTCCCTCTCCTCCTCCCTCAGTCACAGCTCTCAGGGTGGGAAAGCCCCCAGAAGGCCCTGGCCCGACCCAGAGCCGAACAGGGAGGCCGCCCCCAGCCGGCGCCCACTCTGCTCTGCAGCAGCGCCACTTGTACCCCCCCCCCCCCGGCTTCTGGTTCCTGCGGGGGCTGCCCCTGCCTCTAACATCTCCGTCGCTCAGGGAGCCCCCGGCAGCCGCGCCCTCCCCACCGGGCGCCCCCCATCCTCCCGCTTGCTTTTCTCCCCCTCCTGCCCACACCTCCGGGCCCCAGCCCCCCCAGTCCCAGAGCTCCAGGAGCGGGGGGGCCCCGGCGGGCGGTGGCTGCAGTGACACCGGGGCCGGGCAGGCGGGAAGTCTAAGGCCTTGGGAAGCTTGGGAGGCCCCCCTGCTGCCGCCTGCGTTTGGGCCCAGCCCAACTCGAGGGGCCTCTGCTGTCCCCCCCCCAGCCTCAGCTGCCGCCGCTGCATCATCATAGGGAATGGCGGCGTCCTCGCCAACAAGTCCTTGGGAGCACGGATCGACGACTACGACATTGTGGTCAGGTGAGTGGGGGGCCCGGCGGGGGGTGGGGGGTGCGGGGCAGCCGGGCTCGGGGACCAAGTCCTTCTCCTCCTCGCCAGGCTGAACTCGGCTCCCGTGAAGGGCTTTGAGAAGGACGTTGGGGGCAAGACCACCCTGCGCATCACGTACCCCGAGGGGGCCATGCAGCGGCCGGAGGAGTACGAGAAGGACTCCCTCTTTGTCCTGGCCGGCTTCAAGTGGCAGGACTTCAAGTGGCTCAAGTACATCGTCTACAAGGAGAAAGTGGTGAGTGGCCTTGGGCGCCCTCCGAGGGTCCCTCTGCCGGGGGGGCTCATGCACTGGGCGTCAGGAGGGCCGGGGGCCGTGTGGGCTGTGCCCACGGGGAAATGACCCGAGCTCTCCTGCGCACCCCCGTCCTCCCTGCGTCAGGGGGCCGGCAGACTGGGGGTCAGGGCGCGTCAGAGGAGCATTTCAAGCTGTCCAAAGGGGCACGGTCACTGTGACTTATCCCAGGGCTCCGTGGCTGGCAAGCTCTTGGCCGTTCCATCCTCACAAAGAGCTTAGAACGTAGCCACTATCCCATTTTACAGATGAGATAATTGAGGGTCTCCCAGCTTGTAGGGGTCTGAGGTAGGATCCGAACTCAGGTCTTCCCAGAGAGCCTTCCCCAGGGGTCTTCCTGGCCTTGCACAAGCTTTTACTGCGGAGGTCAGCCCCGTGAGGGCAGTCCATCCTCCCTCCTCGTGGGCGATGGTGGAGGGCAAGAAGAGACCCTCAGCGACGCCCTTAGGGACCCCTCAGGTTGGCCCTGCGTCTGCCCAGGCTGGGGGCCCCTGCCTCTGCCTGTTACCTGCGGTGTTCTGATGGAGCTTTGTCATCCCGGAGGCGTGGCCGGGGACGGGGGAGGCCGGGGACGGGGGAGGCCGGGGACGGGGGAGGCCGAGGCTGGCCGGCCTCTGCCCTGCCATCGCCCCACTCCCACACTGCCCTGGGTCTCTGCCCGGCCTCCAGGACACTCTCCCTGCCAGTCAAGTTTCTCCAGGAACCGTCACTGTGGGGGGCGAGGTGGGCATCTCTGCCCCTTGCCAAGGTGGAGCTGCTGCTTCCTGGGCTGCCAGCCCTCCTCCTCCTCCCCTTCCTCGGGCTTCTCCTCCCGTGTGACCGCAGTTCTAATCAGCCCGAGCCCGCGGGCAGCGGCCTCGTCAGGGCCCTCGTGGGCGAGAGGTGGCTGCTCCCTGGCGTTTGCCAAGCCCGTCCTGCCCCGGATGCTCACGCGAGCACCTGCCACCCACAGGGATGACTCACGCTGACAGAAGAGACCGAGCAGCTCACTCTCCCTCCCAGCTGGAAGGGAGCCGGAGGGGCAGAGCTCCGGCAATGGCAGCCCCCCCTCCGCCTCTGCCGTGCCAGGCCGCGCCCCCCAGCAACCTGCACATCCGGGCTTTGGTTATTCCCACCCACAGTCGAGGGCGAGGGCCCGCGCTCTCCAGCCAGTCAGTGTCTGAGGCTCCGGGACTGGCACCGTGCCCGCTGCACCACCCTGGGGGACAGAGCACACGAAGGCACAGAGACGTCTGTCCCAGGAAGCCCCTGGGGCTCTCCCGCCAGGAGGATGGTCAGACCTGAACTCTAGGAAGGAAAGGGCCAGTTGTGCCGAGGGTGGCCGGGAGAGTGGGAGGCCCGTGAGGGAGCGACTGCGGCATCCAGGGGTGTGTGTGCGTGTGCGCGCGCATGTGTGTGCGCATTTGTGCACACGTGTGTGGTGTGTGTGTATATGTGCGTGTGTGTATGTGTACATGTGTGTGTGATGTGTGCGTGTGTGTGTGCATTTGTGCACACGTGTGTGATGTGTACATGGTGTGGAGAGGGCAGTGGCGAGGGGCAAGGCTGAGGCTTTGGTGGGTGCCCAGGACGTCCTGGCGGAGATGTCGCTAGACAATTTGTAGTGTGGACTTCCGGGGGTCAGGGGACTCTAGGCCTGGGGAGCTGGGTCTGAGTCCTCGAGGACCATGGGAGTGGGTGGGGGAAAAGGAGAAGTCTCCGGCTGGGGGCGTCAGGGAGCTGCGTCACAGAGGCCTGGGGAGGGACAAAGAGGGGACGTCCATCGGACCCGGCAGTTAGGAGAAGGCCGATGGCCTCGGAGGGGGCAGTTTCTCCGGGGACGGGTCTGAAGCCGCATGTGAGAGTCAGGGAGCGTGACCAGCTTCTTCTGAGAGTTTGGCCGAGAGGGAGGAGAGGTGAAGGCAAGGGCTCCGAAGAGAAAGCCCGAACAGGGAGGCGAGGAGCTGCTTAAAATGGGACTTGGATCCCCAGGAACGCCGACTCCTGCCCAGGGAGGGAGTGTAGCTTGAAGACTGAAAATACGGTTTGTGGGGGTCTCGCACTGATGAAAAGGCTTCCCCGGAGGAAGAAGGGAAGGAGGAGATCGCTGGCGTCTCAGACGTGCCGCGGAGAGCAGCGAGAGTGCGACTGGGTGAATGACAGCAGCCAATTCGCCCAGAAACTTAAGGGGAGCCCCCGGGAAAGGGACCGGCCGCCTTTGGGTCTGCACACCGAGGCCCAGAGCGATAGCCGGGAATCCCGAGGCCAGAAGGAAAACCCGGTTTCCCGTTGGTTCCTGAGACTGAGGGGATGAGCTCTGCTAACCGGGAGCATGCACTTTATGCACAGGAAACAGGGGGCTTTTTAATGCCTGGAGAGGAGGACTTTAAGAAACACACGCTGATGGGAGGGGAACCAGGAACCAGAGGCAGAAGGTGTGACCTGGACCGGTCGGTGGGAGCAGGAGTAGTCGGCGTCAGAGGGGACCAAACACCACCGGGGAGGAGGAGGCAGACGAGGAGTCAGCCATATTCTGGCACTGCTCTGGGTGCTGGGGGTACAGAGGGAGGCCGGCCCTGCTGTTGCCGAGGAGCCTACAGTCCCACAGGGAGAGCCACACGCAAACCGCGGAGGCCAGACAAGCTTCGGAGAGCCTGGAGTGGAGAAGGAAGGCGCTGGCGTTGGGGGGGAGGAGAAAGGACTTCCTGTGGAAGGTGGCAGGAAGCAGAGATGAGGAGGCAGTAGAAATGCCCACAGTCAAAAGAGCCGTGAGGAGCCCCATGTCAAAGTACATGGCAGGGAATGAGGTGTAAGAGGGCTGCAAAGAAAGGAAGAAGCCGGGTTAGGGAGAATAGAAGAGTTTATCTTTGATCCTGGGAGTAATAGGAGTTCCTGCAGCTTTATTTTATTTTATTTTATTTTTGCAAAAAATATTTTATTTTTTCCAATTACTTGTAAAGATAGTTTTCAGCATTCATTTTTTGACATTATAGTTTATTTTTTCATTTTAGCTTTTTATTTTCAAAATAGTTTTCAACATTCACCCTTGCAAAACCTTGTGTTCCAAATTTTTTCTCCCTTCCCTCTGCCCACCTTCTCCCCTAGACAACAAGCAATCCAATATATGTTAAACATGTGCAATTCTTCTATTCATATTTCTACAATTATCACACTGTACAACAAAAATCAAATCTAAAAGGGAAAAATGAGAAAAGAAAAATATAATGTAAGCAAATGACAACCAAAAAAACATGAAAATGCTATGTTGTGATCCATACTCAATTCCCACAGTCCTCTGGGACAGATGGCTCTCTCCATCACAGGATCATTGGAACTGACCTGAATTAGCTCATTGTTTAAAAAAAAAAAAAAAGCCTTGTCCATCAGAGTTGATTATCTCATAATTTTGTTGCCATGTACAATGATCTTCTGATTCTATTCACTTCACTGAGCATCAGTTCCTGTAAGTCTCTCCAGGCCTCTCTGAAATCATCCTGCTGTCGTTTCTTACAGAACGATAACATTCTATAACATTCATATACCATAACTTATTCAGCCATTCTCCAGTGATGGGCATCCAGTTTCCAGTTTCTGGCCACTACAAACAGGGCTGCCACAAACATTTTTGCACGTGTGGGTCCCTTTCCTTCCTTTTAAATCTCTTCAGTATATAAGCCCGGTAGAAACACTGCTGGGTCAAAGGGTATGCACAGTTTGATAACTTTTTGAGCATAGTTCCAAACTGCTCTCCAGAATGATTGGATTCGTTCACAATTCCACTGACAATGTGTCAGCGTCCCAGTTTTCCCACATCCCCCCCAACATTTGTCGTTATCTTTTCCTGTCATTTTAGCCAATCTGAGAGGTGTGTAGTGGTATCTCAGAGTTGTCTTAATTTGCATTTCTTGAATCAATAGTGATTTTGAACACCTTTTCACATGACTAGAAATAGTTTCAATTTCTTCGTCTGAGAATTGTCTGTTCATATCCTTTGACCATTTCTCAATTGGAGAATGGCTTGATTTCTTATAAATTTGAGTCAATTTTCTATGTATTTTAGAAATGAGACCTTTATCAGAACCTTTGAATGTAAACATTCAACATTCATTTTTTATAAGATTTTGAGTTCCAAAATGTTTCTCTTTCCATCCCTTCTATGCCCCCTCTCCAAGATGGCAAACAGTATGATATAGATTATACCAGTGCAATTATGGAAATTTTTCCATAATTGTTATGTTGTGAAAGAAGAAACAGAATGAAAGGGGGAAGCCAAACAAACAAAAAGTGAAAATAGTATGTTTTGGTCTGCATTCAGACTCCATAGTTCTTTTTCTGGATGCGAATGGCATTTTCCATCCCAAGTCTACTGGAATTTTCTTGGATGGCTGAATTGTTGAGAACTAAGTCCATCACAGCTGATCATCACTTAATCTTATTACTGTGTGCAATGTTCCCCTGATGTTGCTCACTTCGTTCAGAATCAGTTGATGGAAGTCTTTTCAAGTTTTTTCTGAAATCCACCTGCTCAACATTTCTTTCTTTCTTTCTTTTTTAAAGCATTATTTTTATTCCTATTTTTGTGATCATTGCACAGCCATGTAAGATGTTCTCCTGGTTCTGCTCATTTCACTCAGCATCAGCTCATGGAAGTCTTCCGAGGTTTTTCTGAAATCTGCCTGTTCTTCATTTCTTATCGCACGTATACCACGATTTGTTCAGCTATTCCCCACTGACGGACATCCATTCAATTTCCAGTTCTTTGCCACCACAAAAAAATTTCCAGAAATGTATCATCTAACTGTACGTACACATTTGTTTTCTCAGAAATTTCCTTGTTGATTCCTGTCTGAACATACAAGAAAAAGCCACAGAAAAAAAATTCTGAGGTCATTACTTCTCTCTATCCTTGATTAAGCCACTACAAAAATCTTTGTCACATAAAAATATATTCTTGGTTTTTACTACTCATCCATACTAAGGAAAGACTAAATCAGGTAAATGATGAGTTTCGGAGACATGTCGTAATGGACCAATCTGAGAGATGCTGGACATCCCTAGTTTCTAGTTCTCTAAACTTCTTTTCTGAGAACATCTCCACTGAGATCTTCTATCTCTACCTCCAGTTCAATATAGGCAAGACTGATCTTGTTATCTTTCCTTCTAAATCTATATCCTCTTCTAAGTATTTTTTTAAATTTTTTTAAATTTTTATTTCTAAGTATTTTTAAAGATAGTTTTCAGCATTTACTTTTATACAATTTTCAGTTCCATTTTTTTCTCCTTCCTTCGTTTCCTTCCTCCCTCTCCAAATCAGCGAGCAATCTGATACAGGTTATACAATGTGTAATCATATTAAACATTTCCATGTTGGTCATGTTGTGAAAAAAGAATCAGAACAAAAGGGGAAAATCGTGAGGAAGAAAAAACAAAACAGAAAAGTGAAAAAGGTCTGCTTTGATCTGCCTTCAAAGCCCATGGTTCTTTGTCTGGAGGCGGACAGCATTTTCCAGCCTGAGTCTTTTGGAATTGTCTCGGATCTTTGTTTTTCTGAGGAGAGCGGAGTCCATTGAAACTGATCATTGCACAACCATGTACGATGTCCTCCTGGTTCTGTCACTTCGTTCAGCATCAGCTCATGGAAGTCTTCCCAGGTTTTTCTGAAATCTGCCTGTTCTTCATTTCTTATTGCACGTATACCTCAATTTGTTCAGCTATTCCCCACTGATGGACATCCACTCAATTTCCAGTTCTTTGCCACCGCAAAAAAGCTGCTCTTGATATTTTTGTACATGTAGATGTTTTCCCCTTTCCCTGATTGAGTGGAGCTGGGGGACATGCTGGACCTGCACTTTTGCTAGCTAAGTGGAGATGATCTGGAGTGGGCAGACACTTAAGGCAGGCAGACCACCCCCCCACCCGCAGCTAGGGCAGTAGTCCCGGTGGGAGATGATGGGAGCTTGTCCCAATGTTGAGGCAGCCTCAGATGAGGGAAGGGGAGCTTTGGAGACATGTCATGAAGATAGAAATAATGGGGCCTTGGCACTAGATTGGATCTGGAGGGCAAAAGGGAGGAGCTGAAGATGACCTCTGGGTTCTGAGCTTGGGGACTGGAGGATGATGGTACCTTGGAGGATTACAGGGAAACTTGGAGCAGGGGAGAAGTTCCTTTGGGCCTGTTGAGTTCGGATGTCTTTGGGAGATCCACTTTCAGATGTCTGGTTAGTTGGACCTGTGAATCTGGAGGCTGGGATAGAGAGAGAGGGGAAGACATGAGAATGACTGCAACAATAGGAGCGTCCCAGCAAAGGGTCCTGAAGGAGAGGGGGGAGGACTTTGGGCCACAGATCCCAGCCCTGGCCCAGCACTGTAGCGGAGCAGAGATGGGGGGCAAGCCTCTTTCTCTGCTGAAAGCAGAGTGGCTCCCACTTTCTTGCTTGCCTTCTGTATCTGATTCTCAGCAACAAGAAGAAATGTTTTGCTGAAGCTTACAGTGATAGGAATCTTGGGAGGAAGTGTTTAGTGTGTTTTGTTTCTCTTTGCAGAATTTGTGGTAGAGCAGGAGAAGAAAGCCGGGGCTAGTCTGGATACGCCTTGGATCTGGGGAGAGCAGATTACATGGGCTGGGTCAGAGGAAGGGGAGCTGGGACCCCCCACACTAAAAGCAGCAGAGGCCAGCCCCTGGGGACCTCGGGGAGTGCTTGGGAGTGAAATTCTGAAGATACAAAGAAAAATGATCTTGATGAAAATCAGTGTCTGAAAAGGCTGATGGCAGCCCGAGGAGCCTTGATTTCCCAGAGGCAGATGCAGGCCAGAAGCGAGGGCAGGCCACGAAGGGGGTGCACGTGGGAACAGCCCCAACAGAACTCATGACAGGAACAATACATCAAGAACCCGCGTTTGTCTAGTAGGCTGAGGGTGGCAATAGGGCGGTGGCTCTGCAGTATCTCACCGTGGCACCAGGGAGGCTCATGGGATCTTGGGCAGAGCTTCCAGGTCTGAAGCGGGGGTGGGGATCATCCTCTGAGGGATGGCCCTCAGAACCCATCTGGAGCATTGTGCTTATTCCTCTGGGGCAGGATTTGGGAAGGACATTGAGAAGCTGGCAAGGAAGGATCCGGAGGGACTCACCCACAATGGGGCAAGGATCCAGGGGCAAAGCCGGGGAGGGGACAAGGAAGGAGAGGAGGGGAGATTCTTGTTTGAAGGAGAGACTCAGAGAAGCAGGAGAGCTGATTTCAGGTTTGTGGAGGACTGTCCTATGGGGGGAAGAGATTTGGCCTGCTGGGCACCCCAGGGCAGGACTAGGGGTGACATATGGAGAAAATCCTCAGGAGGAAAATAGAAGTGTAACACGGAGGAAGAATGTCCTCTCGGGAGAGCTACAGGTGGGGGATGCTGAGGACCCGGCCTCTCTGCCCAGAGATGTTGCCGGCAGCCAGTTAGCCTCCAGAGAAGGAAGAGGATGCCCTGGTGCCCCCCAGCCCAGGCCCCAGGCCCCCAAGAACCCATTAGTCCCTCATTCCATTCTCATAAGACAGGAAATGTATATTGCAAGGCTGACTTGTCCCGCTGAAAGACTTAGGCCTGAAGCCTGTACCCCCTCCATCCCCTCAGGGGAGGCCAGAGTGAGGAGGGCTGCTCCGGCTGCCCCAAGCCTGCCCCCGATCCCTGGGAACTTCCGCCCCCGACAGGCAGACTGCTTGGAGAGGAGGGGGTGAGGGACGGCGTGGGGGAGGCTTTCTGTCTGTTAAATAGCTACTCAGCAACCAGGAAGCCCTGCCCGGGGCCCCAGGTCTAGCCAAGTGTCTGGGCCTCCAGGTCTGGGAGCTACTTTGCCAGCCAGGGGCCACATGGGACTAGGGGAGTCCTGGGGATCTGAGGCAGAGTGTGGCTCTGAACCTGGGCGGCGGGGTGAGAGAGGGGTGCTCATTGGTCCTGACGGCCTGCCCAGGTGAGGGTTCGCCTGCCCCCCAAGTCCCTGCAGTCTGAGCTCCGACCCCTAGAGACTGGCTAAGGCTGTTTTAGGACCAGCAGGCCCTGGAAGTCCCCCTCCCCGGAGCCGTTAGAAACAAGAGGGCAGAACCACAATCCCAGTGAGGGAAGTGCCATGGATTGAGGGCCTTATTCCCTGACCTGAGACGCAGCTCACCCCAAACCATCTTCCAGACCGAGGGCCAGCCATGTCCCCCCAGAGGGCTGGGACCCCTCTGGCCCTTCAGAGTGGCTGGGGTCTCCCACTCTGCTTACCCCCTTCTCCCCGCCTTGTAGACAGCGCTCATACCCTCCAGTGGTCCGGTCTCCAGGCTCCCTCCTCATTCTTCTGCCTTGGCCTAATATGTCCAGGCTCCAGGCTTTGCCCTGGCCAGCACCCTCCCCTCTGGACACTCTCCAAACGCTTAGGGAACTTTTAAAACGTTCTTGTCCTCCTCCATTTGTGTCCTGATAGGGGCAGAATTAACCTGGGTCACCCCCGCCCCGCTGGCCTTGTGCTGGGGGCACAAGGGGGCTTTTCTCAGGACAGCCTCGCGTGGCCTGCGTTTGGGGGCTGCCATGTTATACCCCTGACTCCATTTGCGCTTTTGGTCCACTACCCCCCGTCTCCCTCCAGATCCTTTTCAGAGTTCTCTCAAGCTGCGCCGTGACCATCTTGTGCTTGGGAAAGCGGAGTCTGGGGCCTCAGTGTCAGAAAGCTCACGTACCCCATCGTTTATCTGCTTAGAGTCAGACCGACAGTGGGCCCGAGGGCGCGCTCTCTGGATCCTGCCAGGTCCTCCCTGACTCCATTTCCATTTCTAGAGCAGGCCCGGAATTGTCCCTTGTTGGTCCTTCCGCCTGCAGAGGATGAAAGGATTGAGAGCAATCCAGGCCCTCCTGGCTGTTTTGCGCCTCCCGGCCCCCCTTGTCCCTCAGGGCCAGCCTGCCTGCAAGCTCTTTCCCGTCTCCCCTGGCCGTGCCTTCCCCCCGCCCGAACGCCCTCCTTCTTTACCTCCACTGTTTTAGGGGGGTTTGGGGGCCGCCTTCACAAGCCAGTCCCCGTCACCCCAGTCGTTAATGCTCTCTGGCTCTCGCGTACTTGGGATCGACTATCTCAATGCACGCCGTGGTGCCCCAGTGCGTCGGAAATCAGGGGCAGTTTTGTTTTTATTTTTATAATCATAACAACTGTAATAGCATTTATGTGACGCCTGCTGTGTGCCAGACACTGCTAAATGCTTTACAAATGGTAACTGATTTGAGCCTCGCAACTCTGGGAAATAGCTGCTATTGCTGCCCCATTTCACAGCTGAGGAAACCGAGGCAGCAGGGTGCCGGGGGTGTCGGTGTCTGCAGGCTCCATTGGCGGGGTGGCCCTTGGGGCCCTGTGGCTACTTCCCACAGGTGGATTGGATCGGGTTGACCGGCCTTCGGCAGAGAGATCCCCCAGATGTCTGAAGGGCGGCTCCTGGGACAGTGGAGGGCTGCAGGGAGGCTTGGAGGGGGCAGGGAGTGGGGCAGGAGCAGAGGGACAAGAAAGACCTCTTGGGACCAGCCTGGGTACAACATGGGGCATACAGGAGGCTTGGTCAATCAAGCTGTTGAATTTCGTCTGGACATGTAATAGGCGTTTAATGCTCGGTGAATCAAACTTGAATTTTGTCTGGACATATAGTAGGAGCCTAATGCTTGGTGAATCAAACTGTTGAATTTGATGCACAAACTTGGTTACCTTCATCCACGTCATCGATAAAAGTACGGAGCAGAGGAAGGATCCCGGGGACCCCCCCAGAGTCATTCCCATGCCTGCAGGGCTTTACTGCCGGCGGTGACCCCCTGCCCAAGCACAGTCGGGGGCTGAGGCTGACTCTGAATTCAGGTCTTCCTGACTCAGGCCCGGGCTACAGCCAAGTGTGTCGCTGCCCCCGTTCCACACACGAGGCCCCTGAGGCCGCAGGGCTGGCAGAATGGCAGAGCAGACTTTGCCCTCTTCCTGAGGATCCCGTCAGGCCCGTTTGGACCTCGGTCCCGGCTCTGAAGCCCTCGAGGGTCCCCCTCGAGACGGATGCGCGAGGCCCACACCCGGCGGCCCCGTCTGCTTTGAGCGGGCGGCCCGAGAGGCAGCCGTCCCCTCCTTGGAGCTCCCCGGGCGGCCTCCTTCTGCCGACGGAGCCCCACGCTCGTAGACGGTCCCCGGGAGAAGCCCCGCTCAGGCCTCCCTCATCCTGGAGCTCATTTCCCCGGGAGCGTCTCCTCGCTGCCCCTGCGTCCCCCGTCTCTCCCAGCCCCGCGGGCTTCCACGGGCTCCCCCTTTCTGTAGCCAACGGCCGCTCCCGCCGCGCACCTGGGAGAGCCTGGCGGGGCGCGCCCAGGGAGGGCCAGGGACGCCGTCCGGGCCGGCCCAGTGTCCTCGCTTGGAAAGGGGCAGGAGGCCAGAGGCCAGGAGAGCGCTGAGGGAGGCCCCTAACCGCCTCTGTCTTCGTTTCCTAGGTTCCTTCTAGCAAAGAGGGATCAAGCCAGAGCAAGGAAGCAGACGAGCTAGAGAGCGAGGCAGAGGCAGCTCCTCGAGGCAGCAGCAGTGGGAGCTAGCGTGGAGAGGGAGACAGCAGGCCAGAGGCCGCCCGAGGCAGTGGCAGGCGAGGAGAGCCAGGGAGGGGGGCCGAGGCGCCAGCAGGAAGGACCGGCCCAGAGGAGGCAGGGAGGGCGAGCCTGGGCACCGAGGCAGGAGGGGGACCAGGGCCCCCTTGTCCACAATGGCGCGGCCCACAGCCTGATTATAAACTGGACCGCCATCAACCACCCCGGTCCCAACCCAGTAAGGTGCCTGTAGAGCCTGGCACCCCATTGACTCACCCCCAGTCAGACCCCGAACCATCCCCACTCCCACCTCTCCCCCATCCCCATTTCTACCTCTCCCACCTCTCCCATCCCCACCTCTCCCCCATCCCCATCCCCACCTCTCCCTCCCCCATCCCCACTCCCACCTTTCCCCCACCCCCATCCCCACCTCTCCCTCCCCCATCCCCATCCCCACCTCTCCCCCATCCCCATCCCCACCTCTCCCCCACCCCCACTCCCATCTCTCCCCCACCCCCACTCCCACCTCTCCCCCATCCCCACTCCCACCTCTCCCCCATCCCCACTCCCACCTCTCCCCCACCCCCATCCCCACCTCTCCCCCATCCCCATCCCCACCTCTCCCACCCCCATCCCCATCCCCACCTCTCCCCCATCCCCATCCCCACCTCTGCTCCATCTCTGCTCCTCCCCTTGCCACATCCCCATTCACACCGAGGACTCCCCGCCCTTCCCGGGTCTCGCCCGTAGCCCTGGTTAAGCGGGTGCTCTCCGGCTCCTGCAGCCCGGCTCGCCCGGCTCTCACCCTCCCGGGCCCATCCGTGCTCCTGCTCTTGGTCCACAGGCTCCCGGCTCCGTCTCCAAGGCTGGAATCTCCATGGCGACGGCCCTCCCTTCCCACTCACGCCTCTCCTTCCCCCACAGAGCGCTTCGGACGGCTTCTGGAAGTCAGTGGCCACGCGAGTGCCCAAGGAGCCTCCTGAGATACGGATCCTCAACCCCTACTTCATCCAGGAGGCCGCCTTCAGCTTCATTGGGCTTCCCTTCAACCATGGCCTCATGGGCCGGGGGGTGAGGAGCCTGACTGGGCCGGGGGCCGGGGGCTCAGAGGGGAAGGCTCTGGAGCGTGGGCTTGGGGGAGGGGCAGGTGCGGGCCCAGCCGAAGCCCCCACAGCGCCATCGCCAGCTCTGGAAGGATGATCCCCAGCTAAGCACATCAAGCCCTTACCTCTCTCTGGGCCTCCAGGCCTGCAGCCCGAAAGGGCGTCTCACAATGTGCTGGATGAGGTTAGAACCAGGGTCAGGGAACGAGGCTTTCAGCATCGCGGAAACAAAGGATTCCCCTGGAGAGCAGAGGGCCCCTGGGCTGCAGGGAGTGGGGGAGGGCCCCCTCGGAGGGGTCCCGGCCTGGCCCTCTGTGCCCCTTCCTGGCAGCCTCCCCGCCCTCTCTCTGCTCCACATCTCCCAGCTCCCGCACCTCTCGGTCTCCTCCTCTCCCTCTTTCTCTCTGCCTCCACTTCTCTGGGAGGACTCCAGGAGTCCTCCCGTCCCTTCCTCTGAGGAGTCTGTCTCTTGCCAAGGGAGGGAAGGAGGCTGTTCCAGGGTTGCCAGGACCCAGTAGTCACAGCAGAGTCATCCCGGAGAGGGAATTGTGCTGTCCTCCCTCCCCTCCCCCCGCCGCCCTCCCTGCAGGGGCCCTGGGGGTTGGGGCAGGCGGGGAGGGGGCGCCCCCCACAGGCGGGCGCGCTCTGAGCCGGCCTCTCCCCTCCCAGAACATCCCGACTCTGGGCACCGTGGCCGTCACCATGGCCTTGCACAGCTGTGACCAGGTGGCGGTGGCCGGCTTTGGCTACGACATGAGCTCGCCCAACGCCCCCCTGCACTACTACGAGTCTGTCCGCATGGCGGCCATCAAGGAGGTAGGAGGGGCTGGGGGTCCTGGGGCTGGGGCCAGGGGGGCCGGGACTGCCCCTCCCCCAGGGCGCTCCCAGAGTCACACTGGGTCCTTCCTGCCTCTGTTCTCTCGGTGGGGGCCGGGCCTGTGAACCTTCCTGGCTCAAAGCCCCCCCTGCTGGGCCCTGAGCGGCCTCTCAGTGACTGGCCCCACCTGGGAGGGGGAGGGGGCTAACCTGCCGGGAGGTCTCGCAGGCTCGGTGAGCCGCAGTTTGTGGGAGAAGGAGCTGGGGGCGGGGGAGACCGGTGGCCCCCAAGGCTCATGAGGTCGGCAGCCAGGAAAACCCGGGAATCCGGGGCTGCGGGGGGCCGGGCCTCCGCCCTCGCCCCCATCCACCCCCTCTGGGGGTCCCTGCCCAGAGCAGCGAGCGCCCCCCAGGGGTTTGTGCGCCCATTTCTGAGATGAGTTTGTGGCATCTGTGGCCCGGCCCGCTGTGGATCCCGGAGGCGAGCCCCGGTTTCCCTGCATTTGTAACCCCCCGGGAAGTCTCTCAGCGTTCCCTCCCGGTTTGGGGGCCTCTGGGCTCGCTCTCCCCGCTCTTGCTCACGTGACTGGGGATTTTTATCCGTGGGGTTCTCGGGGTGACCCTGCAGTCACCCACTCTTACTCGGGGATCCCCATCAGGCTCCCCTCAGAGCTTCCTCAGAAGGCCTCACTGCGAGTGACATCAGTGGGGGGCAGCGGCCTGCGCCCTCGGGTGGGGGAGACCTGCCAGCCCCATTCGGCCTTTCTGAAAAGAGGGAAAAGGGAAGAGAGGTTTTAGCTCAGTTCAGAAACCACCCGGCAGCCCAGGCAGAGGGGCCGCCGCAGGCCGATGCCCAGGATGACCGGGCTGCTCCGTACGGCCACAGGTCCCCGCGCCCCCCGGCCCCTGCCCCCAGCAAGCTCAGCCCGGCCCGGCAGCCTCCTGGGAGCCTCCTGGGCCTGGGCTCCGTCACCCACCCCGAGTTAACAGAGTGCCTTCATCTCCCAGGAAAAGCAACCGGTATAAACATGTTTTCCATCATCTCAGAAATGAGAAAAATCCTCGCCAGCACCACGCCCATTCCCGGCCCCCGGCCCCGTCCCTAGCAGCGCCAGCCTCTCTGGGCACCCATTGACCCTCCAGGGTCGGAGGCCTGGGAGCCAAAGGCCTTGCCCCAGAGCCCACCTTCCCCGCTTCCAAGGGGCCAGACGCCCCCCAGGCCCTGGGCAAGGGCAGAATGGAGAGCTGGCCCAGGGAAGGAGGATCAGTACTGCCGGGCTGTGGGCACGGGGCCGGCCCCGCCTCCTCTTGGCCATCCCCCCTCCAGCCCAGTTTCTGGATCTTGGGGCCAGCTGGCAGCTGGGCATGGGGACAAGCTGCCCCCTGTCTGGTGGGGGCACTGAGCCGGGTGCTGCCCCAGTAAGGGGCCCCCAGGGAAGGAGCTGGGACAGGGTGGGCTGACCAAGCTTCTCCCCCCTTCCAGTCCTGGACCCACAACATCCAGCGAGAGAAGGAGTTCCTTCGGAAGCTGGTGAAGGCCCACGTCATCACCGACCTCACCAGTGGCATCTGAAGGCCCAGGGCTTGGCGCTGGAAACCGCAACCTCCTCAGGATGCCGGCCCGAGCTCTGATGGATGGACTAGGAGCCTCTGGAGGGCAAGTGCCAAGGGGCTGTGGGGCTGGAGCAGCTGCCCAGCCAAGGGCACCAATGCCAGCCTCCACGCCCAGCTCCTTCCTCCCAGGCAGGACATTGCTCCAGAAGAGCCCTTGCCTGGAACTGAGGAACCTTCCTGGGACTGGGGGGCTCTGCCTGGAACTGAGGAACCTTCCTGGGACTGGGGGGCTCTGCCTGGAACTGAGGAACCTTCCTGGGACTGGGGGGCTCTGCCTGGAACTGAGGAATCTTCCTGGGACTGGGGGGCTCTGCTGGCCCTGAAAGGCCCTTCCTCAGTCTGAGACCTCCCTGGGAGTGAGGGGGGGCTGCCCAATGCTGAGGGCCCTAGCTGGGACTAGGGGGCCCTGCCTGGCGGGCTGGCAGGGTCTGGCCTTGAGGGCTCTTGGGAAAGTCTCTTCCCTCAGTGTTGCTGTATTTTATTTTATTTTGGGGATGCAGAGTGGGTGGGGAGGGAGGGAAGGGGGATAATTTATTTTTTAAATAAGGCTGAAGACATGAAGTCTGGTCAGTGTTTGGCAAGGAGAGGAAAGTTGGGAACGTCCCTGCGCTGCACCCGGGGGTGGGGGCAGGGAGCAGCGGGGGTCCGCGGAGTTGGGGGAGGGGTGTCTGCTTCTCCCAGACTGCCCCTGGCAGAAGGGGAGCCTTGGAGCCAGCCGCTGGAGGGGAGAGGGGGCAGAGCGGTGCACCCCTCTTCTCCCTCATTCCCGGTGCTCCCTGAGCTCTCGGCAGCAGCGGCCTCTGCCTCCCTGGCACCTTGGGGCTCCGGGGCCCAGGCCCATTCCAGTGCCCCCAAGCACCTCTAGCACCAAGGGTCTGGGGGGGCTGGGGCTGGGCTCCCTTGGGGCCTGGGTCTCTTCCTCACCTTTCCCCAGCAGGGTCTGAGGCCGGCCTGGTGCCCCCTGGGCACGGCAGAGCCGTCTGCCTGCCCCGATCCTGTCTGGCTCTGGGGGAGCCTTTCACCAGCCCCTTCTTTTAGCCCAGCCCAACTCCCAGCCAGCAGGAACCTGCTCCGGGCCGTCTCCTCCCACCCTCAGCACGGCCAGGAGCCTCTGTGAGCCCTGCGGGGAGGCCGGCCCACTGACCTGGGCTAGCGGCCCTGCCATGTCTCCCCCTCGGTCTTCCTGCCGCAAGGTCAGGCTCTCGTGGAAGCCAAGGTACGCCTTCTTGTGGGGTTTAGTAACGTGCAAACCCCCGTTCGGCTCTTCCAGAGAGACAGACCAGAAGGCCCCGGGGGCCCCGGGCGGAAGCTCTGCCGGCCCCGGCACCGGCCCCCCAAGCCCTGGTTGGATCTCTCCAGGAGGTCCCACGGTCACAGCCAGAGCCCCCACACAGGGGGCTCCTCAGCCCCTCCCAGCAGGAGACCCCAAAGCAGGGCAGCCCCAGCTCCTTGTAGGGACTCCCGGGCTTGGGGAGACGGGGAAGCCTCTCCACGGGGCCTCAGATTGTGGGGAAGGCACAGCAGCCAGACGGACCCTCGGCCTCTGCAGGGGCAGCCCAGAGGGACCCAAATGGCCTGAAGACAGGCGGTCACAAGCAATACTCCTCTCCTTTAGGAGCATCGGGAAGGGTCAAGGCCGGCTGGCCCTTCCCCCCGGCAGAGCCCAGCCCAGCCCCAGGACCGGGGCCGCATCCCAGAGTCCCTCAGCCCCGAGGAGGCCCCAGGGGGCAGAGCCTGGTCTGCTGGAGATGGCTGGTCAGCCCCCCTCCCTCAGCAGGGAAGCCCCTCGCAGGGCTCTCATACCTCTCTGGCACTGCCCAGCACGCAGTGGGCATTCATTCCCTTAGCCCTCAGGCGGCCATATTGCAGCACCGTCTCCCGAGGCAGCCTGGGAGTCTCTTGGATGAGGCCCACTCCCATGGGAGAAAGTGTCCCAGTGCCCAGAAGGATGGACATCCGAGCCTGGCTCGGTCACTTACCAGCTGTGCGACCAGTGGCCAGTCACCCTCTCTGAGCCTCAGTTTCCTCATCTGAAAAATGGGGATATTCATAACACCTACCTCCCAGGGTTATTGTGAGATGATATTTATAAAGCCCTTAGCACTGTGCCTGGCACATAGTCGGAGCTTAATAAATGCTTGTTTCCATCCTTCCTTCCTTTAATATAATACAATTAGAGTAGTATTGGAATCAAAAGTGTTACAGACAGCCCAAGACCAGGAGAGTTCTTTAACTCCTCTGTAAGAGGGCAGATACAAAAAGCTTCAATCTCTGCTACGAAAAAAAAATTTAAACTTGTTTCAAATTTTAAAATAGTCTTTTCTGGTCAGCTCAGCCAAAATGGGCCTTCTCCCTCCCCCTCTCCCCACCTGAGAATGTGAGAAAAATTGAGACAGCTGGGTGGCACAGTGGTTAGAGCACCAGCCCTGAAGTCAGGAGGATTTGAGTTCAAATCTGGCCTCAGACACTTAACACTTCCCGGCTGTGTGACCCCGGGCAAGTCACTTAACCCCAACTGCCTCAGGGGGAAAAAAAAGAAAGAAAAGAAAAGAGAATGTGAGAAAAATAAAACCAGCGAACACGTATGGCCAGTCAGAACTGATGGCCACATTGTACGTGTCCGGGAAATTGTCCCCTCCTCCATTTTGAGTCCTTCACTGCTCCCCAGGAAGTGAATAACGTGTTCATTCTTCCTCTGGGATCCTCGATGCTGGTCACATTGATAAGCGTTCAGTACAGTGATGTTCCCTCATTTATAGATCTGCTTTTCTCTCCATTCTCCGCTTTATGGTCCTCAGATTCCCACTGTTTGCCACATCAAGCAATGATGGTTTTTGTGCATCAGAATGCGCGCTGTCTGAGCCATCCCTTCCTTAGTCTCCCCTTTAATTCCTCCTTACCCCTTCTCCCAGTGCCCTCTTATTTTCTTGGTGAGCAAAATGAACTCAACAGTGTGAGTGTGAGTGTGTGTGTGTAGGTGTGTGAGAGTGTGTGGGTGTGAGAGTGTGTGTAGGTGTGTGAGTGTGTGGGTGTGAGAGTGTGTGTAGGTGGTTGAGAGTGTGTGTGTGCATGTGTGTATGTGTGTGAGAGTGTGTGATGGTGTGTGTATGTGTAAGTGTGTGTGTGTATGTGTACCTCTTTCCTTCCTTGTAAGAATATCTGCTTGTGAGCACCGATCATGTGAGAGAATTGTCCCAGCCTTCCTTGCCCCTCCCCACTCCCTCTTCCCTTTCCCACCCCCCATTCTTTATTTGGGATCATCAAGACGGAACAAAATCACTCCGAGGCCTTTTCTGATCGGATTCTCTCCAGGAGCCAGATGATGACAGAGAGCCAAAGGGACAAGTGCCGTTTCCCCATATTTGAATGTAAACATAATGAGCAACGTAGGCGTTGGTCATCGGCCATTGACATTTACCTTTTTATGTTGCTCTTCACTCCTCTGTTCAGAGTTTGCCACTCTGGGTTTTTCATCAGGAATGCTTAGAAGTCCCCTGTTTGATTAAAAGTCCCCTTTCCCCCTGACGGATCGCGCCCAGTGCTGCTGGGTAAGTTACTCTGGGCTGCAAGCCGGTTGCTGTTGTATTCTGGAATTTCAGATTCCAAACTCTCTGCTCCTTCAAGGTGCCGGTTGCTAAATCGGGTGCGATGCCGACTGTAACTCCTCTTTCTTTTTAGCTGCTTGCAGTGTTTTTTTCCTTTGATGTGGAAGCTCTGGATTTTAGTTGTGATGTTCCTGGGAGCTGCAGGAGGTTACAGATGGATTCTTTCTTTTGTGATTTCTTTTACTAGAATGTCTTGACATTTTTTTTTTTTGGCTGAAGCAATTAGGGTTAAGTGACTTGCCCAGGGTCACACAGCCAGGAAGTGTTAAGTGTCTGAGAGCAGATTTGCACTCAGGTCCTCCTGACTTCAGGGCTGGCGCTCTACCCACTGCGCCACCTAGCTATCCTGGATGTCTTGACTCTTTAAAAAAAGGTCATACACAATCTTAAATTTTTTCTCCTTGATCTATTTTCTAGGTTGATGGTTTTTGCTAGGAGACCCCTTACATTTTCCTCCATTTTTTAAATTTTTTGATTTTGTGTGAATGTATCTTGTTTCATGGAATCACTGGCTTCTATTTGGTTCTTCTTAACATCCAGGATGTTTGTCATTTGGACAGGTTTTGTGTCTTGTGTGCCAAGCTGTTAATTCCTTTTCCAATTCTTTCTTCCTTAGCTCTCATTTCTTTTCTAAATTTTTTCTCAAGTGCTCTTACTTATAAAAATATTTTTAAGCTCTTGCTTCATCTCTTCCAGGAATTCTAGTTGAATTTCTTCCCAACTATATTTTCTCCAAGGCTTTCCTTATGGATGTTTAATCATTCTCTTCTAGATTTGTGTCTTGAGTTTCTCTGATACATGAGAGGATCCTTTTTTGTTGTTGTTTATTGGCCCGTTCTACTTTCAGACTTGAAACTTTATGTTCGTGACTGGCTCTGCTGCACTTGAGCTGGAGAAGTCTGGACTAGTCCTGTTCCTGCTCTTTTGGGGTCCAGAACGTTGTTATTCCAGAATCTCGGGGAAGGACCGGAGCCCTGCCAGCTTTTGGTACTCCCAGAGTCTGATCCAGGCAGAGATGGCTGCCCCCTGCCTTTGTCTGAGCTCTGACTTGGGACTAAAAGGAGACTGCCCTGGACTCGGCTCCTGTCAGTCAGCCGGAGAGTGCTTTGGTTCACAGCAGCAATATTATGGTTCCCCCTTAGTCTGGGATCCCCAATGGAAGCTCTAGATCAAAGTCTGTTCATTCACTCCGGGCTCTGTGAAGCCATGCTCGTCACGTGGCCAGCTGGGAGAGGAAGGGGTTCAGTCATCAATAACTGGAGCTCACCAGCCGTTGTCCGCCGCTCAAAGGGCCGTCCTGTGGAAGGGGGATGCTCCTTATCCGGCTTGATCCCAGAGGGCAGGATGGGGACCTACAGGGGGAAGTTATGCAAAGACATTTCAGCAGAAATAAAAAAAAATGACCCAGGCTGCTGTGGGGTAGTGAGCCCCCTGCCATTAGAGGTACTTGGGCAGGGACGAGATGGCCACTTTCTAGACAGAAACTCCATGTCCCGTTCAGTGGAGAGGATTAAATATCAATAGCTGGCAGTGCGCTTCTCCCAACAGTCCTAGCAAGTAGACAAGGCAAAAAGGCATTTATTAAGAAAGCGCTTGTTATGTGCCAGACCCTGGGGATACAAGTGCCAGCCAAAAATCAACACTCCCTGCCTTCAAAGAGCTTATGCTCTAATTGGGGAAAATACACAGAAGTTAAGTACAAATCATGAAAGTGAAGGGGCTTGGGGCTGGAAGTAAAGGCTGTAAGTGGAAAATACACACTTAGTGAAATAAAACAGTGTGGGGATAAAGTTTGGTCCGGATCTTCCCCAAAATGGAGGCCCCAGGAGAGACACACGGGAAAGCGGGGCCAACATGGTGGAGGAAGGCTTTAGGGTGGAGGCGCTGGTCTGAGATTTCAGGGGGCAGCCATCTCTGCCTGGATCAGACTCTGGGAGTACCAAAAGCTGGCAGGGCTCCAGTCCGTCCCCGAGATTCTGGAACACCAACGTTCTGAACCCCAAAAGAGCAGGAACAGGACTAGTCCAGACTTCTGCTCAACTGCAGCAGAGCCAGTCACGAACATAAAGTCTCAAGTAGTGCAGGTATCATTCTGTTTTATAGATGAAAAGTCTGAAGCTCAAAGACTTTGAATGTCACACAGCCAGTGAGTAGAAGTTACAACCAAACTCTTGCCAACGGGGGCTCCGCTGTAACCTGCCCACTTTCCGATATGTCTTCTAGAGCTACAGATGCCAGCTCTTACTTTCTGATGCCTCCAACCCATAAAGAAGAGAGAATTGAGGGAAAGATGTGCTTGCAGTTGGGCTAGCCAAGTGCTCTAGCTTCCAAGTCATCCCCAAAGGTTCCCAGATGTGAGCATTGGAGTCAGCGAGCGTTCCATCACCGCACGTGGTCCCATAGCCAGAGACACCCCAAGAGAGGAGCTGGGGCCTCCAGACCGAAATCCCAACAACGCAGATGTGAACAGGGAGAGCGTCTGGTGTGGATGCACAGGGAGCTCTCTGATGAAATTAAATCTATGTGACCAGGGAGAGCCATGGAGAGCCATGGAGAAGCATTCGGATGCACAGGGAGCTCTCTGATGAAATTAAATCTTTTCCCCGCCCCGAGGCAGTTGGGGTTCAGTGACTCGCCCAGGGTCACACAGCCAGGAAGTGTGAAGTGTCTGAGATCAGATTTGAACTCAGGTCCTCCCGACTTCAGGGCTGGTGCTCTATGGTGCCACCTAGCTGCCCCTGAAGTTTAGATATTAAAAAGGTTTAGTACAAAAATGAAAGAAAGGGCACATTCCCAGGAGAGTCGCACAGATCTGCAAGAATGAGCGAGGCTATTCCATGCTTTGTTAAAGCATTGCTCCAAGTGCTAGAGATATAAATAAAGGAAGGCAAGACAATCCTTGCTCCCCAGCAGCTTACATTCTAATGGGGGGTCTAACACACAAAAAGGGGAATTGGAAAGGTGGGCCATGTTACATGTACAGAGCAGCAAAGTGTGGAGACTAATGCCCAGGATGGACCAAATTCAGGCACAGAAAATCCTAAAAATAACAAAAGGGCTTCTTTTTAGTTTTATTGGAGACAAAAGGAAAATTAGGGGAGACTAGGATTAGGGAAGCTGACATAGCATTCAAAAACAAGGACGTGGACCCGTCCTTTATCATTTCTTTAAAATTGGGGAATCCCAGAATCGGAAACTCAACCCATACAGGTCAACCCCTTCTTTGCAAGGGCCAATTTTTGCCCAGGATCGCTTTTTGCTCAGGGTCACTTGGATATCAAAACTTGAACCTGAATATTCCTGGCTTTGAAACCACTCTCCATTGTGCAACCCTAATTCACAAAAACAAGCTGAATTCTTCCGATCCGGTTGAGTTCCCATTTTTTCTGTCAGGCTTTAAGCTGTAAACAGTAGAACAAACACAGTTTAAAAACAAATTGGAACCTAAGAAAGGAGCAAAGATACTAAGCCTTTCATTGCGATCTGGTCACGTGCCTATATGAACTGCATTTCCACCACAAACACTCGATTGTCATGAATGCTTTCTGGCAAAGAAACCTACTATGTCTCCAACTCGGGATTCTAGAGAGTCCCCTGAGGGGGTAATCTCTCTTGGCTCTTGCCCCCTTAGCTGGCCTTTCCCCATTTTGAGGGGCCAATTTCTAGCATCTTAGTTGCATAAAAAGCATTTAAGTATCTACACTGTACCAGGTGCTTTGCTAAATATGGGGGGTACAAAGAAAGGGGCGAAAAAACCAGTTCTTGTGCTCAAGGAACTTGAGGTTTAGTGGGGGTTTGAAGGAGAGAGTAGCTGGGTAGGGACAAACTAAGTATAGGATAAATTGGGGATAAGCACTGGGGGAAAGGCAAGAATTAAAATCTATGGAAAAGGCTTCCTTTAGAAGGTGAGATTTTTAGATGGAATCAGAAGGAGGCCAGGAAATGGAGAAGACAGATATTTATTTCAAAGAAAGAGCAATAAAAAACACAACAAAACAAAACACAAAATGCAAGGACAGGTTTTTTCTTATCCCAAGTGAGTCTCTGGGCTCTCCCCTTCGTGGGTCCTGAAAGTTACTTAGGGAAGTTGCTCCTTATTTCTCAGGGCCCTGATTGATGGACTGGCTGCAAAAACCCACCCTTCAGGTACCACTGCATCTTCACATGATGTGAATGATGAAATGGGAGACGGCAAAGAAGCCAGCCTTATATTCACTAGAAGGCACATGGTGCCTTTGGGGGGTGGGGAGGCTTCCCAACCTGGGATGGCATCTTTAGAGGAGGATAATGAAAAGGGAGATGACCGAAAAAACCAGGCTGAGGCTGACCAAAGTCTCCCCCCACCCACTCCCCAGATATCAGCTCCACAGCCTCTCCCAGCTACCTGGTGGTCAGGGGTCGAGGGTCTGCTTTGGTCCCAATCCCGCCACACCCCATCAGCTGAGCTTCTCGATGGGGTCGCTACCCACACTATTCCCCATTACAAGCAAAGATGCTATAATTAAGTATTTTATTTTTCCACAATTAAATGTAGATACCATTTTTAACATTCATTTTTAAAACTTTTGAGTTCCAAATTCTCATTGAGAAGGCAAGCAGTTCAATATAGGTTATACATGTGTAGTCATGCAAAGCGTATTTCCATATTAGTCATATTGTGAAAGAAAACCCTCAAGAAAAATAAAGTTAAAAAAAAGCAAGCTTCCATCTGTATTCAGGCACCATCCGTCCTCTCTGAATAGGGATGGCATTTTTCGTCCTAAGTGCTTCACAGTTGTCTTGGCTCACTGAATTGCTGAGAATAGTCATTCACAGCCGATCATCTTCCGATATTGCTTTTACTTTGGACACGGTGCATTGCCCTTTGCATCAACCCCGTGTAAGTCCAGGTTTTTCTGAGAGCGTTGCGCTCATCTTTTCTTCTAGCACATTAGTATTCCATCACAATATATACCACAGTTTGTTCCGCCGTTCCTAGTTAATGGCCATCTTCTCCATTTCCAATTCTTTGCAGCCAGAAAAGAGCTGCTATAAATATTTTTGTACATATAGGTCCTTTTCCCTTTTGTTTATTTTTTAAAATCTCTTTTTGGATACAAAGCTAGTAGTGGTATTGCCAGGTCAAAGGGTATTCATGGTTTTAATAGCCCTTTGGGCGTAGTTCCAAACTGCACTCCAGAATGGTTGAATCAGTTCATAACCCCGCCAGCAATGCTTTAATGGCTGATTTTCCTCACATCTCCAAGGCTTGTCATTTTCCTTTTCCATCCTATTAACCAATCAAATAGATATGAGGTAGTTATCTCAGAATTGTTTTAATTTACATTTCTCCAATTGTTAGAGCATTTTTTCACATGGCAATAGCTTTGATTACTTTATCTGAAACCTGTTCATATCTTTTGATTATTTATTAATTGGGGATTGGCTCTTATTTTTATAAAATTGACTCATTTCTCTATACATTTGAGAAATGAGGCACTTATTAGAGAAACTTGTTCAAAATCTTTTTTTACACTTAGTAATTGCTAATTGTATTTCCCTCTATTCTATCCCTCCCCACTCCATTTATTCTATTTGGTCTCTCCTTTCAACCTGATCCTCCTCAAAAGTGTTTTGTTTTTGACTACCCCATCCCCTAATCTGTCCTGCTATCACCCTCCCCTCTTTCTCTTGTCCCCTTCCCCTCCTATTTTCCCGTAAGGTGATATATATTTCTAAACACAATTGACTGTGTTATTTCTCTTTTGAGTCAATTCTGATGAGAATAAGCTTTATTCATTCCCCTACACTCTACCACCCCTATAAAAGTTTTTTCTTGCTTCTTTTATGTGAGAAAACTTACCTCATTCTACCTTTTTTTCCCTTTCTCCCAGTGCTTTCTTCTTTCTCTTCCCTTAATTTTTTTTTAGATATTATCCCTTTATATTCAACCTTTACCTGTGCGCTCTGTCTATATATACTCCTTCTAATTACTTTAATGAGAAAGTTTTTATGACTTGCAAGTATCTCCCCATGTAGCAATATAAATTATTTAACCTTATTAAGTCCCTTATTATTTCCTTTTCCCATTTATCTTTTTATACTTTTTTTGAGTCTTGTATTTGAAAGTCAAATTTTCTATTTGGCTCTGGTCTTTTCATCAGGAATACTTGAAGGCCCTCTATTTCATTGAATATCCATTTTTCTCCCTGAAGAATTATACTCAGTTTTGCAGGGTAGGTGATTCTTGGTTGTAATCCTAGCTCTTTTGCCCTACGAATTCGTAGCCCTCCATTGTAAGCCCTCTGATTCTTTAATGTAGAAGCTACCAAATCTTGTGTTATCTTGGCTGTGGCCGAAAGATACTTGAATTGTTCCTTTCTGGCTGCTTGCAGTATTTTCTCCCTAGCCTGGGAGCTCTGGTATTCAACTATATTATTCCTGGGAGTTTTCATTTTGGAACCTCAGGAGGTGGTCAGTGGATTTTTTCAATTTCTATTTTACTACCTGATTCTAGAATATCAGGTTAGTTTTCCTTGATAATTTCTAAAGAGATGATGACTAGGCCTTTTTTTTTTTTTTCTTAAATCATGGCTTTCAGGCAATCAAATCATTTTTAAATCATTTCTCCTGGATCTATTTTTCAGGTCAGTTGTTTCTGGTGAGATATTTCATACTGTCTTCTATTTTTTCCATTCTTTTGGTTTTGTTGTTTCTTGATTTCTCATAAAGTTACCTTTTTAAATTCTGCTTAATTCTGATTTTTAAGGAATTATTTTCTTCAGTGGGCTTTTGTGTCTCTTTTTCCATTTGGCCAATTGTGCTTTTCAATGCATTCTCCTTATTAACTTTTTATACCTCTTTTACCATTTGGTCTGTCCACTTTAAAAGTCTTTTTTATGTCTCCTTTAAACCAAGTTGTCAACTTTTTTTTTCATTTTTTTTTTTTTTGCATCACTCATTTCTCTTTGCAATTTTTCTTCTTAATTTTCAAAATCCTTTCAGAGCTCTTCCACAAGGGCTTTGGGTGTACGAGCTTTGACATTGTTTTCTTCTTCTGAGTGTGTGTTTTGATCTTCCTTGTAACTTTCCTGAGTCAGAATTTTTTTCTGTTGTCGCCTCATTTTTTCAGTCTTGACTTTTAACTCTTTGCTCAGGTGGAGCTTCACCTCCAGGAGCTTCCGGAGTTTTGTACAGCTGCTTTCAGAGATCTTTCTAGAGACCTGTAAGTTTTCAGCACCCGGCTTGTGCTACGGTCTGTGAGTGACAAGCACCTTCTCTGGGGAGAGTGCTTGGTCCCAGGCTTCGGTGTAGTGCTCCTCCTCACCTGGGAGTGCCACCTGCATCCAAGTGTGGGCAAAGCCGCCGAGTCCTCCCTCGGTGCTGGCAGAGAGCCCGCTCTGGCCGGTTTTTGGGGCCGTTACCGTCTGTGGGCCAAGAGCTGCTGCCGCTCCCAAGGCCCACTCCTGGTTTGCTGGGCTAGGCTGGTGCAGCCCGTGTGGGACTCCTGTATCCTCATCCAGTGTGACAGACCTTTTCTTCCAAACTTGTAGGTTGTCTTTAGTTTCGTTGAGTATTTCTGGGTTCTGCCGCTCCAGAAGTTGGTAATATTTAAAGGGTTCAGAAGACTTTGGGGAGAGCTCAGGTGAATTGCTGCCTTTTCTCCACCATCTTGGCTTCCCCACCCCCCAGGAAACACTTTTCAAGTACCTCTAATGAGCAAGAAGATCTCCCAAGGGATCGGGGGTCCCTGAGGAGGGGAAGAGAGCCCTTTAATTTGTGGGAAACAAGAGCCAAGGTTGAGAGGAATGGTTAGGAGAGAGAGCAGAGAAAACCTGTTCCTAAAAGAGAGGGCTTTTAATGTGGCCAGGGAGAAATAAGAATAATTCCTTCTCCAAGTACTCTCAAGTTCCAAATTCCACCAGTGGTTTTAGGAGGCAACTCCGGCCTTCTCTACAGCCCGCCAGCCCCGGCCAGCGTCTGTGGGGCTCTCCGTGGCGGTCCCCTGGTCCCCTCCCAGCGCCTCTCCTCAGAAGCCTCCTTCTAGGCCCAACCACAAGTCTGCACTCTTCCTCCTCCTTCCCTCCCACTCACAGACCACCCATCCCAGTCTGCAGCTCCTTGACTCCCCCCACTCAGTCCCCCGGCTAGGGTTGCCTTTGCCTCCTCAGAGGCCCTGACTCAAGGCTGGAGGAGAATCTCAGTGGCAATGTGTCCGGGCTCTACCCCTCTGAGAAACCTCATCACAGCATCTCTAATTTCTATTTGAAGAAGCTCCAGGAATGGAGAACTTCCTATCTCCCAAGGCACCCCTCCCATTCCATTTTTATTGTCTTCACTTTTGTTCTCTAAGCTTAATTTCCACCTGCAGCTTCCCGTTCTGCCTCATTGGGTCAGTCCTTCAGGTACTTGAAGACCATCATGTAGGAACAGTCAACATTTTTGTTTGTTTGTTGTTGCTGAGGCAACTGGGTTAAGTGACTTGCCCAGGGTCACACAGCTGGGAAGTGTTAAGTGTCTGAGGTCACATTTGAACTCGGGTCCTCCTGACTTCAGGGCTGGTGCTCTATCTACTGCACCACTCAACTGCCCCAGTCAATAATTATTAAACACCTACTATGTGCCAGGTATAACAGAAACAATTTGGTGACTCGACTTAAAATTACTGTTTTGTTTTGCTGTGAGGCTGTTACTCACCCCTCATCAGAAAATCAGTTTGTCAGCTTGCCAGTCCCTTCCCATTTCACCTCATTTCTGTACTGCCAGACAACTCCTATACACGTTGCTGGAAAAATGGCCAGGTTTGTCCAACCCATCTTCTCCAGTGTAGACATTTCTTCTTGTCCCCAACCAGCTTTACTCATTGGGTTCAGGACCTCCAGACCTCTTAGATTCAAGCCTGGATGCACTCACCTCAAACCTGGTACTTGATCACCTACTCAGGAAAGGAGCTACCCAAATGCAGGTAGCAGAACCATCGGGTATGGGTTCGAATGAACTCCCCTCGCCCCTCTGGCCCATCCCTCACATTTCATGAGGAGGAATCTTTAGATGTGGAATGGATGGATATTTCATCTTTTCTTTAAAAAATAAATGCATCACTGTGACCTCTGCAGTTATCCCAAGGTGAGGAAGGACCGAGGGCCCACTGAGGGTTGTCCATCACACCAAAAAACCAGTTTCTTTCAGCACAGCATTTATGAGACAGCAGAAAGGCAGCTGGTGGCGTCCCCTCCTGAGCACCTGAGCAGATTACCAGCTACTAGGTTAATGGCGTCGGGAACAGCGGCAGACCGTCTGAGCAAGAGCCACCCACAGAGAGAGAAGAAAGGAGCCCACTTGTCAATGATCAGGCTCTGTTCAATGGAGGCGAGATGGAAAACAGCTCATGAGCAGCCCCATCATGAACGTCCCCGTGAAGGAGGCTCGTTATCAGGCTCTTGCCTGATAAACAATATAGACTTAGGATAAACTGGAGGGGGTCTCAGAGGGAAGGCACTGGAAGCGAGAGGATTCAGGAAAGTCTGCTGTAGAAAGTGGGATTTTAGCTGAGACCAGAAGAAAAACAGGGAATCTCAAAGGCAGAGAGGAGGGGGAAGGAGAGAACTTGGGGGAGGAGGCAGTCAGTGAAAAAATAGAGATGGAGAGTCTTGTGTGAGGAAGAGTGAGGAAGTTAGCATCTGTGAAGGGACATAAAATGAAAGAAGACAAGAAAGGGGGAGCAGGTTCTGAAGGGTAGAGAATTTTACATTTAACCCAGGGATAAGAAGGAACAACTGGAGTTATATGTGTGTGTGTATATATGTGTGTGTGTGGGGGGGGTGACATGGGTCTCACACTTTAAGAAGCTTAAGGAAGATGACTTTGCCAGCTGAATGGAGGATGAACTGGTGAATTTGTGGCAGAGCAACTGCAGTAGTCTGGGAATGGGGAGATAAGGGGCTGGCTCAGGATGGTAACTGTGTTAGAAGAAAGAAGAGGTGCTATGCTGGGGATGTTGTGAAGGTAAAATCAGCAGCAGATGGTGTATGGGAGCAAAGTAGAGAGGAGTCAAGATGGCACCGAGATTTGGAGCTTGGGAGGATGGTGGGAACCTAGGAAGTGTCAGAGTGAAGTAAGAAGAGTTCAATTCTGACCTCAGACACTTAGCTATGTGATCCTGGGCAAGTCACGTAACCCTGTTTGCCTCGGTTTCTTTATCTGTAAAATGAACTAGAGAAGGCAATGGCCAACCGCTCCAGTGTCCTTGGCCACATAAACCCAAAATGGAGTCAGGAAGAATCGAACACAACTGAAGTGACTGAACGACAACAAATTAATAATAATAGAAAAGTTTGGCTAACCGCTTCGGTATCTTTGGCCACACAAACCCAAAATGGAGTTAGGAAAAATCAAACATAATCGAAGTGAATGAATAACAACAAATTAATAGTAATAGAAAAGTTTAGAGGAAAAAAAGGCTTGAGATGGTAGTGGTAGAAATAACGAGGTCAGTTTCAGGCATGTTAATTTTTAAGATGTCTGTGGAACATCCAGTTTGACAATGAAAATCTGGAATTGGGAGAAATTATGACTGAAAAAGTAAATTTGAGAATCCTCATTACAAAAATGATCATTGATTCTATGAGAGCTGATGATATCAAGTGAAATAATTTAGAGGGAGAAGAGAAGAGACCCGGAGGGACACAACAGTTAGTGGAAGTGCCTTGAATAAATACCCAGCGAAGGAGGCTGAGAAGGACAGGTCAGAGACACAGAAGAACAAGGAGAGGGAACTAGCAATTGAAAATCCAGAGGGATGAGGGAATCGAGGAGGAGAGGTGATCAACAGTGTCAGAGGCTTCCGAGAGGGCAAGGAGAGTGAGGATGGCAGTAAGAGAGCATTAGTAATTTTGGAGGGAGCAGCTTCGGAGAAATGATGAGGTCAGAAACTGGTTTATAAAGGATTAAGAAGAGTGGGAGGAAAAGAAGTGAATAAATTGCAGGGTTCAGCAGCAGCAATGAGCAACAAACAGCTGCATCATCATGGCCTGACCCACTGAGAGCTTCAAGTCCATTTTCCTGAGCCCAGATGCATGAAATGAATAAAACTGAATGGAGAATGGGTGGCTGGAAGTCCTCAAAGGCAATAGGAGAAAAGGGAAGGAAGATCTGATTTAAATGTCTGCAGTCATGACCTTGCCCCTTTTTCTTCACCTTTCAGCGTCAAGTCAGGAAAACATATACTTGCCAGCTATGTGAACTTGGGCAAGTCCCTTACCCTATCTTGCTTCAGTTTCCTCAAGTGTAAAATGTGGGTAATAATAGGATCTACTTCCCAGGGTTGTGAGAATCAAATGGGTTCACATCTGTAAACTGTTTAGCATAGAACGTGGGACATAATAGGTACTTAATGGGTGTCCATTTCTTTTCCCCCTCTCAAATAGCTTTATCCTTGTCGTTTCACCCTCTGTCAGTGCCTGCTTCAAATACACTTCTGACTCAGTTTCCTCTGTGGAAATTTTCAGGATTCCTCAAACTCCTCTGAGGCTTTTTTATATTCCTCCTCTTAGCCAAAGTTTTTCCAGTCTTTGAAAAAATAAATTGAAATCCATTTAAGCTGCTGGGGGAAAATGTCAGAAATGTCATAATAAGCATTAATATCCAAGAAACCCGAGACAATTTCCCCAACATCACATATAATTATACATGTTGTGTAGAGTCAGGGTGAAATATAAAATGCTTATTTAACACTCCCGTAAACTCCGATAGTCTTATGTTCTGGAGAAGTTTAATGATCAGTCTGCCAGAGATTATTCCGGTAATTACAAATTAAGATATTGAATCCCGTTCTGTTAACGGTATTTGTAAGCGTTGTCAGTAACTTGACCCATACTGTACATTGAACTCATTTCTACTCCCTTATTTTGGCAGAGCACTAAATATGAATCATAAGAAAAATGATCTCAAGATGCCAGGATGGAGAGTTTAACAAGGCAAAGATGGTGATAACAAGGAGTCTTATCCCACTAATTAGATGCAGGCTCCTAGAATGGAACTCTGTCCAAACTACATACCTGGATAGAATCAAGGAGTGGTCTCAATCTCCAGGGGACTCAACAGCAGTTCTTCAAGGTTAAATTGGGATCAGGAAACCTCTTAAAAGTTTCACCAAAACCTCCCCAAATTTCATCCAGTATTTTGTTCAAATGATAGTTAAAATTGTACTTTGCGAATTATTAAAAAAAAATAGAATAAAATAAAGGGAAAGTCAGCAGCCAGACACATAAGAACACCCCAGTCACAGAACAGGAAAACAAAGATGCTAAAAAGCACCAATGCAAATTGGCCCAAGTAGAACTGGGAAGCTGTGGAGGAGGTAATTCCCACAGGAAAAAAAATATTAAAATGTTTAGATATCAAAAATCTGACATGGGAAAATAACTCCAGTGAAGAAAGGAGAAATATTTCACAACTGATCTGGAAAAGAACAAATATTATATGGGTTAAAGCAGATGTGGGTGCCACTAGGGGCAAGAAACTCAAAAATTTCCCAGGATGCATATCAATTGAAGAATGGCTGAACAAATGGCATACGACTGCAGTAGAAAAATGATGAAGGAGATGGTTTCAGAAAAAACATAGTAAGATCTGTATGACTTGATGCAAAGTGAAGTGAGAACTGGGAGATCATTGTGTACATTAACAGCAATGTTGTAATAATGACCAACTGGAAAGGTTTGGTTCTGATCAATACAATGATCCAAGATAATTCCGAAGGACTCACTGTGAAAATATGCTGTGTATCTCCACATAGAGAACTGATGATCTCTGAAGGCAAATTGAAGTATAATTTTCTCACTTTATCCTTTTGCTTAAAAAAAAGTGTCAAATATGGAAGTATGTTTGTATTACTTCCACGTATATAATAGAGATAATATTATTGGATTTCTTAGTGGGTGGGAGAGGGGGAGGAGGGAGAGAAAGAGTTTGGAACTCAAAATGTAAAAAGAAAAAATATTTTCAGCAGGTCAAGAATGAAGGGTGACTCAGGAGCCAGCTCCATCTTGGCCCGACATTTTCATATCTGGAAACTGTCACACGGATCCTGCACGTGTTAAACCCCCTTCCGATTTGAGTCCCTTTAAAGGTGCTTCAGCAGGGGCTTCCTGTAAGTAACAGGATTTGTTACTAACAAAATTTGGACGTAGAGTGCCTCTTTCCTCAGAATCCCTGCGTCATGAGCAGCTGATGTCCTTGGAAAATAACACGACCAAAAAAGTGAAATAATTTTCTAGCTAAATTTTGTAAACATTTCCACAGTGGGCTCAAAAAAACAAAAAAACAAAAAAACAAGAGAAAAGCAATTTTAAAAGCAAAGCCAAATATCTGTGTGTTTGATCTGCATGTGAAGTCCTGCGTTAGCAATAGAGCAGTCCTGCTAGCGTGGCTGGCTCCTTTCATGTTGTTTGCAAGCCTACAGAAAAGCAGGCTGTCATTTAATAACTAAATAACTAATTAAATCAGCGGGCAATGGGAGTGTAGTCTACAATTTGGCCACCAGGTGGCACTACCCCTTCTCCACCTGCTCCACAGAGCATCCTGTGAGCATGTGCAGACTTTCCCAAAGGCCAGACTATCCCCACCCCTCAGCAGAGGGCGCCCTTTGACACGTTCTTATCCTACTTTCCCTTCCTCCCCCCCCCCCCCCCCATTCCCATCCCTCCCATCCTCTGAATTTCCATGGCTTGCAATCCAGCCCTGACCACGATTCAACATCGATTAATAAATATTAAGCCCCTACTGTGTACCCGATAGGGCTAAATGTCGGATTGATTTAGGGGTTTGAACAAAGTAAAATAGATTAGGATGAGTCCAAGAAATGAGAATTCTGTAAACCTTAGTGTGGCTCAGGCACCCATCATGATTTTTCTGGAAAATCCCCCTCTGTCCAAGTGACCCCCATGGGACTGTTCATGCATTTGATCTTGGGGTCTAGCTCTTTATTTTATTTTTTATTATTTCAATAGCCTTTTATTTACAAGTTATATGCCTGGGTAATTTTACAGCATTGACAATTGCCAAACCTCTTGTTGCAATTTTCCCCCTCCTTCCCCTCTCCCCGTCCCCTAGATGGCAGGATGACCAGTAGATGTTAAATATATTAAAATATAAATTAGATACACAATAAGTATACATGTCCAAATCGTCATTTTGCTGTACAAAAAGAATTGGACTCTGAAATAGTGTACAATTAGCCTGTGAAGGAAATCCAAAATGCAGGCAGGCAAAAATAGAGGGATTGGGAATTCAATGTAATGGTTCTTAGTCATCTCCCAGAGTTCTTTCTTTGGGCGTAGCTGGTTCAGTTCATTACTGCTCCATTGGAACTGATTTGGATCTTTTCATTGTTGAAGATGGCCAGGTCCATTAGAATTGATCATCATATAGTATTGTTATTGAAGTATAGAATGATCTCCTGATCCTGCTCATTTCACTCAGCATCAGTTCATGTAAGTCTCTCCAGGCCTTTCTGAAATCCTCCTGCTGGTCATTTCTTACCGAACAATAATATTCCATAACATTCATATACCACAATTTACTCAGCCATTCTCCAACTGATGGGCATCCACTCAGTGTCCAGTTCCTTGCCACTACAGAGACCTGCCACAAACATTCCTGCACATACAGATCTTGGGGTCTAGTTGTTAGAACCTGTTGTGTGGCCCCGCTAGCTCCCTCCCATCAACCAGTCCCACTGCTCTCACCCCCCCCAGGAAAAGAAGAGAAAGGGTTGGAGGAAGGGGCTCCAAGCCTGTGGCCCCAGGACTAATTCTGCAAAGGATAAGAGAAATGGGGGAGCGGTCAGGATGCTGAGGTCCGTGGCTCCCCAACAGCCGGTGTTTCAGGCTGCAGTCCGGACCGTTTCGGGGGCCGCCGTGGGCTCTCTCACCGTCCAGTAGTGCTACAGACAGTTCCACATCTGCTTTGGCTTCCGAGGCTCTCGGGGATCTGTCCCAGCTTGACTCGTCTCTGTAACAGCGCCAGGAATGATAAGCAAGCAACAAGGGACCGCTTCCTGCCGCCCCGCCCCACCAAGTGCTCCCAGCTGTGGGGAAGGATTGCCAAGAAGCATCTCGGGCCCAGAGTCTTTCCCGGGACAACGTCAAACCCAAGTTCAAATTTGGCTTCAAACACTTACTAGTTGAGTGACTCTAGGCAGGTCACTTAACCTCTGTTTACCTCAGTTTCCTCATCTGTTAAATGGGAATAACAGCATGCCCTTCGCAAGTTTGTTGTGAGGATTAAATGAGATATTTGTGAAATGCTTGGCGCAGTGCCTGGCATATAATAGGTACCACATAAATGCTTATTCTTTTCCCTTGTCTTCCATGTTTTCATCTGGCTTCCTCCCTGCAGCGAGTCTAGCCTACTACTCAGTCACTCACACTCAGTCATCCTCAGAGATCCACACAACAGTTCCCATGGCCTGCTGACTTATTTTCTCATATGTAGCTCTTGAGGCTGCTCAGGGAAGGTTCCCACTGAAAAGCTTGCTAAATAAGATAAAAGGGCACTAAATAGTGCACTGGCCCTGGAGTCAGGAGCACCTGAGTTCCAATCCAGCCTCAGACATTTAAGTCATACAAGCTGTGTGATCCTGGGCAAGTCATTTAACCCCAAATGCCTTGCCAAAAAAAAAAAAAAAAGGGAAGATAATACGGGAAAGAAAGAGAGACCAAGCAGAAGATTCTCTAAAAATCTGAAAAGGAAGAGAACACAAAGTAGGGGGCACATTAAGGGCTTTAGAAAAGAAGTGACAAAATAAAAACTAAAAAAAAATTTTTTTAATTAAGAAAAGAAAAGAAGATCCAGTTTTCAAAAGGTTGAAGTACAGAGGGAAGGAACTGCAGGCACAGATCATGAGTTGGGCAGGTACATGTACAGAGGCTCCAGGAGATGGGATTTTGCAGGTCAATATAGGCAGAAGGATTCAGGAAGGGAAGGGGAGGACGTCAGAACGAGAGGTCGTAGTCAGCAGTTGGAGGCTGAGCTGAGAAGATCATAGTTTATCTGAAAGGCTTCCCACAAAAGGTTTGGAGCAAGGTTAGCATGGTAGTTCAGATCAGTGAATGAGAGACTGTAAGAGAAGCCTCAGACCCCTGCCCAGTGGCTCGCAAGAAGGCTTCCAGCCAGCGAGGGAAGGCCCTCCCGCTCTGGAACAAAGACCTTGACATCTCTTCACATCCAACCGGAATCGGCCTCTTTCCAACCTCCCCACGTCGCCCCTGCTTCTGCCTCCTGGAACCAAAAATAACAAGGTTGCGGCACGAACTGGGTTACTGAGTGAAGGAGGTGAAGTCACTAAGTGCCGAGGCAGAGGAAGAGCCTGGAAACGGTCATGGGAGAAAGGAGAACTCCAAGGCCGCATCCAGGCCTGGAGAAGTGGAAGGATGAGTGCATGTGCAGCCGGAGCTGGAAGGGGTGGAAAGGGAGGCCGTCTCATTGGGTGGGGATTAGGAAAACCAGGAATTAGGGAAAGAATGGAAGGAGTGCGAAAGGAGATTTAGGATGACAGCAAGTTTCTTACTCATGGAGCAGACATTTCCAGAGAGCCCGGTGGAAGGGGCTTTAGAACGAAACATTGGTGGGCTTGGGCTGAGAGGGATATAAGTGAGGTAACGGGAAGAGCGGGATGAGGAATCAAGTTTGTCAGTCAATCAGTCAGTCAAAGATTCAGGATCAATGCACTGGAAAAAAAATGATGGAGTCTAAGTACGCTAGCCATTGAGGAATGAGTCCAGGCAAGAGTATTGGTGGTGGAACAGTACGACAGCCCCAAATCCCACATTCCTTACTGCTGTTCTTAGTCTCTCTTTCCAGTGGCAGTTCCCACCAAGTGTTTGCTTGCACCCTGACACCTGAGGCAGCTGGGAGGTGCAATGGTTACAGCCCTGCACCTTGAGTCGGGAAAATCTAGCTACAAATCTAACCTTGGACATTCACTAGCTATGTGGCCCTTAGCAAATCCCTTAAAACTTTATCTGCCTTATTCTCCTCCACTGTAAAACAGCAACGGGAAAGTATCCATCTCCTAGGTAGAAATGAGATATTTGTAAAGCACCTTGTGCAACAGGAGGTGCTTAATAAATGCTTGTTTTCTTCCTGCTGCCATTTTTACAGCTCAGTGCGCTGCTTTTGTATTCATCTTATTACCTGCCCTGGTGCATATCTTGAATATCTAAGTTCCTGAGTTCCCTGGGTTTCCACGTGGGCCTGGCACAGGCCCTCCTTCTGCCACCGCCTCTCATCGCAATTTGGCCTTCAGAATTTTAGTCCCGAGGGCCTCCTTTCTCTCCCAGGTAGCCTCTCTCTGAACCCTTTAAACTCTGCGTTTGAAAAAAGCAAAGACTTTTACCAGCTCCCTTCTCTTTTTTCTAAGCAGTTCCTTCCTCCATCCCCACTGTCCCCCCGTGAGCGAGATTCAAATTCAGAAGAGAATTTCCCCTTGATAGTTATGTTACTTTTTGAAGGATGAAATGGTCACAGTTCTTAGCTGCTCTGTTTTCCAGCTTTCTGGGTGGGGAGGGGGAGGGAAGGAGAGAGAGAAAGGAAGTTAGGGGGGAGAGAAAAGAAGGGGGGCTGAGAGGAAGGAAGGGGGAAGGAGGGAGAGGGGGAAGGGAGAGAGAGAAGAGAGGAAAGAATTAGGTGGGGGAAGAGAGATGGGGAGAAAGAGGGTAAGCAAGGGAGGGAGAGGGGGAAGAAAGAGGAGGAGGAGAGAGAAGGAGAGAGTGAGAAGGGAGTGAGAAAGTGAGAGGGAGGGAGGGGGGAGAAAGGGAAGGAGGAGAGTGAAGGAGAGTGAGAAGGGAGTGAGAAAGTGAGAGGGAGGGAGGGGGGAGAAAGAGAAGAGACAGAGAAGAAAGAGAAAGGAGACAGAAGGGGGGGAGGTAAGCAAGGGAGGGAGAGAGAAGAGAGACAGAGAGGAAAGAGAGTAGAAAAGAAAGAAAGGAGGGGGAGACAGAGACAGAGACAGAGATCCAGCAGATGTGTGGCTGGTTCAGTCCTTATCACCCCCCTCCCACCCCCCGTCTGTGTGCCGGTCTCAGGGTGTTGTGTGGTAAGAAGGAGGAGGCTGCCCTCCCGGAACCCCGGGGAGGGGGGGGAGGGTGGAGGGGGAGGCTGGCGGCCTTGTCGATGGATTGGCTGGCGGCGGGGTCGCGTGTCAGAGATGTCTCTGAAGTTCCGAGCCAGAGGCGCCTGGGGAAATGAGGGCTCCAGGAACAGAAACGGGGCCATTTGGAGGCGAGGATGCTGGGGAGGAGGGGCCCATGATGAGCCTCATTCCGGAGGGAGAGACATCCGGCCCAGATGGCCGCCAGGCACGTGCGGATCCGGGCCAGAGACAGCGGGTCCCACCCTGAGAGGGCCTTAGAGCCCCCGCACCGAGAGCTCGGGGGCTGGGGGGGACAGTGGGCTCCGAGCTTTGGGCTTCCTGGCCCCGCTAGCGAAAGTGGCCGAGGGGCTGAAGCCCGCTGTGTGACTCTGGCCCAGCCAGGAACCGCTCTGAGCCCCGACCCCCTCAGGAGAGCGCCCCCAGCCCCAGACTGTGGCCCGTGAGCCCCCAAGAAGGGGGTCTTTATGGATAATTAGACAAATTCTAACCAAGCTCTACTGTCCTAACCCTCACAGACATGAAACTGAATCTAAACCAAAATGAGACAGAAATGAAGTAACAGCGCAGGGAGCCGGACGAGGGACCAGCTGGGGGAGATTAGGGAGCGGCCTGGGAGAAGCCGCACAGAGGAGAGGGCAGGCCCAGAGCCCGGGGCGGGCGCCGCACCTGTGAGGAGTGAGGGGGCGAGAGCCGGGGAGCTGGCTCACAGCGGAGGGGGCCATTCTCAGAGTTGTGGAGTCTGAAACCAGATGGCTTAGGGTGCCAACTGTGAGGGAAGGGGAAACTGAGGCTGGCACCGAGGTTACGGACATGGGCTTCTGAGAGCACAGGCACCTTTGCCCATGCCAGGGCAGAAGGGGGGAGAATTGGGGGAGGGGAGAAGGACAGAACGAGATCTATCCTGCCTCTCGTGATGACCTCATCATCTCCCATTCAACTACAGTCTCTGAGCAGATGACTCTTCTATCTATCCATCCATCTCTCTCTCTCTCTCTCTCTCTCTGTCTTTCTGTCTCCCTCTGTGTCTCTGTCTCTCTCGTCTCTCTGTCTCTGTCTCTGTCTCTCTGTCTCTCTGTCTCTGTCTCTCTGTCTCTCTCTCTCTGTCTTTGTCTCTGTCTCTCTGTCTCTCTTTTCTCTCTCCACCTCTCTATCCATCCACCCATCTCAATGAACAAATGAATGAATAAAAGGAAAAAGAGAGGAGGAGTGGGATCCTTCACTCACCACTACCCCCGAGCAAGAGTCTCCATCACGATCCCAGCAAATGATCTGGGCTGGAGGTAAGGAAGGAAATAAAGGCCCGACTTTCCTGGTGCTATTGGCCCAGCTGCTGCTACAGGGGCCAAGGAGAGGCTGGGTGAGGGGGTCCCGGTGAGCCACGGCTCTGCTCCGGAGGTGGGGGACGGGGGAGCTCGGAGCTTGTAGAGGAGAAGGGAGGGGAGGAGGCAGTGTCAGGAGATGTGTGGGTGTGTTGTGTGGGAGACAGGACCCTAATTGGCTACCAAAGGGAGCCTAAGATGGACTCTCTTCCTACCCACGGAGGGGCTGATCCCTCACCTCTTGAGGGCATTCTTGGCCACTTGAAGAGAACATGTATAGGGAGAGAAAAGCAGAGCCATGGGGGACGCCCGGCTGAGGGCTGGGAGACGAGTGATGGATCAGCAAAAAAGAGTGAGATGGAACAGAGAGGGAAGAGGAAAGCTAGAGAGAACAATTGTCTCTCTCACACACACCCAGAGAACCAGAGAGACAGAGGCAAAAAGAGACAGAGAGGGAGGGGGGGAGCGAGACAGACAGACAGAGACAGACAGAAACAGAGAGAGAGAGGAAAGGGGAGAGAGACAGAGAGAGACAGAAACAGAGGGGAAAAGGGAGAGAGAGAGAGAGAGAGATTATCTATGAGAAGGGGTTTATCAGTAGAATCAAAGGCTGAAGAGAATTCAGAGAAGGGGATGTCTGAGAAAAGGCCGTGGCTCTCTAGTTCAGGAGTCCCTTGCGCGGCATTTTCTCAGGCCCCGCATGCTGGTCCACAGAGACCCTGGGTGGAGGGCCTATCTCTGTGCAGCAACCCTCCTTGTTCCAGGACTGTTTGCCCCGGATTATCCTTCTTTCTGGCCACTAAGGTCTCTGAAAAACTCACTTCCTTTTCAGATGGGACATTTCCTCATCCCGCGGCCAATCCCACACACAATCGATCAAGCAATCGATGAACCTTGGCCAGGGTTCCCCTCCTCCAGGCTGGGGCTTCAGACAAAAGTGAAACAGTCACTCGAGGGATTTCCATTCCAGCCAAGAGAGGACCAAAAACTGCATCCGGGTGGATACAAACCAGCTCGAGAGGGGAGGCAGTAGCTGCCCGGAGGTCAGGAAGCCTTCGTGTGGAAGGTGATACCTGAGCTCAGCCTTCAGGGAAACCAGGAATTCTAAGATGCATCATCTCCGGAAATGAGCCGGCGGAGCCTTGGAGGCGGGAGACGCAAGGGCCGCGGGAGAAAGCGGAGAACCCGCGTAGCCTCCATCCGCAGATAATGCACACACACACATACAGACACACGTGAAGGCAGGAATGTGTCATTAACCCGAAAGGGCAAAGCTTGGAAGGCCAGAAAAAGACCCAGCGGTAATAGGGAGCCCCTCGAATTTGTGAAGGGGCGAGTGACACGGTCCCATCCGGGCACTTTGGCCACCGAGAGAAGGATGCACTGCATGGAGGAGGCAGGATGCAAGGAAGCAAACCAGAAAGCTTTTGCAAGGCAGGAGATCCCGGTCTGAGCTGGGCAATGGCTTCGGAAGTGGAGCGGAGCCGACAGATGGGAGAGATTGGCAGGGGGGGTGACGTGAATGAGCTAGGACGCGGTAGGTTAGTTAACAATCCAGAATGACCCCTAGGCAGCTGACTTAGGGGCTTTGGGGATGTGCTGAGTTTGAGGCGGGGGTCGCTCATCGGGAGATGTCCGAGACACCGTTCCAGTCCAGGTGGGGAAGGCTGAAGAATCTTGGTGATGCAGGAGTGAAGGCTGGAGAGACTGGAACAAACGGACAGATGAGAGGTACATAGAGGATAGGAGATTGACCACAAAGGTCCACAGGGTGTAGAAGACATGGGGGAGCAAAGGGGAACCTCTTGATTCTTAACTCCAGAAATCTTTTTCTTCCTTCAGGGAGTCCTGATTGAGCTCTCTTAAGCCCAGGGCTCCGTTGGACTCTGAGATTAGTGCATTTCTAGCGTCCAGAGCCAGCATTTCTATCCGACATGAGAGATCGCCACCCCCTGAGCTTCCCCCATTCTCCAGGGACTATCACGCCTGTTTTTTTAAGCTTGTCCTGTCTTTGGCCACTAGGGTGGACTCTACGACCAACTCTGGTTGCTGGTAGGATTTTTCCAGTGGGTCAGTCAACTGTACGCTCTTCTCATCTCAGGGTGTCCACTCACCTAAGGTCAAGGAGAAAAAACCACAAGAGAACTAAAGACACCGTGTGTTCGGGGACACGTGGCAACTGTGTGTGGAGAGAGCCACCAGTCTCTCTTCCCTACCTAACAGCTCACAGCGATCCTCTTCCCTCGGAAGCGTCCAGACCCAGAAAGATCAGCTGTTTAAACTTTTCCTGCCCAGCATAGGGCTTCTCAAACTTCACTGGAGAAATTTTTACTCGACATCAGACATGTAAGTACATAAAACAGGGATACAAAGCAAACATCCGCTGATAAAAACCATAAAGAAATTTATTTTAAAACAATGATTATTTGGCAGACATATAATTTTACCATTTATTAAAGATGAAAACACATTTACATACTAATGAGATGGATGTAATTGTTTATTTTTATATAAAGAATTAAATCTTGGCAGAATTGTTACTACTACAGGATGTAGAGCATTCAGAAATCTTTTACTGTTGCCAACTTTTCGCAGCCCCCATATTTAATTATACTGCCCCATATGAGGTCGCAGTCCACAGTTTAAGAACCCTTGTCCTAGCAGGATGGCCAGAACAGCAGTGACTGGTGGCCATGTTTACACCGAGAACTGAGGGCAAACTAAACACAATGTGGAAAGGAAGTACCAGGCTCTAAAAGAAGTCCAGGAGAATGCTGTACCAGGCCCAAAGGGATCGTTGTGAGGGCCCCACGAAGGAGGAACAATGATTTCTAGGAAAAGGATCAGAGGAGGCATGAACTGTCCCCCATACCATTCATATTCTCAGTTTGAGCTCACATTTTTAAAAATATGATTTAATTTTTCCAAATACATGCAAAGTTTTTAATATTTGCCTTTGCAAATTTTTCTTCCTCTTTTCTCTAAGACAGCAAGCAATCTGATATAGGTTCAAAATAGGTTAAATCTGATATAGGTGTGCAATTCTTTTAAACATATTTCCATATTCATCATGCTGCAAAATAAAATCAGATCAAAGGGGAAAAAACACAAGAAAGAAAAAAAAAACAAGCAAACAAACAAGACAACAAAAAAAGTGAAAATATGCTGTGATCCACATTCAGTCTCCATAGTTCTCTCTCCGGATGTGGATGGGAATTGCCTTGAATCACTTCATTGTTGAAAAGAACCACGTCCATCACAGTTGATCATCACATAATGTGGTTATTGTGGACAATGTTTTCTTGGTTCTGCTCGCTTCACTCACCATCAGTTCACGTAAACCTTTCCAGACTTTTCTGAAATCAGCCTGCTCCTCATTTCTTGTAGAACAATAATACTTGGTTACAAGCATATACCATGACTTATGCAGCCATTTCCTCAACTGAGGGGCATCGACCCAACTTTGTTCCTTTGAGCTCACATTTCTCCTGGTCTTTGCCTCTGCTTGTGAACAAACGTGTCCCAGATATTTGGGGACGTACTCTGTACTATTTTATCTTACTAACAACCCGGGCAGCTAGATGTACAGTGATCAGAGTGCAGGGCTTGGAGTTAGAAAGCCCCGAGTTCAAATTTGAACTCGGACATTACTAGCTTTGTACCCCGAGCAAATCACTTAATCCCGTTTGCCTCAGTTTTCTCTGCTATAAAATGAGTGAAGGAAATGGTCAACCACATACCAAGAAAACCCCAGAAGGACGAACATGACTAAACAACAACCAAAAGTAAATACTCATTCCTAAAAGTTAGCTAAATCTGACCAGCCAATTGATATCAACTGATAATCAATGGATGAGCACAGGAGGGGCTTAGGAGCCCTAGGATTAGAAAAACACCCCCCAGGGTGGGCCCCAGACTCTGGGGGAAGATTCAGTAGCCAGCCTGCAGGCACCCAACCTGTTATTTTAATTAGGGGTTGGGAGGATGAAGCCTGTGTTGTAACTGTCTTACTCACCGGGAAAGATGGCTATCTTGACGTTCTTGGATCGAGCCCTCGGGACTCAGTGGGCATTACAGGACAATGGCAATAGCTGCCACTTCTCAAGCACGGTATGCACATTATCTCATTGGAGCCTTAGAACAGCATCGGAGGCCAGTGTAACATGTTCCACCAGTGGCTCTTCTTCCAGATGAAGAAACTCCTTGGAGAAATTGAATCCTTTCCCCAAGGTAAGTGAGTATCTGAAACAGGATTCAAATCGGCTCTTTCTCCAATCAGTTTGGATTCTAGTTCATGTTCTTTCTTTCCTTGCCAACTAGGGGATTTTGCCTTATATATTGATACTCTCACAGGCACCAGACCTCCAGTTCTCCACAAGGATGATCCCAAGTCTTTAATGTTATCATTATCCATAAGTGTTCTAACTCCATGTGAATGAACTCTGAAATTTCCCCTTATCATCATCAGAGAAATCCCTCAGGCCCTAGTCCTCTCTGAGGTCGTCAGCTCTGCCCTAGCTACATTCTCCATTCCCCATCTTCACTCCTTAGTGAACTAGTTTAACTCTACCATCTCTTCCTTTTCAGTTCCTCGGCCCCTCACCCTATCTCTGATCTTGTTCTACCGAGCCTCGATCTTTTTTTTTTTTTTTTTAATTTTTAAATAAAGCTTTTTATTTTCAAAACATAGGCACGGATAATTTGACAACATTGACCCTTGCATAACCTTGTGTTTCGGATTTTCTCTTCCTTCCCCTCCCCTCGATGGCAAGCAATTCAATATATGTTAAACATGTTAAAATATATGTTAAATGCAATATGTGTAAACATTTATACAATTCTCGTGCTGAACAAGAGAAATCAGATCAAAAAAAGAAAGTCAATGAAAAAAAAAAAACTAAATGCAAGCGAATAACAATAAAAAGAGTGAGAATGCTATGTTGTGGTCCACACTCAGTTCCCACAGGCCTCTCTCTGGGTGCAGGCGGCTCTCTCCATCACAAATCGTTGAAACTGGCCTGAATCATCTCATTGTTGAAGAGAATTGATCATCATATAGTATTCTTGTTGAAGTATATAATGATCTCCTGGTCCTGCTCATTTCACTCAGCACCAGTTCTTGTCAGTCTCTCCAGGTCTCTCTGAAATCCTCCTGCTGATCATTTCTTACAGAACAATAATATTCCATAACATTCATATATCATAACTTATTCAGTCATTCCCCACCTTATGGGCATCCCCTCGGTTTCCAGTTTCTTGCCACCTTGAAAAGCCTCAACCTTGATTCCTCCCCCCATCTGCTACCTCCCTTCCCGCTCCGAGTTCACCTCCCACTGGTCGAAGCCTTAGTAAATCACAAAATCTTTCTGACCGCATCCAATACGGATTATGTGACACAGACTCAACAGAAGCCTCCGGATGGTGAGACAGTCTTTTTATACCTCCCTACCCTAATCACCAGCACGGCTCTGCCTAGCCATTTATTCATCCTTGACTCTCCTATAGCTCCTCTCTCCTCCCTCTTCTCACCATATTTCACTGAGTAAATTGAAGCCATTCACTCTTGTCCACTTCTCGTCTGTCCTAACCCTTCTCTCCTCCTCCCATTGTCCTAACCCCGTGAGGGATGTAGAAGACCCTTACCCAAAATGATTACTCTGAGATCATGCAGTAGAAGGCAGAAAAGTTGTTTATTGAAAACCTCCAGAGGATGAGCCGACCCATCGCGAGATAAGAAAGAGAAAGCTGGTGGTAGGAGGCTAAAGAAATAGTAAAGATACAAAGCTTTTATACAAGAGATTACATCACAAGGAAGAGAGCATTGAGGAGGGGGGAGGCATCTAATTGGTTGTTGCTATTCCGAGAGATTGGAATGGAAGGTTTCTGTTTCCCTGAAATCTCCTGATTTCTAGGAAACAGAAAATCAGGCCTTCGGGCTTAATCAAGCAGATAGTAGTCCAGCTAATAGACTAAATATCAATAAATGTCATCAGCTCAGGTTAAGTAAATATGTTTCTAGCTGGCCAAGGCTCAAATAAATATGAGCCTGCACATATTATACAGGTCATAGGGGAAACACAGAAATAATAAAAATAAAATACAGAAAAAGAATTCATACATTCTTGTAAGTTCTTTACCTTATTTCTCTCTAATCCATTCAACCCTAACCCTAAATATGCACTCCAGGCTCTTATCTCACACCTGGACTTTCCCCACTCTAATTCTTCCTCTTTCCAACTGTCAAATTAACTTTCCTATCACTCCATCCCCCCACTCAACAAACTTCAGTGACTCCCCATTATGTGGAGGATCAATATAAAACTGGCTTTTATGACCCCCCCCCCCATAACCTGCCCACCCCCACCTTTCCTGACTTCTTGTACCTCATGCATCCTCCTTTCCTAATGGATTTTGTGATCCAGAAACACTGGCTCCCTGGCTGTTTCTCAAACAAGATACTCCATCTCTTCACTCTAGGCATTTTCACTGATTGCCCCAATGCCTGGATTCTTTCCCTCTTTATCTCTAGATCTCTGCCTCCCAGCTTCCCTTGCTTCCTTAAGTCCCAGCTAAGATCCCGCCTGTGAGAAGGCGTTCCCAAACCTTTGCCAATCTCATCCAATTATCCCGCATGTATCTTGTTTGTACAGAGCTGTTTACAGGTTGTCTCCCCCATTAGAACAGAAGTTCCTTGAGAACAGGCAGTGTCTTTTGCCTTTCTTTCTATCCCAGAGTTTAGCACAGTGTTTGGCAAATAGTGGGCATTTAATAGGCGTTTGCTGACTGATTTCTGTTGGAATACACGGGAGCCACCTGACAGTGGCTGCTAGAGATCCAACCCAGAATGGATCTCCTCTTGGGAGAGGATGATACAAGGAGACTGAGAGGCAGTGGCTGTTCTCTGACCTTTCTGAGAGGCCATTGTGCTGTCTGACCTCTCTCCTCTTCCCTCTGCCTCCAGTTTCTCTCATTCGCAGTCCGCAACCCCTGTGTCAGCAAAGGCTGCCCTGCAGCTCCTTCAGACGCTATGATCCGCAGCTGTGGAGGCTCACGGAGAGCTGACTTGCCCCTTAACAGATTTCCTCCTTAACTTCAGCTCCCAGCTTCTCTGGCTACTTTCTAGACTCAGCTCAAACACTGTCTTCTTGCAGGAATTCTGATTCTGTCTGTTTGTACCTTTTCCCTTTCAGATGACCTCACGCTTATCCTGTAGACATTTTCAATATTTTTGTAAGCATTTTGTCTCTTCCTCATAATGTCTGTGTACATGAAACTGGGAGCTTCTCGAGCAGGAATGTTTTTGTCTCTCTTTGTATCTCCAGTGCTTAACACAGTGCCTGACGTTCTTTGGTGATTTATAATAAATGCTTGGGAAGCATCAGTGGGGCCAATTTAGCAAACTACTGGTCCAAACAGGTCTTTTTTGTTGTTATTGTTAACAATCTAATAATTTATTATTTTATTATTAACAATTTTTAAAGCTTTTTATTTTCAGAACATATGCATGGATAATTTGACAATCTTGCCCCTTGCATACCTGTGTGTTTCAGATTTTCCCCTCCTTCCCCCACCTCTTCCCTAGATGGCAAGTAATCCAACATATATGAATATGCTCCTTTTCTCACCCTTTTATTGACTATTTGGGTTACTCCATTTCTTCTAAAGGATTTGTGCCCACAGTAACATATGTAGCAATCATCTGAATTCAATTCAGCCATTCTGGTCCATTTAAGTTCCCTGACCCCCACAAAGTTGATGTTTAGTCTTTCTGTCTGTCTGACCACATCCCGCTTACCTTGTTAAAATGTTAAAATATATGTTAAACCAAACATGTATAAACATATTTATACAATTCTCTTATTGCACAAGAAAAATCAGGTCAAAAAGGAAAGAAAATGAGTAAGAAAACAAAATGCAAGCAAAAAACATCAAAAAGAGTGAGAATGTTATATCATGATCCACCCTCAGTCCCCACAGTCCTCTCTCTGGGTGTAGATGGCTCTCTTTGTCACAAGGTCATTGGAACCGGCCTCAATCATCTCACTGTTGGAAAGACTATCGTTCATCAGAACTGATCATCGTATAATCTTGTTGCCGTGTACAATGTTCTCCTGCTTCTGTTCATTTCACTCAGCATCAGTTCATGTGAGTCTCTCCAGGCCTCTCTGAAATCATCCTCCTGATCTAAACAGATTTAAAAAAAGAAGAAGAAGAAGAAGAAAATGTGAGGTATTTCACAGGAGAAACAACTGACCTAGAACAAAGAGAGATAATTTAAGGATCATTGGATTACTTGAAAGTCACAATCAACAGAAAAGCCTAAAAACCATATTTCAAGAACTTCTAAAAGAAAATTGCCCAGATCCCTTTGAACTTGGGAGCGAGGTAGAATTAGAAGGAATCCACTGGATTCCTTTCTGCATGGAAATACCCAGGAATATTACAAACAGTTGGTGATTGACATGAGTGCAAATAATGCAAAATTTGAGTGAGTATGAAAATGTGAGCCAAAATTTGATTAATTGGATTGAAGCATTCAAGTTAGTCTAGGATTGTAATATGCTTCTATGTAATCAGTCTGCATTTCTCTATCTTCACATGCTACTACACATGTTGCTTATTACTAACAGCTGTGTTCAAAAACATTTTTTTAAGAGCCCTTTAACAAAATGAACAAAAGGAAGAATACCTGATGTAGAAGCGCTGCATCACAATGAGAACAAAAATCTGATATACTCAAATGGCATAGAAGTGCGCATGGTAACTCTAAAATAGGACAAGATATCAGGATGCCTGAAATTACCTTATGGAGTCTTATAAAACATTAAGGCAAAATAAAAGAAAAGGGCAAAGCTGCAGCAGCTTTTCGAAACCCCCTTCCCCCAACAAAAACAAGAACAACAAAAACCCTAAGGAATGGAAGCATTACAATGATAGAAATGGGGTGTCTTTTAGCAGTATGGATTAAAGATTACAATTCTTAAAAATGATTTCCTTTTATTGCACTCATTGTTTGGGTCCATCACTTCAAAATCTGAATTCAATTACATGTTAAAATTTCAGGCAAAGAAACCAGTGAAGAAGAGGAAGAAAGAACTATTCCAATGTTATGAAGAAATTTAATCAAAGGAGGTGAATACACTGATCAACAAATTTTTATTACAGATGAAACGAACTTATTTTAGGAAAAGATGAACTTAAATTTCTTGGAAAGAAAAAAATTCTACCTGATTTAAATTATCTAAGAATCACTTGACAATTTTGTTAGAAGGTAATGCTGAAGGGGATTTTTTTTTAAAAAGGAGATTTTAAATTAAATTAAATTAAATTAAAATCTATACTTGCCTATAATTTTCTGTCGTCGATCAATTTCAGTTCTTCGGTAGCTAAATAAAAGCATGGGAGACTAAAGCTGATTTTGAAGACTGTTTTTCAAGTTATTTTAGCCCAACTTGTTGAAAACATTTGCAAGGATAACAACATCACATTTAAGGCCTTCTTGACTTTAGATAATGTCCCAAGTCAGTCAATGTATTTGGCTCATTTTGTAAGAATGACAGCATGCAAATTCACTGAGATCTGGATAAAATTCTACACCTACCAGAGCATGTATGAAGATTCAAAGAAAGAGAAGACAGCAGAGCATGGCTGCTAAGATATTTTAAATGGAAAAATGATGTTTTTGTCTTAACATTGATACAGATGTTAACTTTAGATAAGATATTTGGTAATTTTTAAATTTTTAAAATTTTGCTTTCTATAATTACTCAAGATAAACTTAAATCAGAAATATTTTCTTATTTTTTGCTATTCTTATGGTAATAAATAGATAAGAAATTGATTTTAAAGTTTTTTTAAAAATATATTTCTATTGGGCTGGGACCAGTTGCTTATTTTATAGATGATTATTACATCAAATAGTGAATCTGAATAATATAATCACTTCACAAGATTCATTATTCTAACACAAATCAGGATCTAGCTGTATAGCTAAAACCCCGAGTTTCCAAGTCAAAGAAAAAAAATGTTGCAATCAGCTAGAAAGAAGGAATTCAAGAACCAAAAAGTCAGTCAGGATTACGCACAATTTAGCCACCACTATAAAGGAGCGGTGAGCTTGTAACATGATATTTTAGAGGGCAAAGGAGAAGAATTTATGCAGCAAAACTGAGTATAATCTTATAGAGGAAGATGTACTTTAAGTGAAAGAAAAGATTTTCAAGCATTACTGATGAAAAGACCAGGCTGCATGGAAACTTTGAGGTAGATCTGCAGAAGCCAAGAGAAATATACAAAGTGAAACATAAGCAAATAATTATAAGGGACCAAACAAAGATACACTTTACATTCTAATATGGGGAGATGATACACGAGTTCTCTCTGAATCCTTTCATCATCAAGGATCAGAAAAAGGACGAAGGGGGAAAAAAAAGCATTTATTAAGCAACTACTAAATGCCTGTCATTTTTTGAGAATATGCTCCTTTTCTCACCCTTTTATTGACTATTTGGGTTACTCCATTTCTTCTAAAGGATTTGTGCCCACAGTAACATATGTAGCAATCATCTGAATTCAATTCAGCCATTCTGGTCCATTTAAGTTCCCTGACCCCCACAAAGTTGATGTTTAGTCTTTCTGTCTGTCTGACCACATCCTGCTTACCTTGGTTCATGGATATCACATTCCACGTTCCTATCCATTATTGATGGTTACAGTGTCGGGTTTTCCTTTTCTCACCAGACATATCCACCGTTGAACTTCCTTTCAGTTCTGACCCGGCCACTTCACTTTTTCTGCAGCTCCTTGTAGTTGAACTCTGCTCTTCCCCAGTAGTGCCTTGCACACTTTCTGACCTGAAGAGCTCATCCTCGATGTCATACCTGTCATCACTTATGACGGTCCATGGGACTTTCTTGGCAAAGATTCTGGGTGACTTGCCGTTTCCTTCTCCGGCGGATCACCCTTTGTCGGGATTCTCCACTGTGACACGTCTGTCCTGGTTAACCCTGCATAGTTCATGGTTTCGTTAAACTATGCAAATCCCTCTGCTCCAACAAGGCAATGATTCAGTCACATTTATTATGTAGGACTGGAATGCTAAAGTAGGAAATCAAAAGATAATGGGAATCACAGGCAAGTTTGGCCTTGCAGTACAAAATGAAGCAGGGCAGAGACTAATAGAATTTTGTCAAGGTAACTCATCGGTCACAGCAAACACTCTTTTTCAACAACCCGGAAGGTGACTCTGCAGATGGACAATATCAAAATCAGATCGATTATATGCTCTGCAGTCAAAGATGGAGACATTCTGAGCCAGGGGTCCTCAAACTTTTTAAATAGGGGACCAGTTCACTGTCCCTCAGACTGTTGGAGGGCCGGACTATAGTAAAAACAAAACCTTTGTTTTGTGGGACTTTAAATAAAGAAATTTCATAGCCCTGGGTGAGGGGGATAAACGTCCTCAGCTGCCACATCTGGCCCGCGGGCCGTAGTTTCAGGACCCCTGTGTGATATTGTATATATGATATGTATATATTGTATGATACAATCAGTTAAAACAAGACCAGGGATTGACTGTGGCTCAGACCATAAGTTTCTTATTTCAAAATTCAGGCTTACATCAAAGAAATTAGGGAAAACCATTAGACCACATAGGTATGATTATTAAAAAACAAACAAACAAACAAAAACATCCCTTACGTGTAAGAGGACTTTTCAGCCCCAACTCTTATGAATATGAAAAGTAAGTGATGAATGGATTTAAGGGATTGGATGTGGTAGATAGAGAACCTGAAGAAGTATAAACAAAGGTTCAGAAATATACTATAGGAGGCAGTGACAAAAAACATTCCAAAGAAAAAGAAGTAAAAGAAATCAAAAAACGGTCGTCTGAGGAGAATTTAAAATAGTTGATCAAAAAAGGAGAGTGAAGAGGTAAAAGAGAAAGGGAGAGCTATACCCAGGTAAACACAGAATTCCAGAAAATTAGCAAGGTGAAGAAGGTTTTCTTAAAAGAGTAGTGCAAAGAATTAGAAGAAAATAATCAAGTGGGAAAGGAAAGAGATCTCTTTAAGAAAAATTAGAGATGTTAAGATGTTTCGTGCAAAAATGGGTGTGATAAAAGACAAAAATGGTAGGAATTTAACAGAAGCCGAAGAAATTAAGAAAAGGTGGTGAGAATATAAAGAATTATGCAAGAAAGAAAGATCTTAACATCACTGATAAGCAGGAGGGTAGGGTTACTCACCTAGAGCCAGGCACCCTGGAGAAGGAAGTCAAGTAGGCCTTAGGAAGCATTGTTAGTAATAAGCCTAGAGGTGGTGACAGAATTCCAGCTGAGAGATTTGAAATTCTAAAAGATGACACGGTTAAAGTGCTTCACAAAATATGTCAACAAACTCGGCAAACTCAGCAGTGGCCACTGGGCTGGAAAAGATCAGTTTTTGCCCCAAACCTAAAGAAGGTCAATGCAAAGAATGCTCAAATTCCCAAACATTTGTGCTCATTTCACATGCCATCGAGGTTTGCTTAAGATTTTATAAAATAGGGGTAGCTGGGTGGTGCAGTGGAGAGAGCACTGACCCTGAAGTCAGAAGGACCTGATTCAAATCTGGTCTCAGTCACTTAACACTTCCTGGCTGTGTGACCCTGAGCAAGTCACTTAACCCCAATTGCCTCAAGGCAAAAAGAAAAAGAAAAGAAAAAGAAAGAAAGGAAAGATTCTATAAACTAGAATTCAGCCATATGAGAACTAAGAACCAGTAGGCTGGTTTTTGAAGAGGCGGCAGAATTAGAGACCAAATCGCCTGCATTCACTGGTTTATGAAGAAAGCAAAGGAGTTCCAGAAAAACCAACAACTTCTGTATTAATTTTTTTCATTGTGCAGATCACAAAAAAAGTTGGCAACTCACGAGAGAGCTATGAATACCAGATCAGCTTGTCTCCTGAGGAACTTGTATGCAGGTCAAGAAGCAACGGTTAGAACTGAACCTAGAAAGGTGTGTGACAAAGTTATTTAACTTACATGCAGACTACATTGTGTGGAGTTCTAGGCTGGATGAATCAAAGGCCAGAATTAAGGTTCCTGGGAGAAATGAACAATCTCAGATTTGCAGAAGATATTGTTCTGATGGCAGAGACCGAAGGAGAATTAAGAAGTTTCTTGATAAGAGTGAAAAAGGAGAGTGTAAAAGCTGGCCTGAAGCTCTATACATTAAAAAAAAAAAAAAAAAAAAAACAACCACCACCATCAAAAACTAATATCATGGCAATGGGTCCCATCACTTCCTGGCACATACAGTGAAAAGAAATGGAAGCAGAGTCAGATTTTATATTCTGGGGCTCAAAGATCACTGCCGACAGCAACTGCAGCCGTGGAAGGGAAAGATGCTTCCTCCTTGGAAGGAAATTTGGCCAGCATCCTGACAAGCAGAGCTATCACCTTGCTAACAAAGGTCCCTATAATCAAAACTGTGGTCTTCCATTGTGTATGATTGCCAGAGTTGGAGCGTAAGGAAAGCCGAGTGCTGCAGAATCGACTCTTTTAAATTGTGTTTCTGAAGACTTTTGAGAGTCCTTTGCAGAGCAAGATCAGGTCAGTCAATACTTAAAGAAATTAATTCAGACTGTTCCCTGAAAGGTCAAATACTACAGCTGACGCTTCAATACTTTGACCACATAATGAGAAGATGGAAGTCATTGGAAAAGTCCCTGATGTTGGGAAAGATTGAAGGCAAAAGGAGAAGAGGATGACAGAGGATGAGGGGGTAGAACTTGGACAGAGTTTGGGAAATAATGGAGGACAGAAGGGCCTGGAGCGTTCTGGTTCCGGGGTCCCGAAGAGTCGACGATGCTTTACAAGTGAACAGCAACAAATACCTGGCCTGGTGTTAAGCACTGGACATACAAGTACAGAGAAAAAGAAAAACGGTCCCTACCTGGAGGAGATTTCATTTTAACCGCCCCCAACAGTCTTCCCTCCCCTCCATCTCCACCCCAGAAAGCCATGAACCAAAGGGAGCTGAAGATCAAGGAGGGCGTGAGGAACAGGAAATCAGGCACAGGATCAGGAGGGTATTGAAATCAGGCTGGCCCGGTCTCTTCCACAAAATGGAGGCTCCCACTCACTGATAGGAAAAGGGAGGGATGGGTGAGTCTCGGGGAGGAACGGAAGGCAGGTGTGGTAGATTGTTCCAGAGCTAGGAGGTCCCAGGCAAAGTCTCTAAATAGACAGAGGACCGAGGGAGTGGTTTTATTATGTTTTGATCATTCTAAAAGGACAATGGAAAAGGAGGGAAAGGTCAGGACAAACTATCTCAGGGAATCAGGGCCCAAGTAGAAGTCTATACAAACTAAGGAAGGGGCAGGGGGATGGGTAACACTTGAGTCTTATCTCATCTGGACTACTCAAAGGAGGAAAGGGTACAGAGGGTCCTCATTTTAATGCAGTTTTAAGCTACTAAAGTTTAAGATTTTTGAGACACCCAATAAATACACACACACACACACACACACACACACACATACATACACACACACTCTCATACACTCACACACACATGCACATGCACACACACACTCACACTTACACATTCACTCACACATTCTCTCACACACTCACACACACATCCACAGCACACCCATAAAGTTCAGTACAGAAACACAATTTAAGGAACAATGAAACAGGAGGGAAAAGGAGGCAGCAATAATGACGATGATAAGAGCTAACATTTATACAGCGTGCCGGCACCGTGCTCAGCACTTTAGAATTCTCTCATCTGCTAGAGGTGCCTAAGCAGAAAGAACTCTAAACAACAATATTTCTCGCTCTTTTTGAGGGGGTGAAGAATTGGAAACTGAGAGAGGTGCCCACGCTTGAAAAGCGGCTGGACAAGTTACCGTAGGTGCATGTGTTGGAACACTACTGCCTAGAAGAAATGATGGAAGGGGTAGTTTAGTGAGAGCTGGGAAAATACACGAACTGGTGCAGAATGAAGAGAACCAGAAGGATAATTGATTCGATGACAAAAACCTTATAAAGATCAACAATTCTGCGAGACGTGGGAACGCCGAGCGGCCAAATGACCAGCCGTGATTGCAGAGGAATCGTGGTGAAACGTTCTGTCCGTCTGCGGAGAGGCAAAGGCTCAGAATATAGAACGGAACGTATGTTCTTTGGACATGGCTAAAGTGGATTTTTTTTTTTTTTTTTTTTGGCTTGACTCTACATGTTTGTGACAGGAATTTGTTTTTCTTTCTCAATTGGGAGGAGGGGTAAAGTAGGAGGTAGGGAAGATGGATTTTTGCTGATTGAAAAAAATTTTCATTTAAAAAAATAAATAAATGCTTGTTGACTGACTGACAGTAGACATACATTCAGTGCTTACTGAGTGCCAGGCAAACGCTTGTTGATTGACTGACTAATTGGTGACAGCTATGCGGCCCTTCTCTCTTACCTCAGGGTTCCCTAGGTGGCAGTTACAGTGGGAGAGCCATGGGGGAAGGAGGCCTGTTCCCAGAACAGGCAGCCCACATTTTAGCATAAGCATGACCTCTATCTTCAGTGGCTGTAGCTCCCACCCACCTGGATGGTCAGATCATAGCTTAAAGCTGGAGGGGCCTTGGAAATCATCTAGTGCAACTTTTTTCGTTTTATGGATACCAGAGTTGACATTGTTTAGATCAAACAGGGAGCAAGCAGCAGAAGTGGGACCCACCCAGGTCTTTGGGATGTAGACCATGCCATCTATCCCTCTGAGAAGTAGAGTGGTGTCTACATAGGATAGCAGCTCATAGAAGTGTTCTTATTTCCCTAACATGCACCATTTCAATCGCTGGCTCCCTCCTTTTTCCTCTGGTCTAGTCCTACTCCAGCTCCGCTTTAGGTGTACCCCCCAAATAATGGCCTTAGATGTACCTCCAAAGTAATGGCTTTGCGTGTACCCCCAAATAATGGCCTTAGGTATACCCCCAAAGTAATGGCCCAAGTAAAGATCTTGCTCAGCCCTTTCTTCTTGGAGAGGTCTATAAGACCGGCCAGCACTAGGGGGACTTTAAGGGCTTCAGAAACTTGACCCTTAATCATTTGTGCCTTTTCTGGATCCTGTTTCGGGATCACGGCATCTCTGTAACACAGAGACTGACAGACAGATCCTGGCAAGCAGCCAGTGAGTTGATTCCCAGAGACATGAGAGCCCCCCTTTTAGGCGTCCTAGAAAACGCCTGCTTCCCTGTTCTTCTGCCTACTGCCCCCTTGCCCAAGGTCAACGTCCAACATAAACCTTGGGAACCTTCAGATCAGCTCCTTCCTCCTTTCCTCCCTGGCATTCAAAGTCCTTCCCAGACCACGTCCCCCCAGGGCTCCAAGCCTGCACGGCCGTCCACACCTTCCGCTTTTCCCGTCCCTCGAGTTTGCTGCTCCCTCTCCCGGGTCTCTCAGTCTCACACCAGACATGTGCTCTCTCCTCACTTCTCCCTTTCAGAGACCCTTTCCTCCTCTGAAGTACAAAGGCCAGTATAGTGAATGATACAAAACCCCCACGCACATACGTATGTATGCAGACATACACATAACACACTACATGCACACAATGCAACGCACACATGTTTAGACACGGATGTATGTTTGCACAGACATGTGTAGACACATCTGCAATAATACCTATGTAGACAACACATGCAATGCAATAAATATAAGTGGACACATGCCACATATATGTAGACACACAAGCACATACATCCATGTGTAGACACGTGTGTATATATGGACATACATGTATGTATAGATAATATGAGTAGATGTCCAGCTTATAGGAAGCAGGACACCTAACCTGAGGGAAGCCTTTACAGGCTGTGGTGGGGAAAAGGCTGAGCCCGTCCTGCTCCGCCCCACCAGCAATGGAAGGGCCACAGTGGGGAAGCCATCATTTTGACCAGGAGACTCAGTACAAGGAGCCTAACGTTGGGAGTCTTCGGGGCCCCCTCAGAAGTTCCCGGCTCTGAGTTTCCAATCCTGGCTCTCACAGAGAGCCCTGGGGGCTGGCTGGCTGATCACCGTGGAGGCAGTTCCTCCATGTGGAGTCTCAGTGCCATCTCGGGGAGCAGTCTCTAGTCACTCCGTGTGACATCCCGCAGAAAGCAGGCGGAGAAATGTTTACCGACTGGCCGTCCTGTTCGATAATTTGGATCAGTTGCTTAAGTGGAGGCAGGAACGGCCCAATTAACAAATGAGCAGATGGCTTGAAGCTGGCCATGATAATCAGCGCGCTGATGACGGAATCTGCTCTGAATTTCAATAGGACTAAATGTAAAATTTTATACTTGGGTTTAAAACATTAATTACTGAAGTACAGTACAGAGAGAGGATGTGTTAAGAGAGCAATTTCTTTGAAAAGGATCTGGAAAAAAGACTGTCTTAATCAACAGTGTCACGCGGCTGCCAACAAGCCGATGAGATCGACCCGGCTCCCGGAATGAGGGAGCCGAGGGGGTGCCCCGGCCTCTGCCCCGGGCTGAGCACACATGGTCCGTGTGTCATGTTCACTTCTGGGGGCCGTTGAGGAAGGACACCGAGGACCTAGCGTGACAGGCAGGCCGAGATGAGGTAAGGTTCAGAATCCTGCCAAATGTTAATCATCTTAAGGAACAGGGGATGTTTTGGATTTGAAACGACTCAAAGGGGACACGCCTCCTCATATCTGTGGAGTGACAGAGGAACTGGTCATGTTCTAGTTGACTGAACAGGGCTCTTTTACTCCGATGTAAGGAAACACTTGCAGGAATCAGAGATGTCCACCACAGGCCGCATTGTGTCCCACTGCTAGTGAGCTCCTCCTCGCAGGAGGTCTTCAAGCAGAGGCCAGATGAGCTGTCAGACTTTTTTTGTCAAAGGAAATCCTGATCTGGGTCAGGATGAAGTGACCCATCTCCCTCCAGACCCAGGAAGTTCTCTGTGGTGTGAATTTGTAGCTCGGAGAAGGGAGTGCCTGACTTCCCTGTTCAAACCCAAGTTGCCTAGAATGCTGGGGGATGGACCCTTGAGAGAAGGGGCCCTTAGGACTCCTAGAATTGTGAGCCCTGCCTTGTCAAGGCACCAAGGCCCAGGCTCCCCGGGGCCCCAGTGAATGCCTCATCCCTAATCAGGGCTCTCTGAGGGAGCAGGGACTAAACTCACCTGGAGAGCCAGGTGGGGGCTCCGACTCCCAGGGCCCCGGGTGCCCAGCCCAGCCCAGAGAGCCCCAAACGGTTGGTAAGGTGGTGAGTCAGGTACTCCTCACTGTGTGCCCTCCCCACGCCAGGGGCCAAGGGGTAGGGCTCTCAGGAGAGAGACAAGTATGGTGGCTTCAGTCAAGACAAAGTATGAATCCTCCCAGGATGTAACCAATTAGTCCCCTCTTCCCCTTCCCCTCCATTGCCACTGAAGTGTCTCTAACCTCTCTCTTCTTCCCGGCCTGGCCTTCCCTTCTCTGCCCTCAGTCTCCAGTTGCCCGCACCCACTAGGACTAGGAGGTCCCCGTCTCCGCGGTTCTTCCTCTGGCGAGTATCCTGGGAGCTCCCCCACCCACCTACCTTTCTGAGTAGAGACTAGCGCCCTTTCTCTCCCCTCCCGGTCCCTGGGGCGCTGTCCCAGGTGCCAGGAGGCCCGCGGTAGCTGGAAGGGCTGGCCCCCGGGGAGCTCCCAGGTGAGCAGCCCAGGGGGATGGGACTGGGGGGGACTGACGGGACCGGGGGGCCCTCCATCCGCCCCCGCCCCCGCCCTGCCCTGCTCGGCCCAGCCCCGAGATCCGGATCAGGTGACTCCCGAGCTGGAATTTGACACCAGACGGCAGCGGCTGCGAAGCCACGGAGCCGAAGGAAGAGGGATGGAGCTGGGCTCAGCCCCTCAGACGGGGCCCCAAAGCCCGCGGGCCCGTCTGGTCCCTGGTTCCTCTCAGCGAGCCCCGCGGCTTTCTGGGCGCGGGTCCTCCGTGTGCCCGCCTCCGCGAGCTGACCGGTGAGTCCCGCCGTGGCCTCGTTTTCCGCGGCGCCCACCCCGCGGCTCCCGGGCCCCCGGGGATCTCCCCAGTCCTGGGCTCCCGGTTAGGCCCCCGCCCTCCTCCTGCCCGCTCTCCGGGGCCGTCCAGTACGTCCGCCGGCAGTGCGGTCCCTCCCCTCCGCCTCGCGGAGTTCGGAGTCCCGGCCGAAGGGAGCCCTCCCCCGATTCAGGGTCAGGCATCTGGGGGCCCCGGGAAGGAGACGGCTCCCGGGCAGGGGAGAAACCCCGGGAACAGGCCCCGATCGCCGGGGCAGGCGTCTAGCTAGCAGTCACCTCCTCAGCCGTCCCGCTCTTCCCTCCCTTCTCCCTCTGTGACCCCGGACCCCTAGTTCCCCCCCCAACTCGACCCCCGGTCGGCGGCCGCCTACTCCCACGCCTCCTTCCCTCCCGGCCCAGCCCGGTCCCGTCCCGTCCCGCCCCGCCCCGCCCTGCCCGGCCCTGCCCCGCGCTGGCTGCCGGTGAGACCGCCCCCCGAGCGCCCCAGCCCCCTGTCCTCCCGCCCGCAGCCCGCCCGGCCCCCAGCCCGCCCCTTGCAGGCGGTAGTAACTCGAGTTCCCGTCGCGGCCTCAGGGAGCCCAGTCAGGCTCGGTGCGGAGCCGTGGCGGGCGAGAGGGCGGCAGCCCCAGGTGCGGAGCCCCAGGTGAGGAGCCCCGGCGTGGTCCTGCGGAACCCTGGCTCCTAACGGGGCGCCCCCAGCCACGGGGGCCCGGGACGCCGCCACCGCCGCGCTGAAGGGGAAGGTGAGTACCTGCGTCCTCGGGGGGGAGTCTCCACGGCTGGCTCCCCAAGGATCCAGGAGGAGTCGGAGCAAAGGCTACCTGGCCTGGCCTGGGCCGGGTGGGGGCGTGGAGAGGCGCTGCCCCCTCCTGTCGCCCTCCCACCTCACTTGGGCAGGGCTGGGAGAGCCTGGTAGGCAGAACTCGGTGCAAGTCTCAGGGGAGGGGAGGGGCAGAAGCATCTTCCCAGAGCAGGCCCAGCTGGGGGAAGAGGGGGAGTGGAGGACGAGGATGCTCCCCCCGGAAAAGACCGAGGGCTAACCCTTCCTCCCTCCCTCCCCCCTCCCCCCAGCTCCCGAGCTAGGGCAGCCCTAGGGAGAGAGATCTTAGAGGCAGTAGCCTGGGCTGAACTCACTGCCAAGGGCCATCAGAAAGTCCCAAGAGGCCCGGCAGCGGCAGCAGGTGCCCCGGGGACAGGGCCCTAGGGTAAGGGGAAGAAGGTTACCAAAGGCCTAGCTATCTGGGAAGACTCCCTGGAGGAGGGACAAGGGAAGAGGGAGCTCTCATCCAAAGGGAGGGAGAAGGCCAGCCTGGCCTGACCCCAAGGCCTTAGGGATCCCCAAAGGGGGCATCCCTAGGCCAAGCTAGAACCTCCACCACATTCCCCCCACAGCCCCCACCAAGTGACCATGGAGGCAGGTGGGGCCCTGTTAGACCTTCTGCCCACTCCCCACCCCAGACTGGCCCAGCACAGCCCACAGCAGCTTAACCCTAGACCCAGAGAAGCAGCTCACATGGAGAGTGGGGGGGGCCAGGGGCTGCCCCGAGTCCCACCAGAATTTCCGGGTTTTCTGGGGGGGGGGGCAGTCCCAATAGGGAGCATCATGTAAGAGCCCCAGCCTGGGCCTGGAGGTCGTTATGCCCACAGACCTGGGGGAAGGAGTGGGGCTTCAGGCTGGCAATCATGTCTCCTCGTGCAGGGAAGGGCAGATTGGTTTGGCTAGGAATGTCCGTAAGCTCAGAACGGACAAGTGTGGGCAAAACAGTGCCAGGCTCAGAGGGGGCACCCTGTGTCGGAGCACTAGTGTACCAGGCTGGGCCTGGAGGCCCTGGGTGAGAGGCTGGGGCCTGCCAGCTGGGCCAGAGCTTAGGGATTAGGGCTCAGGGCTAGAGGAGCCCAGCAGAGCCGTGGTGTGACCCAGAGTTCCAGGGCAGGAGCACCCGGGCACATCCTTGGGTGCTCTCTGGCTGGCAGCGGGGCGGGCACGTAGCCAGAGCCTTGCATCTTGCATCCGGGGAGTTGCCGGGCTCCCCAGCTCCCTCCACCTCCCAGGACTGGGCAGGAGAGCCCCCAGCCTGGGCCGAGAGAGCCTGGGGCCTTCTGGAGGTCAAGGACTGCAAAGGGAGGGGCTGGCCGCTGCCCGCCCCCAGGCCTTGGCTCAACAACAGGTGGAAACTGCGGGAGGCCGCGGTGCTGACTGCCCCTGCGATCGGGCAGAGGCTGTCACCTGGTGGCCGTTCTGAGCTACAGCAGGGTTTCCTCCAGCCAGAGGAAGCCTTTCCAAACTGTGTGGGGACGTGGCGGGGAGACTGAGGCACAGAGGGACCGGCGGCCACCCAAGCCTTGTTCTGAGCCGAGGCTCCGGCCCAGGTCGCTCTGAGGAGCCATTTTCAGCTAGAACGGCAGCTCAGACGTGCCCCCTCTCCTCTCCATGAGGCTGCCCTTCCCCCAGACCGAGGGGACAGTCCTGGGGGGCAGGGGGAGGGAGCATAGTCCTTGTCTTCTCCCTACGGGTGTGACTGTGTATAATCCTCGCCTCCATGTATTCCCTTTCACTACCCTCTCTAGCCGCCTTCCTCCCCAGGCTGTTACCCATCATTCCCATTTCCCTAGCGCTCTGCCCAGAGCGCTCTCCTTACTGCACAGTGTCCCGCGAGGCAGGTAGCGTCCACATGTCAGCTCGGGTAGGGCTAGGAAGAAGTCGAGCCACAGACAAAAGGCCTCGTCCCCCAGATCCCCCGGGGCACAGCCAAGGCGAGCACTCGCCGGAGCCTCCAGCAAGGGGGGCACCACAGACGGAGAGCGGGCACGGGAGCACAGCCGACCCCGGGCTTCCAGGCCCCCCGGAGCCGGCTCATCGGCTTGGAGGTACAGAACAAGAGGCTTGGGGAGAGCTCTTAGTCTCCCCCTCTCCGATGTGAGGAAGAGTTAGCCCTAGCTTTTCTATAGTCCTTTAAGGTTGGTTTCGTTTTATCCTCACAACAACCCCGGGGATAGGTGCTATTATTATGTCCAATTTACAGATGAGAAAACTGAGAGAAGCAGACAGAGGCACTTGCCCAGAGTCACATAGCTAGTATATGTCAGTCTGGATTTGAACTCAGGTCTTGATTTGGGTCCAGCATTCTGTCATTTCTACCACCCAGGTGCCTCAGGCAGCTTAGAGCGGGGTAAGGATCGCTCCCGAAGCCCCCAGAGTCCAAAGCAAAGCTCTAGATCTCCTGCTTCTCTTTTCAGGGTTCTTTTCCTGTACGGTACTTGGGGGTGCTGGCAGCTAGAGCAAGGGGCAGAAAAGGAGGGGCCCAGAAGCCAGCAGCCCGAGATGATGTGGAGAAGAAAGACCCCCAGGGACCCTCCCAACAGACCGGTAAGTGATCCAAGCCCGGGTCTCCCCAGTCCCATCCAGGGAGGGGAACGCTGAGGCTGGAGAAAGGGCCTCTCCGAGGCCAGAGGTAGAGGCTGACCAGAGGAAGAGCCTGGGTAGTGGGAGAGGATGGGCTGAATCCCAGCAGAGTATTAGGCTGAGAGAAAGGCTGGGCCGGGCCGGGGCTGTCCAGCCTGGGAAAGGGGAGGGGAAGGGCTGATGGGGCTTTTAGCTTTAATGCCTAAACTTCAAGGCTGACCCTCCTCCATCTCCTGTGGCTCCCTATTACCTCCAGTATCAAATAGAAAACGCTCTGGGTGGTATTTCAGACTTCTCCCTCTGCACCTCTGCCTCTTGGCTTCCCTGGCTTGCTTCTACACCACCCAAACCCCACCTTCTGCAGGAAGCTTTTCAAGCTGAAAGGAGGAGGAAGGGACAGTTTGGAGGAGAGTCAAAGGGGCCTTGGGGGAGGGGGGCTCAGGATAAAGTCGGGGTCGGGGGTGGGGGTCGGTGGGCTCCAGGACACTGGCCCACACTGCCTCACACTGGGCACTCACCCCGAGGCCCGTGGGCACAAGGGATGGTGAGCCAATCTGGAGAGGAGGGAGGGACCAACCTGGGGAGGGGCCGGGAGGCCGAGGCTGGTGGGGGGCAAATGGGCAGGGATGAAGCTAGCTTGGAAGTCTCGGCTGGGCAGAACTTTTGGAGGGGCCGGGAACCGGCAGAAGGGGCCCGGGAGGCTCCAGGCCTTTGTGCTGGGAGTGGGGCTCAGTTGGGAGGGGGAGGACTCCTAAGAGGGAGCCGGATCTCTTCTCAGTCTCCTCCTCCACCAGCTGTGCTCTCTTCTTGCTCCCTCCTGTAGGCACCCCTGTGTCAGAGCCGAGCCGGGGGGGCCCTCCTGCTGCTGCTGCTGCTGCTGCCGCCCCCCGTCCTCTGCAGCGCTGGGCCCAGGGTGCCCCTCATCGGAGCCCTTGGAGCCGGTGCCCACAGCCTGCCTGGTGAGTGCGTGGGGAGGGGGCGTGGAAAGGGGCAGGAGGGAATGCCAGCACGGGCAGCTGCCTTTGCAGGCTCCTGGGGTCCAGAGGAGGAAGCTGGGGCAGGGGGGGAGGAGGTGGGGGTGGGCTCCCCAAGAACTCTGTGCCTCTCTTTCAGATGCAATCCCAAGCACCCCCAAGCCTCTGAGAGGAGGTCGGGGGCCAAAGCCAGTGCTGTCGCCCCTGCTCCAAGGCCAGGCGCAGGCCGGGGCCCGGGGCAAGCCGGGCCAACGGGAGAGGGTCCGGGGCCAGAGCCAGGGCCCCCGGAGGGCGAAGCTCGATTGCCACCTGCGCACAGAGCTGGTGAGGGTGCACGAGCTGGGCCTGGGCCACGACTCGGACGAGCTGATCCGCTTCCAGTACTGCAGCGGGGCCTGCCCCAAGGTCCGCTCCAACCATGACATCAGCCTGGCGCACCTGCTGCGCACCGGCCGCCTGCGCCTCCCCGCCCAGCCCGGGAGGGGCTCCGTCCGGGTGCTCAGCCACCCCTGCTGCCGGCCCACGGCCTACAAGGCCGTCTCCTTCATGGACGTCAGCAACACCTGGAGGACGGTGGACAGCCTCTCTGCCGCCGCTTGTGGCTGCCTAGGCTGAGGCAGTGGCCCCCTCCTGGAGCCCGAAGCCGTTGGCAGCCCACCCCTCTGGGCTACTCACCTGCCGGCCAGGCAGGCGGCCGTGGAGAAGCCCCCGGAAGGCCTGCCGGACCCTGGGAGCAGAAGAGATGGACAGCTGCTGGGACCCCAGACCCCGGCCTTTGGCAGGGGGCCACAGAGTGCCGCAGCAGCCGAGGGGAGGCACGATTTGTACGCCTGGTCTGAGGAGAGCCGGGCCCTGGGGCAGCCCCGGGCCCTGGGGCAGCTATTTATTACATAAGTTATTTATTTATGCCCCGGTTAGAGGAGGGAGGGCCACCAGTTTAGGAAGCCAGGGAGGTCTGAGATGGTAGAAGGTCAGCTTTGACTCCCAGCAGCACAGGAGCTGGCTCCGGGACCGGACCACGGGGTTCTCCCTATTCCACCCTACTGAGCCCCGGCCACAGCCAGTTAGGGAGTGGGGAGGGGGACAACAAAGGACGCAGGGTTGGGAGCCAAGTTCTCAGCTAGTCCTATGACCACAGCCCCTCTCCCTCTCTGAGCCACAACGTCCTCCTCTGTCCAATAGGAGTAACTGTCCATAATCCCGATGACCTCCCAAAGTGAGGTGGTCTCACTTTGTAACCTGGAAAGTACCAGAGGAAGGTGCTCCCCAAATGAACCAATGTTACTGCTGTGGGCTGGGCCAGAAAACATTCCCACACGCCCGGCCCTCTCCAGTGAGCTCATGCCAGGCGCTGAGATGCCCATTCCCTCCAAGAAGCAGCTCCTCTAGCCACCTGAAGATGACCCTGAAAGAGCAGCAGCCTGGGGAAAGGTCCACTTCCAGCAGTCGGGGCTCCGTCCATCTCCCCAGTCCCTGGGACAGGGGCCTTCCCACCAGAAGTGATCTCCCAACCCAACTGCAGATGGGCAGCTCAGTTCTGGCTTCTCCCTCCCCCAGTTTAAGCCCAAAGTCACAGGTGGCCAGAACTAGAAGGGCCCAGAGAAACCTCAAATCAAACCTTTCTGAGAACCTTCTAGTGATATGCCCCAAAGTGGTTGTCCAGCCAGTGGACGCCGTGTTTAACAAGGTCACTGATGGGCTGAAGAGCTTCTTTCTAGAGGAGGTGATCAGCATGGAGAAGGGTCTGGAACCTGTGTATCTGGGGAATCATTGGAGAAATTGAGCATTTTTAACCTGGAGAAGAGAAGCGTTTGAGAGAGGGGGGCCAGATTAGCTGTCACATTGTGAATGGATTTGATTTGAAGCACCAAGGTTTAGGGGATATAGCTTTCCTGACCTGAGGTCAGAAGCTGTAGATTCAAATTCTGGCCCTGTCATTTGCTACTGGTAGAACTTGATTAGGCCCTTTCCTTCCCTCTTTCCTCATCTAGAGCATGGTAGGATTGGAGTCTCTGAGGTCCCCGAATCTTGGGATTTTACAGAATAAAGATATCGGTCTTTGGAGTTAGAGCCTCCTGAATCCTTTGTCAATTCTTGATTCCCAAGTCTCTTCCCGGCCACTGGGAGCTTTCTCTCCTCCCTCTAGTAGGACTTTTCCAACCTCCCGGGAAATGCATATAGGAACTAAATATCCTGAATGATCCAGGAGCTACAGGGACTCAACCCTTCTGTCATCCCCTACTCTTCTTATGTGGACAGCAAGTCTCTTTTTTTAAATAACTTTTTATTGACAGAACCCATGCCAGGGTAATTTTTTTACAACATTATTCCTTGCATTCACTTCTGTTCCGATTTTTCCCCTCCCTCCTTCCCCCCCTCCCCCAGATGGCAAGCAGTCCTTTACATGTTAAATAGTTAGAGTATATCCTAGATACAATATATGTGTGCAGAACCGAACAGTTCTCTTGTTGCACAGGGAGAATTGGATTCAGAAGGTAGAAATAACCCGGGAAGAAAAACAAAAATGCCATAGTTTACATTTCCCAGTATCCTTTCTTTGAGTGTAGCTGCTTCTGCCCATCTTTGATCAATTGGAACTGAATTAGTTCTCTTTATCCAAGAGATTCACTTCCATCAGAATACATCCTCAAACAGTATCATTGTTGAGGTATATAATGATCTCCTGGTTCTGCTCATTTCACTCAGCATCAGTTCATGTAAGTCTCGCCAGTCCTCTCTGTATTCATCCTGCTGGTCATTCCTTACAGAACAATAATATTCCATAACATTCATATGCCACAATTTATTCAGCCATTCTCCAATTGATGGGCATCCATTCATTTTCCAGTTTCTAGCCACTACAAACAGGGTTGCCACAAACATTTTGGCACCTACAGGTCCCTTTCCTTTCTTTAGTGTCTCTTTGGGGTATAAGCCCAGTAGAAACACTGCTGGGTCAAAGGGTATGCACAGTTTGATAACTTTTTGAGCATAGTTCCAAATTGGTGGACTCTAGGAGTCTAGAGAAGTCTCTAAGAGATTCCTAGGACTGAGGAAAGAGAGAATTGGACGCCCTTCCCAACATCACAGCTAAAACCCTTCTGAAGAGTGGGTCGAAGGTGAGCTCACTGTCAAAAGCTGACTGGCATGGCCCCTCTGCCCAACAGACCCCAAATCTGGAGGCTGGCTGCCCCACAGGAGCTGGGGGCCTGGCCATGCCCTACCCCTCCGCTGTCCTTTTATTTTTTCTCCTGGGAAAGCTCACAGTGCATCTTGCCTCCCAAGAATCTCCGTAGTCTTCCTCTCTCCCATAGGCTTCGGGTCTACAATAAGGGAACTGAGCTATCTGGGCAGGAAAAACCCTGGTTGGGGAAGGGGAGACATGGGAAGCCTGATGAAAGCAGGTGCAGGATTTCTGAATTGAACGCCATCAGCAAACATTGAGCATCCACTGTGTGTCGGACACTTATCTCCACTCAGGACATAAAGAAAGGCAAAACCCAAAAGCTGCTCTTGAGTTCACAGTCCAGTGAGGGGAGAAATCAGGTGAACCACTGTCCTATATAACATAAGGATCTCTACCATTTCCATAGTTAATATTATTTGTTATATTGTTATCATTGGAATCACATGTGGTTACTCTATAACTATATAGTTATATCACTACATATTTCTATGACTTACTATGTGCCAGCCACTGTTAAGTGATGAGATTGATGTAGGCAATTGGCACCAAATATTGAGGTTTGACACCAAATATTGGGGTTCCGTCGTGTGACGAATTTCCAATGGCCATTCTCTTTGGCAAAAGGGTTGGTTTATCTGTGAGAAGAGATACGATAGATCCCAGGAATGGTAAGTGTGGAATAGGTTTGGAAGAACATAGCAAGGAAATGACAAGTTCCCCAGTGGAATCCACAACCAGGAGAAAGGGAAGACACCATGACGTGGTGCCATTAACTGGCTTGATTTAGCACCCGAAAAGTCAGCTAGCTCTAATAAGGAGACACCATGAGCAGGGGGAGGGATGGGCAAGGAGAAACCCCGTGGGGCGTGAGGAAAGGGATGAGAGGAAAGGGGCAGGATGCTGAGGTGGGCTAACCCAAAAGGGACTCGGTGACTATGGCGTTGGCCGTGGGCAGAGTTCTAGGGGAAATCTTACCTCTGGAGTTTACCATAACCTGGCGTTTTATTGGATGCCATTGGTGGGATGATCCCAGCCCTGCACGGGGTGGGACTGTAAGGTTGAGCTGATCCCCATCTGCCATTCCCCGCTTGCCTCAGGGAGAAATCTTCTCTGTACTTGGGGCTTTCTCCGCCACTGATTGGCCCAGGATCTCATCATTAAGCACTTCACTATGTTCTCATGTGAGCTTTAACACAAGCTAGGAGATCCATGGGGGCTATTATCCCTGTTTTATAGCTGAGGAAACAGAAGTCAAATGACCCACCTAAGCTCCTGCAGCTAGTAAGTGGTCACTCTAGTGATCCTTTCTTTCTCCAAGGGACCATGACATCAGGGAGGAGATCCCATGCCGTGCAAGGGAATTGGGTCTGAGGGAGGGAGGGCTGGGCAAGGTCACCTGCCTCACTTTCAAGTTGACGGGAGATGGCCCCAGAGGCAGGGGGAGACCTTGGCCTTTCTAAGCTAAGGTTTTTTATGGGTTTCAGTTTGATGGAGGCAACACCCATTCAGTAATTCAGGTTGGGTCCCAATTAAGGCAAAGAATGACCTCTTTCACCTAGTCAAAAAAAAAAAAAAACCTAAATAAAGAAAGAAATCTGGGAAGGGAAGACCCTCAGGGTTTCTGGACACTTGCTATTTCATCCACTCAGGGTCAGTCTAGACCCCCAAACAGGCTTGGCTGATAATGCTGAAATAAAGAGTAGAAGGAAGGTGCTACTAGCAGGGAAGGGGAAGGCAGGTAGCGGGAGAATAACTCAGAAAAGGCTTCCTGGCCAAAGCTGGACTTTACCCGAGACTTGAAGAAAGCCAGAGAAGATAGGACACAGAGACAGGGAGGGAAGGCATTCTAGGCGTGGGGCACAGCCAGGATAAAGGCCTGGAGGTGGGAGATGCAGTGTCTGTTTAGGAGTGGCAAAGATCACGGAGTATACAAGTGTGGGGATGTCGGAGTGGGTGGAAGCTTAAAGTGCAAGAAAATTGGCAAGAGACAGAAGAAACGCTCTCCTCCCTGAGGAAGCCTGGAAAGATTTTCTTAGTAGGCACAATTTGGACGTAGCAAAGACGGTCCATTTCCTATCCTGAAGGCCAGTCACTCCTCTGATTCTGCATTAATTGGGTGTTTCAGAAGCTACCGAGTGCGGATCTCCCATTACATGCCACAAACAGCTCCTATTCTGCTTCTCCACGCTTGGCCACCCGGGCCAATCCCCGCTGTCCTGCAGCTTATTATACTCTTTAGGGAAAAGACCACACCTGAAGGAACCAAAGAAGGGGGAGGGGCAAAGTCCAGAGGCTTCCTTTTCAATCTACCCCCCCCCCCCCCATTATTAGATTCTTTCATTCCCTGTTCCAGGCCCCAGCCTCCCATTTCTCAGGTTTCTGTTTGCTAATTTAAGCTTCATTTCTCTATTTCTCCAAATCAGTTTTCATAAGTCTGTGGAAACACAATCCCGTCCAGTTCCCATAAGAAGAGGCCAGGCTATGAAAGCTTTAAAAGCCGGAGGATTTCACATCTGACCCCGGAAGTGACTGAGAGTCGCTGCCGCTTGTTCGGGAAGAGGGATGTGTCGCACTTGCCCCAAAGAAGGATCCGTTGGAAAGCTGAAGGGAGGAGGGAGGAGGAGGGAGGGACTGGAGGCAAGCAGATCCATCTAGTCCAGGCTCCAGGGATGAGGGCCCGCACTGGGGGGGGGGGGGGGGCTCAGAATGTTGTTCAATCAGATTTTAGCCTCTGTAAGTCTCTGAGCAAGATCTCCCACTCTAGTTGATGTCTGTAGCAGAAAAGGAGAAGACCTTGTCCTGATTCAATAATTTGTTATCGATACAAGAGAGAAATAATTATTTCTCTCAAAGAGAAGATAGAGTCCTGGGGTGGGGGTGGGGGGCAAGCCACAGTTAGCGGGTGTGACTTGGGTGAAGATCCAGCAAAGAACCTGTGGTAAGAAACAAAATATCTGGGGGCAGCTAGGGGGCGCAGTGCACCCGCCCTGAAGTCAGGAGGACCTGAGTTCAAATTCGACCTCAGACACTTAATACTTCCTGACTGTGTGGCCCTGGGCAAGTCACTCAACCCCAATTGCCTCAGCAAAAAAAAAAAAAGAAAAGAAAAGAAAGAAAGAAAAAAAAAAAAAAAGAAAAGAAACAAGCAAAATACCTTACCAAGAACTTCACAGATGAATGCAGAAAATTCCCCCAAGAACGGTGTCTAGGTGAGTGGACACACCTTTGAAACTCCAAAGGCCGCATTTTATTTCCTCTCCTGAGGCACAAGTCCCTCCCCGATTCCCCATTAATTGGATGTTACAGAAGACACACGACCTGAATCTCCATCCCTCATTTGTATAGTCTGCTCCCAAGGAGCTTCCATTTTAGGGAAGGGCTAAAGGCAAAGGACAAAGGATTCTTTTCAAATCTCAGGTCACCATCTGCCGTCAAAGCCCATCCCTGCCTCCAGGTTGTTGCCATTCTTCAGGGGGAAGATAAGCTGGGTGATTTCCCATGTCCCCGTGGGTCTCGGCCTTCCAACTGAAGCATCATTTCTCCAGTTTGGTTTTCATAACTGGCAACCAAACGCCCGCCCCTTTCTCAGACTGGGAAGCAGAAAGAGGAAGAGCACCAGGACGGGATGGCAGAATTAGTCATCCCTCTCTGCCTCTCTCCAGCCCTGGAAAGGGTCCGTCACCATCCGGGGCTCCTCTTTCTCTCCAGGAACTGTGCAAGAGCAAGAGCAAGGGGCTCACTTCCAGAGAGAGGCCGAGGCAGTTCACAACTGTGGCTGTGGGGGAAGCCATCAAATACCCCTGAACCGCAGCAGAGCAGAAGGGCTCCCAGCAGGGCAAAGCACTATGGGAAGAGCTGGACAGCAAGGCTGCGTGGACGAGGTGACTTTGAAACTGTCTCAGAGGAGTTCCAGGAGAGGGGGAAAAGTTGATTTATCTCTCAGGATGTATAAGCACCTGTTATAAGCCAGGAACTGTGCTGAGTGCTTGGGTAACAAAGAAACTCAAAAGGCAGTCCCTACTCTCTAGGAACTTAGGCTCTAATGGGAAAGACCACACGCAAACTCTCCTGCTCTCAGTCTCCTTTGTCTTTGTCTCTGTCTCTGTCTTTGCTCTCTTCCCACCATTATCCCTCCCTTCATCTCTTTTTATCTCCACACCCTCCTCTCTCGGTTTCTGTCTCTGTCACTGTCTGTCTGTCTGTGTCTGTCTCTGTATCCCTCCTTTCCATCTCTTCTTCCATTCTTCCCTCCCTCCTTCTCTCTCTCTCTCTCTCTCTCTCTCTCTCTCTCTCTCTCTCTCTCTCTCTCTCTCTTTCTCTCTCACACACACACACATTGCAGGTAGGGAGAGAACACTAGAACAACAATTTGATATAATGGCATAGTTGTGTTCAAAGTAACTCCAAAACAGGACACAAGATCAGAATGCCTGAAATCAGCATTTCTAGAGTAATCAGGAATAGTCTCATAGAGAAGGAATTGAATATTAAAGAAGATTGGGGAAAAACCCCTTCTTGTTGAAGGTGGTATTTTAGCTTTGACTTCAAAGAAAGTGGAAATAGAAGGGAAAACATTTCAGGCACAAGGGACAGCATTCATGTTAAAGCAAAGGCTTGGAGGAGAGAACATTTTTTTTTTTTCCCAGAGGCTATTGGGGTTAGGTGACTTGCCCAGGGTCACATAACCAGGAAGTGTTAAGTGTCTGAGGTTAGATTTGAACTCAGATCCTCCTGACTTCAGGGGTGGTACTCTACCCACTGCACCACCTGGCTGCCCAAGAGAACATGTAATTTTTGTTCAGGCATGCAGAAGATGACGAACAGCATGGCCTTCCCCATCTCTTTCCCTAGGACCTGGGATCAGAGCTCTTCCTGCTGGAAGGCTCTCTCCACTGCTCTTCAGCCACTAGGCTCCTGTCAGGGATGTGAGGGCCAGATTAGGGAGGAGAGAACAAACACCATCCCTATACTTCCTTGACCCCATTGTGATCCCACAAGAGATGCTGAAGTGAGATGTCTGAGTGCTTCCTCATGAGCACAGTCTCCCTTAAATTGGAACACTGAAGCTAAGGTTTTTCCCCAAGTCTCATTCACGTGACGAGAGGCAGCATAACCTAGTAACTAGAAAGTCAGTCTCAAAGCCAAAAAAACCTGGTTTCGAGACTAGCCTATCAACAAGATGACCCTGAGCTGGTCAATTAACTCTTCAGTGCTGAGGATGATGCTCAAAGACTCTTTAGATTTGCAGAAAAGTTGCCCAGCTGCTTTGGTAGAATGAGTTTCCTGACTTGAAAATTTTTCATATCAATAAAATCACAAGTATTGTCCTTATCCCAACTCCTCCAATGGCCAATGCCATTGTTGAGGTTTGAAAGGAGATCCCAAAAGTTTGGGATCACTGACTGGTGTCGCAAGGTGTCTCAGAACTTGCAGGCTTAATTTGGAACTATGTTCATCAAGTTATCAAACTGTGCACACCCTTTGACCCAGCAGTGTTTCTATTGGGCTTATATCCCAAAGAGATCTTAAAGGAAGAGACTCAATGTGTGCAAAAATGCCTGCAGCAGTCCTTTGTATAGTGGTAAGAAACTGGAAACTGAGTGGAGGCCCATCAGTTGGAGAATGGTTGAATAAGTTATGGTATATGAATCTTATGGAATATTATTGTGTAGTAAGAAATGATCAGGAAGATGATTTTAGAAAGGCCTGGAGAGACTTACATGAAGTGATGCTGAGTGAAGTGAGCAGAACCAGGAGATCATTGTATCCAACAACATCAATGTTATATGACGATCAATTCTGATGGACGTTATTCTTTCCAACCATGAGAAGATTGATGTCAGTTTCAATGATCTTGTGATGAAGAAAACCATCTACAGCCAGAGAGAAGACTGTAGGAAAGAATGGGGATCACAACATAGCATTCTCCCTCTTTTTGATGTTGTTTGACTGCATTTTGTTTTCTTACTCATTTACTGTCTTTTTTTATCTGATTTCTCTTGTAACAAGAGAATCGTATAAATATGTTTATACATATTAGATTTAACATATATTTTAACATATATTGGATTGATCGCCATCTGAGGAAAGGGTCGGGGGAAGGAAGAGAAAATCTGAAACACAAGGCTATACAAAGGTCAATGTCAAATTATCCATGCATATATTCTGAAAATAAAAAGCTTTATAAAATTAAATTAAATTTTTTAAAAAAGAAAAAAGTCATAAGACTTCAAAAAAAAAAAGAATTTGCAAGCTTGAACCCATCTCTAAGATAAGGGGCAAAATTTATTGGAACTGTAATGCCAATTGAAGTGGGTTAAGTTTCAAAAGCATTTAGCAAAGAACTAGGAGCAAGAAAACAATTTAATAGGAAAAAACTGAGAGAGCTGGTTCTTCATGTCACCGATATGCTCAAAGATAGAACTGAGGAGTAGTCAGGTATGTGCCTCACCATTTGCCTTTATCACTAACCAAACTAGCATTCTAGATAACAAACTAGATTGTTATCTGGTAGTCAGTAAATTTTCTACATACTACAGCATTCCTAACGCCAGGAGACTTTAGGATCATCGACTGTTGTGATACAGGAGTCATCTTCCAATGGCTGCTGGAGGTCTAACTCGGACCTATAGGATGGATCTCTTCATGTGAGAGGATGATGATGATGATACAAGGAGACTGAGAGGCAGGTACATTCTCTGACCTCTCTCCTCTTACCTCTTGCCTCCAATTTATTTCATTCCCAGTCTACAAGGAGCATCTGCGAAGGCTGCTTTGCCACTTCTTCACAGCTGTGAAGGTTCTCAGAGAACTGACCTGTCCTTTCACTTAGGCATGGTCCTTAACAATTGACAAACAGATTTTTAGAACAATAGTTTGGGGGCCTCAAGATTACTGCTATATTTCTCCTAGAAGCCACAACCTCAGGATTACTTCTATATTTCTCCTAGAAGCCACAACTTATCACCATCACCTCTTTTTCTTTTCTAAATCTTTTCTAATCACTTGGTTCTTCTGAAATCCCAGGCAAGACAGAATGGCCACCTCCTGCTCCCCTACTCGTTGGAATTGCAAGCCCCTATCTGCTGAGCTCCATCCTGCTCTGCACCCTCCTCCACTGTGCCATCAAGAACAAACAAGGCTAAAGTGCTATGGAATACCTGCAGTGATGGCTAAGTTTGGAAAGAAAAGAGGAAAATCCGGGTTTTTTAAGTTTTCTAGAGTTCTTTATTTTTTCCCTTGTTTTTTAGTGGTGTTGCCTCTGGTAATTTGCACTCCAGTTAACAACAGAAATATCAGAACATCAGTAGCAGACATCTACAGTCAAGATGAGTAAAATGACTAAAATCCTCATGGAGGATGTTGTAGATCCTTTACAGACTACGTTCTTCCCTACCTCGGTCATTCTCTATCTACCTGGGGAGACCTGATGTGGGTTTTGCAATATCTGTGTATCTGATTAAGTTCTATGGAAATAACCTGCTCTTAATTGCTGGTAGCAGGCCCTGTCCTGGTCCTGGGAGTCATCACTGGAGATAAGATAGACAATAAAGCAAGGCTTAAAGTGGCCCAGACTTCTTTGGACATTCAATCCATATGCCATCCTAATGATGGTCTTCTTACATAAAGCTGATCTACAACGGATGGGTTTTTATTTTTGTTATATCCTCATCACCATTGTTGCAAATATTACAAATTTGGCCAGCACTGCAATTGTGATTACAACTCAGAGAGAGTGGACTATTGATGTTATAGGGGATAACAAGCAAATTAGCAGATATGAATTCTATGATATAAAGAATTGATCAGTTAACTCATATTCTGGCTTCTATGGCTGTTGATAAGATAATGATATTTGACTCTCCAGTGATTGGCTGTGAGTTCATTTCTGGATGGAATTTGGGGTCCATGTGTGGAGTACTTTTTACTTTGGAAAGCCGACCAGAAAAACTTAGCTCTGGCTTTGAAAGCTTCTCCCAAAGCAAATGAAACAAAACTGAAACAACTGAATTTATAGAAAGATACGGAGTCAAAAGCTCAGGAAGAATCCCATCTGATGGGTGAAAAAGGTCCCAAGAAGCAGGAGTGAGAGAATGAAAAAAAAAAAAAAAAAAGCCTGCTTTGCTTCCCAGATAGCAGTCTTTCTATACTTTTTGTGAGGAATGGATCTTATTCTATAAATAACCAGTATTTTTTTAAATTAAAGCTTTTTATTTTCAAAACATATGCATGGATAATTTTCAACATTCACCCTTGTAAAATTTGTTCCAAATTTTCCCCCTCCCTTCCCCTTCCCCTAGATGGCAAGCAATCCAATTGATATAAGTTAAACGTACACTTCTTCTACACATATTTCCACAAATATCATGTCACATAAAAAAAATCAGATTAAAAAGAAAAAAAGCAAGAAAGCAAACAAAATGCAAGCAAACAACAATAAAAAGAGTGAAAATACTATGCTGTGATCCACACTCAGTTCCCATAATCTTCTCTCTGGGTACAGATGGCTTTCTTCATCACTAGACCATTGGAACTGACCTGAATCATCTCATTGTTGAAGAGAGCCATGTTGATCAGAACTGATCATTGTATGATCTTGTTACTGTGTGCGATGATTTCCTGGTTCTGCTCATCTCACTCAGCATCAGTTCCTGTGAGTCTCTCCAGGCCTCTCTGAAATCATCCTGCTGCTCATTTCTTACAGAACAATAATATTCCATAACATTTATATACCATAACTCATTCAGCCATTCTCCAATTGATGGGCATCCACTCAGTTTCCAGTTTCTGTCCACTACAAAAAGGGCTGCCACAAACACTTTTGCACATACAGGTCCCTTTCCCTTCTTTAGAATCTTTTTGGGATGTAAGCCCAGTAGAGATACTTCTGGATCAAAGGGTATGCAGAGTTTGACAGCCCTTTGGGCACGGTTCCAAATTGCTCTCCAGAATGAACAACCAGTATTTCTTGCCTGACTCTTTTCTCTATAGCAGGACTTCCTAAACTTTTTCCACTTGTGACCCTTCTTCACCCAAGAAATTTTTATGTGACTCTAAGTATATGGGTATATAAAATTGGTTTACAAATCAAACATCTAGTGATAATAAACCACAATTTCACATACCCTCCCCCATATTCACTTATGAGACTCCATATGAGATTAAGAACTACAATGATGACTGTCCTGGACTCTGACCGTACCCTTACTGGCTATACTCTCAGCCAGGGTCTAGGTAGCTTAGTGTTCAAGTCTTCTCATCGCAGTCCCAGCCATCACCTGTATGATGGGAACAGTGGCTTTCACCAGACTACTTTGTGCTCTCTGTTTTCTGAAGTCCTTTACACACAGGAGCTTCTCCCTTTGAAGATATTCATACTAGATTAATTCAGAGTAAGGAATTGTCCCCAGTAGTATCTACGAAAAGATTTGAAACTGGAATTTACCAAATTTAGCAAATGAATCTATCCTATTAAGGGCTACGCAGAGATGAGTCTGAAGCCTTTTAATCTTTATCAGTCTCCTGTTTTCAGAGGGTCGCTGCTGCTAGAATTGGTCTTTGGCTCTTTGCTTTGACTATGACAGTTGCTACAAGAAAACATACTAGAGTCAGAACTAGACATTATGCATGGCGTGCAGAACTCTGGATTGTCTTTCAGATCTTGTACATTAATCAAGGCCCTTTTGACCCCAATCCTGAAGCTCTGGGGTTATTTGTGTTGATTTTAGTCTCTTTTGTGGGGATGGGTCATGTGATGTATTTTGGAACACTTGGAAATCAGTTCTTCATTGTCTTGCTACAAAAACAGTCTCCAATTGAAGCTGAAAGTAACTGTCTGTTGTGTAACATAGTTAATTGTTGTTATCTCTGTTACTGAATTGTAGCACAGGTCCTTACTTTAGATAAAATGTTTCTCTTGTGTTTTTGACAATTATCCCTTAAGGGGAAGCTTCAAAGAAAACAAAGATATGGGCAAGTATCAATTGAGGAATCCCCTTCAAATCTAAGCATTAAATGACTGAAAGATGGGGAATCTGTTGGTAATGGCGATGTTCTGCCTTTGCTCTAAGGGCAGAGATAATCTAGAATGCAGAAGTGATGTTTATGCTTTAACATGGCTACTTTTTGATAGATGTCCATTGTCTAATCATCTATTCGTTCCAAAATTCAGACGTATTGTTTGTCCCCTAAAATGGACGTTGTACTCATTCTTTTCAAGGCTAGCCTCATGTTTCCTGAATCTTATCCTCTCATTTAAATATAGTTATTAAAATAATTTCTCTTCCAACTCTGAAAATTGCAGTTTGTTAAACTGGTTTCAGTCTTATCCTATTGATGGACTGAGAAGTTGAGAGATATGGAAATTTTAGACACTCATTTCATTGAACTTAGGAGAGCACATTTATTTTTATTACTACTGTATGGTACAGAGTAGAAAAAAGATATTACACATATGTAACACTTCGTATAATGAACTAGCATATAAGTGACAAATGTAGTTATATATTATAACCATCTTTACATAAAGATGCAAGACAGGCTGAGCGTATTCTTCCTATTGCTATAACTGGATTATATAAACTAGGAGTTAAAAATGAGTTTGAGCATTTCCTGTCACTGAATAAGATCAGCTCTATACTCTTAGACTAAGTGAGTCTTAAATCTGTTGAGTTTAAGGTAAAATATGAAGAATAAATTGGCAAAGTTTTTGTTTTATAAACCATCTAACAAGCAGGCTTTCGAAAATTATATCTATGCCCTTTTGTAACCAGAAGTTTTTTTTTTTTTTAAGTTGTATAGTAAGAAAGGGTTCATAAATGTGCTCCATCTAAATGTCTTTGGGGGGGGGAAGAACTTTTGCATTTTGATTTCTAAGGTTTACAGTTATTATTGCGTGTACCAGGCCCAAGTTGGCACTTTGGCATTAGCCACTGATGCACTTTCGTGGAGACCACAATGAGCATTTTCTTCTTTTTGTGTGTATGTTAATGTTAACCTTTGAATTCTTATTGGAAACTGAGTAGAGACCCAGCAGCTGGAGAATGGCTGAATAAATTATGGTATATAAATGTTATGGGATATTATTGTTCTATAAGAAATGACCAGCAGGAGGATTTTAGAGAGGCCTGGAGAGACTGAGATGAACTGATGCTGAGTGAAGTGAACAGAACCAGATCATTGTAAATGGCAACAACAAGATTATTTGATCATCAATTCTCATGAACATTCTTCTTTCCAACAATGAGATGACTGAGGCCAGTTCCAATGATCTTATGACAAAGAGAGCCATCTACACCCAGAGAGAGGACTGTGGGAACTGAGCGTGGATCATAACGTAACATTCTCACTCTTTTTGTTGTTGTTCATTTGCATTTTGTTTTCTTACTCATTTAGTTTCTTTTTTTGATCTGATTTCTCTTGTGCAAGAGAATTGCATAAATATGTTTATACATATTGGATTTAACATATATTTTAACATGTTTAACATATATTGGATTGTTTGCCATCTAGGAGAGGGGGTGGGGGAAGGAGGAGAAAATGTCAGGGTTGTCAAATTATCCATGCATATGTTTTGAAAATGAAAAACTTTGTAAAAAAAATTCATTCTTTTTCATCTTTCCTACAACATGCCTATGAGATTTACTTTGTGGTTTAAAAAATATCTCTGCAATAAATATTTCTGTATAAGAAAGACTTATTCAAGAGTTCTGAGTGAAGCTAGAGTGCAGTGGATTCCAAGGATAATGTTGTTGTGATTAGCGATGTCTGACTTGAGGGTCATGGGTAGGATTGGTGGAATCCTGGGGCTAGGCTGCTTCGAGAGGGAATAAGGCAGCATTAACAAATGCATCTCCAGCCAAGATCTCACGCTCCAGACCTGTCATAGACACTTGGCCATGGCCTCCAATGTTACATGCACCTTCTCTCATGTGTCCAAAAGCATCAGAGCAACAGACAGGTGACAGTCTGACCTTTTCTGTGGGTTCAGACCCTTTGCTTCTATTCTCTCTCAGCAACTTCTTCTTTAAGGCTCATTCCACTCACCTCAACCCCAGCAACTAAACATGCAATCTCCACTCAAATGTTTCCAGCGGTGAAGGGCTCACTACCGCCTGGGGAATCCTCTTCCATGGGTCAGAGGCACTGTAGCATAATGAAAAGGTTGCTGGCCCTGGATTCAGGAGAGCTCTCACTTTGAATCCTGCCTCTTACTATTATTAGGTGTTCAAGGATGGACAAGAAGCATTGATGAAGTGTGTCCTATGTGCCAGCCCTAAGGGCTAGGGATACAAAGAAATACACTGATACTGGTCTCTGCTCCCAGGAGCTCCTAGAGCAGATGGAAGGCAACCTTAGGGGGGAGGTGCTAATAACTGATGGCTCAGGCTCCTGGAGTGGGTAGAATTTGAACTGAGTCTTAATGAAAGCCAGGGAGACTGAGAAGCAGAAACAAGGAAAGAGCCTTCCAGGCATGGACACACAGCCAATGCAAGGTCAAAGGCACAGAGATCAGTCAGAATGTGTTAGGAACGGTAAGGAGGCCACTATAGTAGAAATCAGGGAGTGGAAATGAGGTATAAGAAGTCTTAGAAACATAGCAAGGGACACGTTTGTAGCAGGCCAACAGAGGGTTTTGTATTTGAACATGAAGATCATCAGTAACCACTGGAACTTCTTGAGAATGGGATTGACATAGTCAGAACCAGCTGCATTTTGGGAAAATCACTTTGGCTGCTTTAACTGGAAGAAAATTCAGGGTGGGGAGAGAATTGAGGATGGGCATCCAATTAGGAGGCCACTGAAATGGACCAGGTGACAAGTGATGAGGGTCATGAGACTGTGGGAGTTGGGGGTGGGCAAGAGCTCCTGTGGCTTTTGCTGCTGTTATCCCTCTGGGCTCAGCTCTGATGCCTTTCTAGCATGGTGGTTTGGATTCTAAAAAGCCTCAGCTAGGGACAGGAAAGGAGTCTGACATGTTTCCTTGTGCTTCTTGACTGAGAAGAGGAGCTCTGATTTATATTCTTTTTATTATATTTATGCAGGTGCAGCAGCCACAGCTACTAAAGACCCAGAAAGAGAAATTCTTTCTGCTAAAGTCTGTGTTATTGTCAAATGGTTCAACATCAGAAAGTTATAGGATTTTATCAGTAGAAATATGTTAACATCTGTCTTGCTGTTGCACCCTAAGGACCTTTCCATCTGACTCTCCAGCTGAAGCTTTTACCATATGTTGTCTCCTTCATTAGAATGTGAGCAAAGACTGTCCTGCTTTTCTATTTGTATCCCTAATATTTAGGAGAGTGCTTTGCACACAATTAGTGCTTAAGAAATGTTTTATTCATGTATTCTAGTATTATGTGTTCTAAATTTTATTAAAGTAATTTAATTGGATTTTATGATTCAAAAGTACCCACTGCATTTTTTCTTTTAAAAATAAATGCATCATTTTTTGTTCTTCCCAGGATATTTTTACCTTTCTAAATCTGATTTTTCTTGTGCAACAAGAGAACTGCATAAATATGTATATACATGTTGCATTTAACATATACTTTAATATATTTAATATATATGGGACTACCTGCCATCTAGGGGAGGGTGTGGAGGGAAGGAGGGGAAAAGTTGGAACAGAAGGTTTTGCAAGGGTCAGTGTTGAAAAATTTCCCATGAATATGTTTTGTATATAAAAAGCTATACTAATTTTAAAAATAAATGCATCGTTTCAATTCAATAATTAATTAATTTGTGTTTTTCCCTTGCATTTATAAACTGCCCCTCACACTTCCTTTCTTTCCCCCATTCTTGTTCCTCAGATATTAATAATAGTAAGGCTGATGTATGGTTTGGATTCCTGGACTCCCAGATGGTGTGGCTCCCACTGCTAGAGCAAGATCAGAGACTCTATTCGCTGCACCTAGGATGAATAAGAAGAAAAGATCAAAGACTAGAATCTGTTTCTTAAGAGTCACATGGCCTAGTGGAGTGGGAGAGGGAGGCCCCAAGGCATGGTTCTCTCATAGGAAGTTGTTAGTTAAGGAGCTGGCTCACTTTCTCAGATTCCCAAATGTCACCCAAAGCCTCCTAAACAGAGCTGCCTCAGGCCCTTTTGAACCCTATACAGCTGAGAGAAAAAGGCTCTTCCCAACCTGACACGGAATAGTACAGAAAGTCTGTCCATATGTGATCCACTCCTAGCCTTGTGATTTTGCCAGAAGCAGCTACTGGAGTATCCTCCCTGTGAGTGATGACAACTCAACAGATTGATGGGGTCTCCCGTTACACAGGCCAAGGCTAACAAATCAAACTTCCGCGTTGACCACGACTAAAAATGTCTTCATAAGTTTATCCCTCGCTCTGGCAGGAACTGAATGACATGCTTTACCTTGAGTTTTCTGTGCATCTGCTTTATCATTGCTTTAATCAGAGTTTTAAAGGCTTTCAAAGTTATTTTTCTCTATGATGCTGTATAAATTGTTCTCCTAACTTTAACCTGTGTCAGTTTATGAGTTTATGTCTCAGTTTCCCCTAAAACGATTCATGTCATCGTTTGTTAATGTACAAAAATCCATTACAATCATATACCATAATTTGTCTGGCCAATCCTCAATAGAAGGATGCCTTCATTTCCAGTTTTTGTCTACTCTGAAACAGTGGAACTAGAAATAGTTTTTCTACTTTCTTTAAAAAAGAAAACTAAACCCTAGATTTAGTCATGTGATACCTGGGTCAAATGGTATGTAAGAGTTTAGTTGATTTGGGGGCATAGTTCAAACTTGTTTCCCAGCATGGCTGGACTAACAATGCACAAGAAGTCTATTTTCCCACAACTCTAGCATTTATCATTTTCTTTTATTATCTTTACCAGTTTGATGGGTGAGAAAAACCTTATAATCCCTTTAACTCACACTTCTCTAATTCTTAGTGAGTGAGAGCATTTTTATATTGTTAATAGCTTGGATTTCTTTCTTTGAAAATTGACTGTTCATAAGCTTTGTCCATTTGTCTCTTGGGGAATGATGATGCCCCCAGTTATTTGACACAAGTGTTAGAGCACAGGGCCTGGAGTCATGAAGGCCTGAATTGAAATATGCTGTCAGACACTAACTATGTGATCACTGATAAATTACTTAACTTCTATCTGCCTCAGTTTCCTCAACTATAAAATGGGAATAGCAAAAAGTTACGTTCTAGAATGATTGTAAGGATCAAATGAGATAATATTTATAAAGAGCTCAGCAGAGTACCAGACACATAGTAGGAGCTTAATAAATGTTAATTTCCTGCCTTGACTACTTTTTCCATGACTACATTATATGTATCTGTTATATACTAATGATTTTCTTTCCCTTACTCCTCCTTTCTTCTCTTTTCTAGTTTCCTATCATTTCTATTTTTATCTTCAAAGACTATTAAAACAGAACAAACTGACCCCTAGACCCTCTTGTTCTATCACCTATAAAGATATTATGGCTCTGAGAAGATATTTATTTCTTATCTCCCTAAATAATTCATATCCACAAATTCCCTTATAATTAAATAAATGTGTGCTTTTCAATGTTCTTCTTGCTACCTGCATTTCAATTTCAGTTCTAGCAATTTCATCAGGAAGAGGAATCAGGAATATATGGAAATTCTTTTCATTAAAGGTCCATTTGGTCCCTGTACAATTAAACTCAGTTTTGCCAGGAGATTGTGCTTGGTTATAAGGTGTTTACTTTAATCTTTTATTTTTTTCTAATTGCATGTAAAAAACCAGTTTTAACATCAGCTTTTAAAAACTGAGTTCCAAATTTTTCTCCCATCCTCCCTCTTCTTCCCCATCATTGAGAAGGCAAACAATTTGAGATAAATTATACATGTGCAGTCAAGCAAAACATATTTGCAGGTTGTTGTTGTTATTTATCCTTCGTTCTGAAAGAGGACCATTTGATGCCATGACATGCAAGTGAGTTGGATCTGAGTGAGTGAGGGCTGTGCATGGTCACTTGCCTCATTTTCCCCTCCAGAGCTATCTGGGTTCAGTGGCCAGATGTAAATCAGGACTACTGGAGATGGCCTTGGATGCAGTGAGAGACGTTGGCCTTTTTAAGCTCAGTTTGACCGAGTCGCACTCATTCAGTGATTAAGGTTAGGCAGCAATTGAGGCAAAAAAATCTCTTTCATCTAGGGGTCTTCCTCTTCCTAGACTTATTTTTTATTTATTTAATTTTAGAATTTTTAAAAAAATTTCTATGCTAGTCATGTTGTGAAAGATACTTCCCCCCACTCCAATAAAAACACTGAGAAAAATAAAGTTTTAAAAAGTGCATTTCAATCTGCATGCAGACACCATCAATTCTTTCTCTGGAGGCGGACAACATTTTGTATCGTTAGTCCTTCAGAATTATTTTAGATCAATGTATTGCTATGAATAGTTGAGTCATTCCCAATTCTTCATCATGCAATATTGCTATTGCTATGGACAATGTTCCTTTGGATCTGCTCGTTTCACTTTGTATCAGTTCACATAAGTCTTTTCAGGTTTCTCTGAAATCATTTGCTTGTCCTTTCTTATGACACAACAATATTCTATCACCGTGTACCACATCTTGTTTGGCCATTCCCCAATTAATGGCCATGTCTTTAATTTCCAATTTTTTTTTGCCATCACACATACACAAAAAAAGCTGTTATAAATATTTCTGTACATAGAACTTTTTCTTTTCTTTTAAATTTTTTTTTTTTTAAGAATGCAGATCTAGCAGTGGTATTGCTTAGTGAAAGGGTATACACAGTTTATTGGGCACAGTTCCAAATTGCTGAGTTCAACTCCATTCTCAGGTACTTTTTAGTTGTGTAATTCTGGGCAAGTCATTTAACCCTGTTTGACTCAGTTCCTTATTTATAAAATGAGCTGGAGAAGAGAATGGCAAACCATTCCAGTATCTTTGTCCAAAAACCACCAAAATGGAGTCACAAAGAGTTGGACATGACTAAAGTGGCTGAAAAATAATAGAGAGCTTTGATTTCTTTGTCTGAACACTGTTTATATTCTTTGATCTTTATTAAATAGAGAATATGATTTAGAATTATGAAATTATGAATTTGACTCAGTTCTCTATATGTTTGAGAAATGAAACCTTTATCAGAAACACATGCTATAAAAATTTGTCCCCAATTTTTGACTTTCCTTCTAATCTTGATAACATTGGTTTTATTTATACAAAAACCCTTTAATTTAATGTAATCAAAATTATCCACTTACATCCTATAATGCTCTCTCTTTTTAGTCATGAATTCTTCTCCTATCTATAAATCTGACAGGCAAGATTTTCCATGATCCCTTAATTTGCTTATAGTATCCCCTTTATGTCTAAATCATATACCAATTTTGACCTTATCTTGATATATGGTATGACTTGGTCTGAACCTTCTTTCTACCAAACTGCTTTCTAGTTTTCCCAGCAATTTTTGTCTTATTTGACAATTCTTGTCCTTTCCAAAAGCTTGGATCTGGGGCAGCTAGGTGGTACAGTGGAGAGCACCCCCCTGAAGTCAGGAAGATTTGAGTTCAAATATGACCTCAGCCACTTACCACTTCCTAGCTGTTGTGACCTTGGGCGAGTCACTTAATACCAATTGTCTGGGGGAGGGGGAAGCTTGGATCTTTGGGTTCATCAGATACTAAGTTACTATGGTCATTTCTTACTGTGAATTGTGTACCTAACCTATTCCATTGATCCAACACTCTATTTCTTAACTACTATCAGATTGTTTTGATGATTATAAGTTCTGTAATATATTTTGAAATCTGGTATGGCTAGGCCACTTTTCTTCACATTTTTAAAATTAATTCCCTTTCTTGATCTTTTATTTTTTCAGATAAATTTTATTATTATATTTTCTAGCTCTGTGAAATCACTTTCTAATAATTTGCTTGGTATGGCACTGAATAAGTAAATTAATTTAGGTAGAATTATCATTTTTATTACATTGGATTGGCCTACCTGTGAGCAATTCATATTTTTCCAATTGTTAAATTCTGACTTTATTTGTATAAAAATATTTTATTTTGTCATTGTGTTTGTCTTGACAGATAGGCCCCCATGTAAATTTTATATTGTTTATAGTTATTTTAAAAGAAATTTCTTTTTCTTCCTACTGGACTTTGTTGGTAAGACGTAGAAATGTTGATAATTTTTGAGGGTTTATTTTATATTTTGCCACTCTGCTAAAGTTGTTAATTATTTCTGATAGTTTTTTTAAATTAATTCCTTAGAATTTTGATGTATGCCATCATATCATCTTCAAAGAATAACAATTTTATTTCCTTGTTGCCTATTCTAATTCCTTTACTTTTTTTTCTTCTCATTTCTTTAGCTAGCATTTCTAGTTCAATGTTGAATAATAGTGGTAATACCAGTCAACCTTGTCACCTATCCTTAATCACTGAATAGGTGTGGCCTCAATCAAACTGAGACTTGTTGAAGACCTTAGCTTAAAAAGGTCAATGTCCCATTGCATCCGAGGCTATCTCCAATTGCCCTGATTTATATCTGGCCACTGGACCCAGATGGCTCTGGAGGGAAAGTGAGTCAGGTGACCTTGCACAGCCCTCCTTAAATAGAATTCACTTACATGGCATCATCTCCCTGATATCATGGTCCTCTTCAAGAACAAAGGACAACCAACCAACCATCAATACTATATAAAAGATATTTGGTAGGATTCCTTGTTGGCCTATTTTTAAAAATAGTTTATGTAGTATTGGAATTAATTGTTCTTTAAATGTTTAGTAGAATTTACTTGTGATTCTATTTGGTCCTAAAGATAATTTTTTTTTAGGGAGCTCATTGATGGTTTGTTCAATGTCTTTTTCTAAGACAAGGTTATTTAAGTATTCTATTTCCATTTCTGTTAATCTGAGAAATGTATATTTTTATGAATATCTGTCCATCTCACTTAGATTGTTAGATTTGTTGGCATATAATTGAGCAAATTAAGTCCTAATAATTGTTATAATTTCATGCTAATTGGTGGTGAATTCATCTTTCTCATTTTTGATGCTGTTAAATGGGTTTTCTTCTTTTAAAAAAATCAAGCAATAGTTTGTCTATTTTATTGTTCTACTCTTATAAAGCTAGCTTCTAGCTTTAGTTATTAATTCAATAGTTTTCTTACTTTCAATTTTATTAATCTCTCCTTTGATTTTCAGGATTTCCAATTTGGTGTTTAATTGGGGATTTTAAATATGTTCTTTTATAGTTTTGTTTGTTTGTTTTGTTTTGTTTTTTAGTTGCAGGCCCAATTCAAATTTCCCCTAAGTGATATTTTGGCTGCATCTTATAAATTTTGGTACGTTGTCTCACTGTTATTCTCTTTAATGAAACTATTATTTCAATGATTTCTCTCTCCCTCCCTATTTTCCCCTCCTCAAGATAGTAAGCAATCTAATATAGGTTAAACACATTTATTTTACAAGGTTAATTTTTGCAAAGATGGCATGTAACACTGAGAAAAAAAGAATTTTTTCCTATTCTCATCCATTTTCAATCATTTCTAATTTTTCTAAAATTCTATTCATCTTCTTAACTTCTTTCTTTCTTATTTATTTATTTATTTATTTATTTTGTTGTTGTTGTTGTTAGATTCATCTAGTTCTGTCAAGGGAAGATTGAGGTTTCACACTAATATAGTTTTAGTATTTCCTCCTGTAACTCAATTAACTTTTCCTTGAAAAATTTGGATGCTATACTATTTGGTGTAATTGTTTTACTAATTTTGTGAATTCTGAAGCTAGCTTATTCTCTCCCCTTTTCAGGAAATGCTAAACTAGCCATCTGGAGACTTAGGTTTTCCACAAATGTCTGGTTAGGACAACCTTAATGGGAGCTTAGTTTCCCAGACTGCCTTATTACTATAGTTAAGAAAGCCATAATGTACCCAGACTGCCTTGTTAGGATCTTTAACAAAACTATAATGGGAACCAAGCTTACCCAAAGTATCCTTTAAGGCAGTCTCAACATCTCATTATACATCCTTGTTCCTGTCTTTATTTCTTTTCCTCCCCTGAGACTTTCCAAGTTATAGTGCCAAACTCCCAAGGTTATGTTTTCCCTAAAAAAGGTCCTCTCATGGATGCCCCTCAGTTGAGAAATGACTGAATAAATTGTGGCATATGAATGTAATGCAATATTGTGATGATCTTCTTCCCAAATGCAGCCAGGTGATAAAAGTTCAGATCTTTTATTGTCTCTACTATAGCCCTGTTAGCTTAGAGCCCTCCGAATATCTCCAAATTCAAGGGTTTTGTCCTTCAGCCTCTGCCTCTGCTTTCTTCAGCCTTCAATCCAGCTCCAAGTTGAATCTGCCTTGCCTCCGAGAGAGGGCTTCTGGCTCTCAATCTCCTAAAGTGTTCTGTGTCTGCACCAGAGTGCTCCTCTCCAATCCAGCTGAACTGTCTTCCGCTACCAGCCAGCCAAGTGGAAAATATTCCTTCTTGCCTCGGAGAGAGGGCTTCTGGCGTAATTCCGCTGAATTATCCCCGAGAGCTTCTGTCTGTTTCTTTTATACAAGAGGGAGGAATTATGGGATACGAGAGAGAGGGATTATGGGTTTTCTCCCATAGTGCTCTCTGGCCCTAAGGGCTTTAAGGGAGGTATGAATTCACAAAGTTACAAAGTTTACTTTGTGAATCTGGCATACTTGTGAACTCCGATGAGTAAAGGTATAAACACAAGCATTGTACTAATTAGTTCTACTTAGTACCTTGTTTCAGGTTCTGGCCCAAAACATCTTCTTGTAAGATCAGATCAATAATCTATCAACTCTAATGAGTTAGCAGTTTGTAAAGATTCTAACATCTCCTCCTTTCTTTTGTTTTAGAACACAGGAAGGTCATGACCTCCCTGACTTCTCAAGGAGGTGAGAACCCCCAAAAAAGGTAATCACGCCTTTCCTGACACCTCAGGAAGGGAGATGAAAACAACAAAAGAAATAGGAAGTCAAATCAGATTAGCGGGTTTCTGAAGGGGCTCACTTGAAACAGGTACACATAAATCCATCAATATGGGCCAGAACTTTGAAACAGCTATACATGATATACGCAAATCCATCAATATGGGAGGCATTATACATAATTTACAATAGCACATAGCAATATAATACAGGCTAGTAGTAATGTAACAAATAACAAGAATCAACATGAAAATTTAAGTACTGCGATAGTCTCATAAACAATATTTCATCTCAAGAAACCCAATGATTCTTGCAATTACATAAAATACATAAGCACATAGCAATATAACACAGACTAGTATTAATGTAACAAATAAAACATGAATCAACCTGAAAATTTACACATGTCTATAAGTCATAGAAACAGTCCAAAAGGATTCCATTGTCCATTAGTTCATGTGCCAGGAATCCAATAGTTCCTGTAAGCTCTGATGTACTGCAAAAGTCTCATCAACATTTTTTCATCTCGGGAATCCAATGATTCTTGCTGGTTTTTCAAAAACTAAAACAGTTTCATATTGTGTTAGGAAATCCAATGATTCCTGAAGATTTTAAAAGTCTTTTTAACAGTCTCATTGTCAGCCATCTGATTCTTTCTCTATCTGTGGAAATATAAGCAGATCCTCTTCCCCAAGCAGTTAACCTAATTCCCTTCTATTTACCAAATTTGGGATTTCTCCTCATCATCTGGTAATTACATTGGAGCTGTTTGCACTGGATACTGCCTTGTTGTCTTAAAAGGCCTGTATTCTTCCCAACTGTAATCCTGATTGCTTTTCTGTTGGTTGATGACATCAGAGTCCTGAATTTCTAAAGTCTCTCTGGGTGTAACCTCAGCTGCTATCATGCCCCACCTGTCCTTTGATTGATACTTTGGGGCAGGGCCCTGCCTCTCATTCCTCTGGGTCAATATACATTTAGAGACCCAGTGAAAGCCTCGGTTACATTTTGGACATGGGGTTTTGGGTTCTCTCTCACCCTGTCTTCTCACTCTATCTGCATTTCTACATTGGGCTCTTAGATGTCCAACTTTTCCACACTGAAAACATCGACGAGTTTCTCTAAAATTCCTTTGCCAAGAAGGACCCTGTATTTCCATGTTCATCATAGTTTGGGCATGATAAGCATTTGTGCCCACTGTGGCACAGCGTCTTATGATTTCCTCTAAAGGAGCATTTTTATCTAGTCCCCATATAATTCTTTTGCAAACCTCATTGGCATTTTCCTTAGCCAAATGTTTAGTCATTATTTCTGTTGCTGCATTGTCTCCAATGGTTCTTATTACAGCTGTTTGCAATCGTCCCACAAAATTTGCAAAAAGTTCATTGGGACCTTGCTCTATTTTTGTGAAAGCATTATTTTCATCTTTCTGTCCAGGGAGAGAACTCCAAGCTTTTGTTGCAGCCTTAGAAATTTGCTCATACACTGTTATGGGATAATAAATCTGTTCTGAACTCTCTGCATACTGACCTTGACCAGCTAGTTGGTCAAAAGTGATTTGTCCAATAGCTCCTGTTTGTCTGTTGCATTGGGCTTGAATCCTACATAATTCATGAAACTCCGAAAGCCACAATAAATTTTGTCCAGGTTCTAGACATGTTCTGGTTATGGATTTCCAGTCATTCGGGGTTAAGATTTCATAAGACAAATTATCCAGTAATTTGTGAACTCCGATGAGTAAAAGTGTAAACACAAGCATTGTATTAATTAGTTCTACTTAGTACCTTGTTTCAGGTTCTGGCCCAAAACATCTTCTTGTAAGATCAGATCAATAATCTATCAACTCTAATGAGTTAGCAGTTTGTAAAGATTCCAACACAATATTATTGTTCTATAAGAAAAGATCAGCAGGCTGATTTCAGAAAAGCCTAGAAAGACTTACATGAACTAATGCTAAGTGAAGTGAGTATACTCAAGAGAACATTGTCCACATCAACAAGATTATGTCATGATTAACTATGATGGACTTGTTTCTTTTCAACAATGAGGTGATTCAGGCCCATTCCAATAGACTTCTACTGGAGAGAATCTTCCGCATCCAGAAAGAGGATTGTGGGGACTGAAACTGGATCACAAAGTAGTATTTTTTTTTGGTGTGAGGCAACTGGGGTTAAGTATCTTGCCCGGAGTCATAGGACTAGGAAGTGTTCAATGTCTGAGGTCAGATTTGAATTTAGGTCCTCCTGACTTCAGGGCCAATACTCTATCCACTGTACCATCTAGTTGCCCCCATCAATATGGTATTTTCACCTTTGTTGTTGTTTGCTTGTGTGTTTTTTTCCTATTTGATGTGATTTTTCTTGCACAGCATGATGAATGTGGGAATATGTTTAAAAGAATTGCATATGTTTAATCTATATTGGATTACTTGCCTTTTAGAGGAGGGAGGAGAGGAGAAGGGAGGGAGAAAAAAATGCAAGGGTGTGTGAGAAATAAATAGGCATTGATTTCCACAGTTATGAAAATTAAAATTGGAAAAATGAAAGCCACAAGGAAACCAAGGAATAATCAAGGGTGGAGTTATCTTCCCCTCTTCTCCCCGAAAATGGTAAGCTCCTTGGGGACAGGAATTGACTTTTGTAATCAGGAATGGTGGCCTGAGATTTAAAAAGAATCTGTTGTTCTTTGTTCTTAGTTCTCCTCTGTTACCTTCCCTCTTCTAGAGTGTAAACTCCTTGGGAACAGGGACTGGCTATGTAATGAGGGATGGAGATTCATGTCATGTAACTTCTGTAACATCCAATTAATGGGGAATCAGGGGAGGGACTTGTGCTTCAGGAGAGGAAATAAAATGGGGCCTTTGGGTTTCATAGGTGTGTCCACTCACCTAGGCACCCGTTCTTGCAAGAATGTAAAATAAATATTTCCTGCATTCATCAGTGAGTCAGTGGAGTTCTTGGTAAGATATTTTGTTTCTTGTGGGTGAAAGTTGAAAACTATCTGTGCATGTACTTTGAAAAATAAAAAGCTATTATTAAAAAAGGAAAGAACCTAGGTGAGAAATGAAAAAAGGGCATAGATCTTTGCTAACTCCTTTTCAAAACTAAGTCTATAAGGCATTCTTTCCCACCTTATAGCATCTTCCCTTCAAAGACTTCTTCCTCTTGGTTAATTGTGAGCTAGCTATGGGAGATTCCTGCCTCATGGTGTTTTTCTCCTTGTTATAGCTAAATTCTTTTTAGGGTCAGCCTGCCAGTCAATGGTGTAATCCCTTTCCCCTGCTTACCCCCTTTTGAGGTTAGTCTGCTAAACTTCTCTATGGATTTAGCCTGCTAATCAATGGCATGCTCCCATTTCTTGGTGTGTTCCCTTTAATGGTTTTTTCTTCCTAATTAATTGTGAGTTCCACTAGGAAACTTGTCTTTCATCTTGTTAATTGTTAAAACCCCTTTCCTTACTTACTCCTGTGTGCTATTCACATAATAAAATAGCAAACCTTTAATAACCAGTGATAGATGTTTTGTCATAGTTGCACCATGTTGTGAACTTTTATGTAATATTCTTTTTCCAATTATGATCTCCCAACCATAAGAAACAAAATATCCTACGAAGAACTTCACTGACTCACTGATGAATGTGGGAAAGAGTTTATTTTACATACTTGCAAGAGTGGATATCTAGTATCTTCGACGAAGAGAAGATCTAATTCAGTTCCAATTGATCAGTGATGGACAGAAGGAGCTACACCCAAAGAAGGAACACTGGGAAATGAGTGTAAACTGTTTGCATTTTTGTTTTTCTTCCCAGGCTATTTTTACCTTCTGAATCCAACTTTTCCTGTGCAATAAGAGAACTGTTCAGTTCTGCACACATATATTATATCTAGGATATACTGTGACATATTTAACATGTATAAGACTGCCTGCCATCGAAATTAGGCATGGACCCACACTTAACACCATATACCAAGATAAGATCAAAATGGGTCCATGACCTAGGCATAAAGAACGAGATTATAAATAAATTAGAGGAACATAGAATAGTTTATCTCTCAGACTTGTGGAGGAGAAAGAAATTTGTGACCAAAGATGAACTAGAGACCATTACTGATTACAAAATAGAAAATTTTGATTACATCCAATTAAACAGCCTTTGTACAAACAAAGCTAATGCAAACAAGATTAGAAGGGAAGCAACAAACTGGGAAAACATCTTCACAGTTAAAGGTTCTGATAAAGGCCTCATTTCCAAAATATATAGAGAACTGACTCAAATTTATAAGAAATCAAGCCATTCTCCAATTGATAAATGGTCAAAGGATATGAACAGACAGTTTTCAGAGGATGAAATTGAAACTATTACCACTCATATGAAAGAGTGTTCCAAGTCATTATTGATCAGAGAAATGCAAATTAAGACAACTCTGAGATACCACTACACACCTGTCAGATTGGCTAAGATGACAGGAAAAAATAATGATGAATGTTGGAGGGGATGCGGGAAAACTGGGACACTGATGCATTGTTGGTGGAGTTGTGAACGAATCCAACCATTCTGGAGAGCAATCTGGAATTATGCCCCAAAAGTTATCAAATTGTGCATACCCTTTGACCCAGCAGTGTTTCTATTGGGCTTATATCCCAAAGAAATACTAAAGAAGGGAAAGGGACCTGTAGGTGCCAAAATGTTTGTAGCAGCCCTATTTGTAGTGGCTAGAAACTGGAAAATGAATGGATGCCCATCAATTGGAGAATGGCTGGGTAAATTGTGGTATATGAATGTTATGGAATATTATTGTTCTGTAAGAAATGACCGGCAGGATGAATACAGAGAGGACTGGAGAGACTTACATGAACTGATGCTGAGTGAAATGAGCAGAACCAGGAGATCATTATACACTTCGACAACGATATTGTATGAGGACATATTTTGATGGAAGTGGATTTCTTTGATAAAGAGGCCTAACTGAGTTTCAATTGATAAATGACGGACAAAAGCAGCTACACCCAAAGAACGAACACTGGGAAACGAATGTGAACTATCTGCATTTTTGTTTTTCTTCCTGGGTTATTTATACCTTCTGAATCCAATTCTCCCTATGCAACAAGAGAACTGTTCGGTTCTGCAAACATATATTGTATCTAGGATATACTGCAACATATCCAACATATAAAGGACTGCTTGCCATCTAGGGGAGGGGGTGGAGGGAGGGAGGGGAAAAAAAATCGGAACAGAAACGAGTGCAAGGGATAATGTTGTAAAAAAAATTACCTTGGCATGGATTCTGTCAATATAAAGTAATTATTAAATAAAAATTAAAAAAAAAAAAAGACTGCCTGCCATCTAGGGGGTGAGGGGGAGGAAGGGAAGGGAAAAGTCAGAACAGAAATGCGTGTTAGGGATAATGTTGTAATAAAAAATTACCCATGCATATGTACTGTCAATAAAAAGTTATGATTATTTTTTAAAAAGAGTGGATATCTAGGCTAGTAGACATGTTTAGAGACCATAAAGGCAGGCCTTTATTTTTTATCCTGAAGCACAAGTCCCTCCTTTGAGTCCCCATTAATTGGGTGATACAGAATGTGAATATCCATCCTCACATTATCTCTCTCAAATAACTTCTATTTTAAATTCATCACCCTTGATTACATCCTTTTATTATGTTTTTTATTATGTACCAAACAAAGCCTTGGAATACAGATACAGGCAAAAAGAAAGCTAGTCCCTGTCCTCAAGGACCTTATATTCAGGTGGAAAAAGACAACATGTGAAGGAACCAGAGAAGGGGAAGGGGGCAAAATCCAGAGAGTTTTTTTTCAAATTTAAAATCCCTACACCAATGACATTCCTTGTTCTGAGTCCCAGACTCTCATTTCTTAGGTTTCAATTTTCTAATTTGTTTCATTTCTCTTTATTTTTCCAGTTTTCATAACTCTGTGGAAACTAAATCCTGATCCAATTCTCATACAAATCTATTGCTCTCCAGAATTTATTTCATATTGACCACTTCTGGGGCTATTTTAACTCTTTACCATGGTGCCTCATAGCAAAATATAGATCTGTTTTTGCTTTTGCTTTGTCTGAAATCATGAGTACTATTTGTGACTCTGTTTCAACTTGTACCTTTACTCTTTGTCTCTCTGAATCAAGTGTGTTTCTTGTAAACAATATGTTGTGGGATTCTGATTTTTAATCCATTTTGCCATCTACTTCCACTTTATAGGTGAATTCAATCCATTCACATCCACAATTATAAAGACTGTATTTCCTTCTACCCCTCCTGATCTCCTCCCATTTATCCTTTTCTTTCTCTTTTCTTTCACTGACTTTTCTCAAAAATGTATTGCTTCTGCCACTGCCTTCCCCAATCTGCCCTTTCTTTTATCAACCTTTCTACCTGCCTTTTCTCTTATTTTTCTCTTTACTTCCCTGTAGGTTAAGATAGATTTCTGTATCCAATTGAGAGTGTGTGTTATTCTTTCTGTGAGCCAGTTCTAATGAGTCTAAGGATCAAGCATTTTACTTCACATTCTCCATTTCCTCCTCTATTGTAAAATCTCTTTTGCACCTCTTTTATGTGAGATAATGTGAGAATTGTCCTATATGTCCTATCCTATATGCCTCTTTCTCCTTCTCCCAGAGCATTCCTCTTTCCTCTTTCTCACTCCTTAATTTTATTTTTATTATTTTGATATCATCCTAATATAATCAACTTATCCCCAGTCTCTAAGGCTCGAAATCTAGGTATTCTTTTCAATTCTTCAATATCTCCCCATCCTCCCATTCAAGCTGTTTCCAAGGCCTGTTCTTCATTGTTTCATTTCATTTTTCCCATGTTCCCTCTTCTTTGCTCTGACACTGATCTCATTCTGGTGCAGGCATTTATCTTCTCATGCTTGGACTATTCCAATAAACTGATGGCTGGTCTCTTTCCCCACTTAGCTGACAAATTTCTCTTCCTAATCTAAGGATCTGATCACCTTATCCCTTCCTCATTTAATAAATTCCAATGGTTCCTTCTCACCTGTGTTAGAAATAACACTCTTGACACTGAAAATCAGATATCAAGGAAAATTTATTAAAGAAGAATCTTAGGAAATGATCTTAATGTGGCCCCCACTCCTCATTGGGAAAGAGCACTGAACACAGAAGTGGGAGAAACTTTGTACTTGCTAGTGTGGTGCAGCCTCTCCCTTCAGAGAATGGATTGGTCCATTTCTTCTGGGTTACAATCTTACTGATATGCCCACTACGTGTTTCCCCTTAATATGTATAAAATGTGTTCTCCCTCCCTCATCATACATACCATGGTCAAAAATGGCAGAACACTCCTCCTAAGGGATATGTTGTTTAATATTCAATTAGCCTATTAAGCACTCAAAGCAGTGATTTGGTCAAGTCAAGTCATTGACCCCAATTAGTTGGGGCTGGATGGACTATTATCTTAATACAAGATTCTTTCTAATTGGCTGAATCTACCTTGCCTTCCTAGCTCCCTTGTTTCTATCGAAACTTCATTGTTCTGTGAAATCCAATGGTACCCACTGTGCCACACTATCTCAAAGTTTGTAACACTGTAGAAACCCAACTTCTCAGCATTCCTCGCACCTCTTAGAGGATACTCTAGTTGGCTTTTTAAGACCTTCATCACCTGGCCCCTTTCTGCCTTCCAGACTGCCTATATCAATGATCCTAGGCTCCAGATAAGATTCTCCATCTGGTGACAGCGTATGTTCACCTCCTGTCCTTCATCCCTGGACTACATCCCTTCTTGTTTGACATTCCAGGTTTCTCTGGCTGGCTTCAGACTCCAGCTCAAATGTCATCTTTTACAAGAAGATAGTATGTTTCTTCTACTAGTGTTTTGTCTCAGGTGACTTGTAAGTTACCCGTGTATATTTCATGTGTACGTTGGGTTTGTGCGTTGTCTCCTCGGTCAGAATGTAAGCTTGTAGAGGACAGAGAACTCTTTTGTCTTTGTATTTCCCACACTAACCGCGACGGTTGGCAGACGGGAAGCTCTTAATGCAACGCAGCTGACCTAGCTGTGAGGGTTCGTGACCATCTCAGAGTTTCCCAGAATCCCAGGACAGCACCAGCCGGCTTCTAGCGCTGGGATCCCTGCTGCTGAATCTCCCCAAAGTGCTCAGGCAGCCTTTGAAGACTTCCAAGGATGGGGGGCTCGCCGCCCGAGCTGCCCCTGCCCTTTCCACCTGGGAACGGGTGTCATCGGGCCCTTTGCGGCTGGTTCTGTCCCCTGACTACCTCCCACAGCTGGGTAACTCGCGGGCGCCGAGTCTTTGCAATAGGGACATTGAGTCCAGCCCACTTTTTGTTTTTGGCAGCTGGCGGCAAGGAGAGCTGCCCGACCGAAGCAGAGGCCACAGGGAGGTTGGGGATGCCTGGGGAGGGGTGAGGGCAGTGATCCCGTCCTCGGTCCATCCCTCCTCCTTATCTTCCTCTTCCTCCTCCATTCTCCTCGCTCCATCCCTCCCTTGGCCCAGACCCCGATTCCTCTTCCACTTGTCCCGACTAGACCCGTCCCGACTCCTCCCTCTTCCCCTCCTCAGCTACACCCCCACCGTGGCCCAGCCCCTTACTTCTCCCATCCAGCCTCAGCCGCGCGCCCGCTCTTTAGAATACATTTCCCAGGCTCTCCCGGGGCGAGGTCCTTGAAAGGCAGGGACGTCCTCTCGGATGCCTGCTCGGAGGGCCTCCTCGGCCCCGGCGCGGCAGGGGCAGCCTTAGCACGAGGACCCCGGGCCTCCCTCCTCCGGGGCGCCCGCCCGGCCGGCCTGGCCGAGAGTCCAAAAGGACGCGGGAGGGAGGGCGGGAGGGGGCGGACGGACGGAGGGCCGGGGGGCGGAGGGAGCGGAGCACAGCGCAGCGGGCGGTGGGGGGCGGCGGGCGCGGAGCCCGAGTAGCGGCAGCCCGGCCCGGAGGAGGCGGCAGCCCGGAGGGCAGCCCAGAGGAGGCGGCGGCGGCGGCGGCGGCGGAGGAGGCGCCCCGGTCCCGGCCCCGGTCCCCTCCCCGCCCCCGCCCGCACCGTGCGCGCCCCCGCCATGCCCGCTCTGGCCCCGCCTCCGGGCGCCCAGAGGGGTGTAGACGCGGTGTAGACGGCCGGCCGGCAGCTGGTGTAGACGCCCCGCCCCGCCTGCCGGAGATGGAGCGGCGGGAGGAGCCGCCCCCGGGCCCCGGCCCCGGCCCCAGCGTGCAGCAGCCCCCGCCGCTGGACTTCACCGTGGAGAACGTGGAGAAGGTGAGTCGGGGCACGTGGCCCGGCACCGGTGCCCAGAGGCTGCGCCTGGCAAGGAGGGTATGGCAGGGGGCAGCCAGAGGGGCGCCCGGCCACGGTGGACACGCTGGTCCCAGCACTCCGGCCCCCGAGTGCTCAGAGTCCGCCGAGATCGCCAGCCACGAGCCAGGAACCTGAGCAGGCTGGGCACGGCCAAGGCAGCCCAGTCACTGCCCACCGCAGCTGGCAGCCGGGCCGCCCTGGTGAGAGCAGGCGCTGACCACGGTAGAAGTGTAGATTGTCAGCCTGGATGCCAGCTCTGAGCCCTGGCCTGACACTCCTGCCAAGGTGGTTGGTGCCAGCAGCCATCCCCAGCCGGGACTCCAGGCTTGCTGGGAAGCTGGCCCGTACCTCCTCTGGGCCGGGTGGGCACGATCAGCCCAGTGTAAATCATCAGCCACAAACACGAGGCTCGGAGGGGCTGGCCCTAGCATCCCCCGCCGCTCAGGAGTGGCCAGTCACTGCTAAGAAGCCCCAGTGGTCAGCCAGGCTGTTTCCCTCTTAGGTGGGGTAGACCCTCCCATTTTGGGTCCAGATAGGATGATTCTTGGACCCTCAGCCTCACAGAGCCGTTCTGAAAGCTCTTGTGACCCAGCATGCCCTAGCCTCAGGGGATGGGGGGTTCTTAGGAGAAGCTTTGTGTCCCATCTTTCACACCCCCCTCCCCCTTCCCGGAGAATAAGGCTGCCCAGGCCTTTACTGGTGTAAACTGAGGCTAGACACTCTGAGAGGGAGCCAAGGGAGGGTGAGTAAGCTGGGAGAAGATGGCTCCCCGGGGTCCTGGCCCCAGGCCCCTGTGCAGCGCCTAAAGGATGCCTTCCCTGCCAGGAGTCAGTGCTAGCTTCTTGGGGGTTTCCTCTCCTGAGGAGGACTTGGCCTGAAGAGGAAAAGTGAACGAAGGCTCCTGTCCCAGTCCTGCCGTTCCCCTCCGGCCCCCAGGACTCCTGGGCTGCCCCCCTTTGTTCTCTGTAGCAGCTTTCTAGGGCTGAAGGCCTGTCTTCAGACCTGGCCAGCACCGAGGGGGGCAGATCAATGAGAAGCCAGTGACTGGGCTCAGAGGAGTGTCCCAGAGAGGCCGATGAGACAGGCAGGATTGTCCCAGTCAGCTCTGTTGGGCCCCCCGTGGGCTGGGCATCGAAACTGGCACAAGGGTAGAGGAGCTGGGGCCTGCCCCACATGGGGAAGAGGTTGCCAGTTAGGCCTCTCACCTCCCCCAGCCGGGCCTTCAGGGTGGCTTTTCTAGGCCCCCGTGGCTCAGCTAGGATCTTGCCACATACTGCCCCCTTTTCTGGGGGGGAAGGGTCTGTCATCCATCAGGCCAGGGATGCAGGGGTGGCAGTCGCCTTCCCTCACCCTGTTCTCTTGCCATCCCAGAGCTGAGCTCACTGAGTTCTAGGCCCCAGCTCTGTCGGCTCTGGGCTTCCCCACCACATACCTCCCTGCTAGGATTAGGGAAGGGGAGGGGGCAGCCAGCCAGCCCCAAGGCCCTACAGACACTGCTGATTTGCAGGGCTTGGGCTGTTAAGTGTCTCAGACCTTGGGGCTTCTGGGAAGGCCATTCCCCTGGGCCCTGACATGGGCCCTCCCCCTGTGGCTGGTATCAGGGGGTTGGAGAAGTTGGGCCCTGAGACCATTGAGTTCCAGGGAGGGAGAAGCAGGCACTGGCCAAGGTCACCCAGGGATTAAGTCCCAGGACCAGAATTGGAATCCAGGACTCCTGCCTGCTAGCTTAGTGCTTTGTTCCTTGGATAAGGCCGGGAACTGTCCAGTTCCCCGAGAGCCCTCGTGTCCTGGGGCAGCTTGATGCAGAAAGCCCTTGGATGGGAATATTGCCTCTGCACTTCAGAGCCTTGAGATCAGGGCAGTTCCCTTTCCCCCTGGGCCTGAGGGAATTGGATCAGATGATCCCTCTGGGCTCCTCCAGTTCTAATGCGTTCTAAGATACATGAAGCCCCTTCTTATCCCGGCCGGCCTCCCTCTCCTGAGCGGGTGCTTGCTGGGAGGCTGGTGTGGGAGGGGGCTCAGGGGCCTCTGCTTGGCCTGAGGGCAGAGCCTCAAGCAGCGTGGGGAGGGGGCTGGCAGGCAGGGAAGTCATCCTCTCATAGATACCAAATGGAGGCAGAGTGTCAGGGGGCCTCACCCTGGCCGGGAGCTCCTGGGCAGGTCACCCTGCAGCTCTAGAGCCTGCACCCATTAAGGGAATTTCCTCACTAGGAATTCCTGGCCCAGCAACATTGAAAGTCGCCTTCTGTCCCATCCCTCCGAGGGGCGATTTCCGGCCGGGGGGTGTCCTAACAAGGGGAAGAAAGGCTTTGGGGGCACCAGGGACCCGGATGTCTGGGCTGGGAGGGGCTTGGCCCTCACTGTTGGGGGGGGGGCGGCTCTGAGGGTTGGTGACTTGGGCCCCCCGCCCCGTGCTAACCTTCCGTGTCCCGTTCCTTCCTCCTCCCCAGGCCCTTCACCAGCTTTACTATGACCCTAACATCGAGAACAAGAACATGGCCCAGAAGTGGCTGATGCAGGCCCAGGTCTCCCCGCAGGCCTGGCACTTCAGCTGGCAGCTGCTGCAGCCCGACAAGGTGCCCGAGATCCAGTACTTCGGGGCCAGCGCCCTGCACATCAAGATCTCCCGCTACTGGAGCGACATCCCCGCCGACCAGTACGAGAGCCTGAAGGCGCAGCTCCTGGCGCACATCGGCCGCTTCGCCAGCGGCTCCAAGATCGTGCTGACGCGGCTGTGCGTGGCGCTGGCCGCGCTGGCCCTCAGCATGATGCCCGACGCCTGGCCCTGCGCCGTGGCCGACATGGTGCGCCTCTTCCAGGCCGAGGCCACGCCCGGCGACGGGCAGGGCCGCTGCCTGGCCCTGCTGGAGCTCCTGACCGTGCTGCCCGAGGAGTTCCAGACCAGCCGGCTGCCCCAGTACCGCAAGAGCCAGGTGCGCGCCATGCTGGCCCAGGAGTGCCGGGCCATCTTCCCGCTGCTGGAGCAGCTGCTGCAGCAGCCCAGCCTGCCCAGCGCCATCAAGCAGAAGGCGCTCAAGTGCTTCTCCAGCTGGGTGCCCCTGGAGGTGCCCCTGCTGGACTGTGAGCGGCTGATCCAGGCCGCCTTCAGCGCCCTCCGCGACCCCGAGCTCTTTGACAGCAGCGTGGAGGCCATCGTTAACGCCATCTCGCAGCCCGACGCGCAGAGGTGAGTGCGCGCCCGGAGCCGGGAGCCGAGCGGGGCGTGGGGCGCGACCCCCGACCTCTGACTGCCGCGGCTTCCCCAGCCCCGGGCTGTGGGAGGATCACGGGGACGCCGTTTTAGAAGGTGCTTACACTGTACCTGGCTCGGAGACTGGGCAATTGCCAAAGGCGCGCTCCCTCCTGACCCCCTCCCCTTCCCTCTCCGCCCCCCGGGGGCTCCGGCCTTTTGTTGGCATCAGTCTGGGTGCTGGCAGGCCCTGCCTCCCAGCCAGCTCGGGATCCCCCTCCCCCCGCTGAGCCAGGGCAGGTGTGGGCAGGGCTGGGGAGGGGGCCGTCCTCTGGGAGCTGCAGCCGGGCCTACCATTCTGGGCCTTGCCAGGCATCCGGATGATGCCCGTCCTCCCCCAAGGAGGGAGCCCACGGCTGTCTGAGCTCCCATTGGCTGGAGAGCCCTTGGTTGCTTAGCAACACTCCCCATTTTCTCCGCTTGCCTCTCAGAGCTCTAATTGCAGGTCTGGGTTGAGCTCAGTGCGAGAGGCAGCCAGGAAGTCAGGTGCTGCTGCTGCTGCCGCCACCGCCACCCTGCCAGCAGCAGCAGCACCCCGAGGGGCGCCCGGGGCTCTCAGTCCCCCCCACCCCCGGGCTCCCCCGGCCAGGCCATCTGTGGCGCCCTGAGCTGCCCTGGGCCTGCCTCCGCTTCCAGGCCCTCTTGTGCTCTGGGTGCTCATGGGGGAGCAGACTCCTGATTTGCTGCCTTGCCAGCCCCACCCCCACCTGGCCTGGCCTCCCCCCTCCCCTCCTCCTCCACAGCTGCTGCAACCCGTCACTGGTGCTCCCTGTACCAAGACAACAAGTCTTTGAAGTGTATTTTTAATCCTGGTGGAGCCCGTCGGCCTAGAGTGAGGGGGCAGGGCAGGGGTGTCGAGAACGTGAGGGTGGGCAAAGACTCCCGAGACCCCCGGGCCAGGGCCAAGTTGGAGGAAACCTGTGGCAAATTCCTTGTGATTCAAGGCCGCCAACATTCACTAGTTGTATGTTCTTTGTGCTTAGGGCCCCCTCACCTCCCCGCCTGCTTTCCTTCCTAGTTGAGGTCCCCACATCCCCACAGCCTGGGGGGGGTCCCCAAGGGAGACCGCAGTTCCCGGCTCTGCCCTGCGCTCCTGGGGGGGCAGCTCGGCCACTCCAGGTGGGGCAGGCAGACGAGTTCTGTTTCTGGCTCGTCGGCCGGAGCGCGCTGTGGGCCTGGGCCTCCTTTGGGCCTCGGTGGGACAGTCAAGGCTGCCTCACCTTTCCCAGTGAGTCTGTGCACCAGGCGTTGCCCGCCACTGGCCGGCCCATGCTGGTCAGCAGTGAAGGCTCTCATTGTCTGGGGGCCTCGGGTGCCAGGCCAGCAAGGGGTGACGCCATCTCCGCTGGCACTAGGAGGAACGAGTGGCCCGAGACAGTCTGGAGAAGGGGGCACGGGGGAGGGGCGAGCATGAGACCTTAGTCTCCCCTTCCCCCTCCCCGGCTGGACAGAACTTGTGGGTTAGTGTCCGATACTTAGAGCAGCTGCCACGCTGGGCCTTTGCCAGCCTCGATGACCTGTCCTTTCTTCCTCTTCCTCCCCCCCGCCATCCATGGGCTGCCACGAAAGTGCTGGCCTGCCTCAGTCACGCTGTGCCCGAGGTTTCTGTGCTGCCCCCCTGCTGGCCAATGGCATTGCCCAGGGTTCTCCTGATGAAACGCTCCCTGCTTAGGAAAGGAAAATGGCTCCCTCGGTCAGAGGCAGTGGAGTCTGAACCCCCAGTGGCTCTCAGGCTCTCCGGGCCCCATACGTGGGGCCCCTTCCCACCACTGTGTAGTTTTTCTTCAAAAACCATTTTGAAAAGTACACGTGGCTTATTCCTCCATCCAGGGTCACTTCTCTGTGGGGTCGGGGAGGGGCCTGCGGGCTTCTGGCTTCTTAGAGGGGAGTTTGAGCCTGGGGAAGGGTCTGACCTCTTCTTGGGCAGGGGGAGGGAAGTGGAGGAGACAGTCTTGGTCTCTCCTGGCAAAAAGGGATTGTAAGTCCTGGTCTCTCCCTGTGGACTTGTGGGGGAGGAGGAGATCTTCCCCGTAGGTAGCTCTGGTTGAGGACCCCTGTAGGGGCAGAGCCACAGGTGGTTTTCCCCGCAGGTATGTGAACACGCTGCTCAAGCTGATCCCCCTGGTGCTGGGGCTGCAGGAGCAGCTTCGGCAGGCGGTGCAGAACGGGGACATGGAGACATCTCATGGGATTTGCCGAGTTGCCGTGGCTTTGGGGGAGAACCATTCAAGGTGAGGCCCTCAGGAGAAGTGGAAGAGCTGAGACATGGGCTGCGGCCGTGGTGGAAGTTGAAGTTGGGGGTGTGGAGAAGGGGTGCTGCGTCAGGGGCAAATTAGGGGTGGGCCCTTTTTCTGAAGGGCTGTTTCTTCTGTGTTTGTCAGGTAGGGAGCAGGCTCCCATGTGGGCAGGGAGTTGTAGTTAGTCTCTCAGGGGGTAGTGAAGAAAGGGGGATGAGATCAGGTTAATTCTGAGGAGAGCCCCCGAGGAAGGTCCAGAGAACTCAGACCAAGGGAAGGGAGGGCTGCTGTACCCTCACTGTGCCTCCCTTGCCAAGCAGAGTAAACTTGGGATTGGAAAAGACCACAAAAACGGGCACTGAAATCAGAGACGAGGAAAGAGCTTTTCGGAGATGCCCGGCTGCCTCTGATGAAGGCCTGATGGGTCACTCTGAGGGTCCTAAAAGAACGGGCAGTAGAACTGCCACGTACCAGTCGTGACCTTTGAAAGACCCTGGCGCACGGCCGATGGTGCAGCTTTCCTGAAAGGAGAGGGGGCGTTCTCCTTAACTCAGCCGGGGAGCTTGGGTTCAGGTCCTGGCCAAGTTTCCCAGCATTGTTATTAAAGGCTTAGCTGGTGCCCGTCCCCAAAGGCAGACTCCTGACGGCTTCCTCGGTGGCGGGGCTGACAGCTCTCCAGATTGGTTACAAGATGGAGCGGGAGGGCTACATTATAGCAAAGCGTGTGCTAGACTATCCAGCTCCCTCACTGGCAAAGATGGTGACGCTGGGGCCGGGCCATGGCAGAGTCCCGCAGGTTGGAAACTGGAGCAAAGGGCAGGCCCTGGGACTAGTTCTTCGTGGCTCGCCGTCAGCGAGGCGGGTCTCCTGTGGCACGCCCGGGGACCGCCCTGGGCACCGAGCCGATCCATGACTGTGGTAGGGGCTCGTGTAAAGGCCTGCGTGTGCTTGGGAAACTTGCAGGTGCCGTGAGCTAGAATGGACAGTTAACAACCTGAATGATCAGTGTCAGAATCCAGACTGGGCTTCATGGTCTAGAACGTGGGACAGCCTCAGGGGAAAGGAAATTTACCGAATTTAAAAGTAAAGCCTTCGACTCAGCTCCTAAGACTCGGCTCCGGACGCTGGGGGAGACATGCCGGGAAAGCCGTGTGTCTGAAGCTCTGGGGGTTCTGGGTCACAGGCTGACTATGGGATGGCAAGTGAGAGCCTTGGGGCTAGGGAGGGTTCAGACCTGGGAGGGGCTGGCCCTGCTGGACTGCCCGTCGGCTCTCCTCTGGAACCCTGGGGGCAGCGCTGGCCCTGTGGCTCAGAAAGATGATGACTGACTGGAGAGTGTCCAGAAAAGGAAAGGGCAGGAAGACGGGTCCACAATGCATTCAGTTGTTCCTGTGTGCTAAGCACTGGGAATGTGCAAAAAAACAAAACAGAAAAGCCAAATAATGAGACTGCCTGGACTCGAGCAGCTCACACTCTGACCGGGAGAGCGTCCTCAGTAAATGTGTGCCGAGGGCCCGTTGGGTGCCAGGCTCTGGGGCGAGCGCTGGGCCTGAGTTGCAGAGCAAATGACGAGGACTGAGGGTCGAGAAGGGCCAGTGGCAGGGCCAGTGAGGAGGGGTCCCCTATGTCGGTGAGCAGTGGGTTTTGACAGACATGTTTGAGGTGAGGAAGTTGAGACAAACTTGCTGGGAGTTCTGAGAGAAAGAGGTGAGAGTCCTGGGTGGCAGCTTGTGGGGTCCACACGGTCAAGGGGGCGTGAAGACTTGCCTGCCTGTGGCAGGGCCACCAGTAGATAAGAGATTGTACTTGGGGGTGAGGGGGTGCAAGCCAAGGGGCAGGAGGTGGTAAAGGTCAGGGGGTGAGGGAGTAGGTCTGAGGAGAGCAGAGGCTCCGGGAAGAGGGGCAGCTCCTTAGGGAGGAGGCCTGGGTGGGGCCGGGCAACTGTGAAGGCCCAACTGACCTCAGAGAAAGAAGGACAGGTGAGACTGGCCCCAGCAGCAGCCCATGAGGTAGAAGAAAGGGGTTAAGTAATGGGGCTAACCCAGCACTGAGGTCAGGCTAAGTGGGACTGGCGTCATTGGACGAGGGCTTCAAGGGTTAGGCCCAGGGTCAGCCTATGAAGGGATGAAGGCAAGAGCAGGGCTGATGGCCTGGGAGGCTGGGGTGGGGGAGGGAAGGAGGGGAGGTTGGGGTCAAAGTTCAGGATCATGGAAGCGCCTTCTACTGGGAAGTCCCTGTCAGCCAGATGGGACCCATAGAAGACTGAGCTGAGCAGATAAATGGATGACGAGTATGGATAAAATGCTCCCCAGGGGAACAGGCGTGAGCTGGGATAGCAAAGCTCTTTATGGAGCTCAGAGGAAGGAATGGGGAGTGGGCTCCCTCGTTATAGCCGAATGCAGGGAGCGGGATGAAGTGGGGAAGCGCAGTCCGTCGGAGGCAGCCCTTGGGGTCTCCTCGGAGTCCTCGCCACCGAGTCGGGGTGCCTGTGGACAGAGGGCCGGACTCTGCAGAGGCCCAGCGGGGCTGGAGAGGGGGGAGAGGACGGCTTGGGGAAAACTTAGTCAGGAACAAAATGGCTGCCTTGGGGAATGGCGATGGCTTCCTTCTCCCTGAGAGGACTGTAATCAGTTGCTGGGGAAGTGATAGAGAGCTGGGTCAGGTCCTTCCCATCCCAGAGAGCCTGTGGTTCCTCAGGCTCTGTGCTTGGCCTCTGCTCCCTGCCCCATGCCAGCCTGTTGTTGGGCAAACTCCCTCCTCTGTGAGTCTGATCTCTGCCTCTGCCCCACGCCAGGGCCCTGCTGGACCAGGTGGAGCACTGGCAAAGCTTCTTGGCCTTGGTCAATATGATCATGTTCTGCACGGGCATCCCTGGGCACTACCCAGTCAATGAGACCACCAGCTCCTTGACCCTCACCTTCTGGTATACTTTGCAGGTTGGTTTCCGGTTTCCTTTGGCGGGCTGAGGGTGGATGAATAGTGACGGCTGGGACAGACTCTCGGGGGGCCGAGGGGGGCAAGTTCGGGTAGATCCGAGGGGTTGAGAGCGTGTGGGAAGGTTGACTCGGTGCCGGTGGGGATGGGAAATAGGGGAACTCTCGTTCTGAGCTAAAGCAGGGTGGCAAGGAGACAGGGAGGCTTCTGGGGGCCGGCTGGGTCAGCCTGCCTCCCTCACCTGCCCCCGTCCAGGACGACATCTTGTCACTGGAAGCAGACAAGCAGTCCGTGTACCAGCAGCTCTATCGCCCCGTCTACTTCCACCTGGTGGACGTGCTCCTTCACAAGGCCCAGTTTCCTGCAGATGAAGAGTACAACTTCTGGTCGTCTGATGAGAAGGAGCAGTTCCGCATCTATAGGTGAGCTGGCCGGGCCGCGGCCTGGGCGGGCAGGTTCCGGCTGTGTGTGGGCGGCCCTAACGGTGGCTGTTCTTAGGGTGGACATTTCGGACACGCTCATGTACGTCTACGAGATGCTGGGGGCGGAGCTGCTGAGTAACCTCTACGACAAGCTGGGCCGCCTGCTCACCAGCTCTGAGCAGCCTTGCTCCTGGCAGGTACGGCCCCCGCCCCTGCCCGCCTTCCCCCTCCCCTCGCCCAGCCCGGCTCCTGCAGTCTGAGTCCCCCCCCCCCACCCGCCTTCCCCCTCCCCTCGCCCAGCCCGGCTCCTGCAGTCTGAGTTCTCCCCTCCCCCCCCCCCCCCGCCTCTCCCTGGCCTGCCTTCAGCCCTGCTTCCCCCCCAGCACACGGAGGCGCTGCTCTACGGCTTCCAGTCCATCGCGGAGACCATCGATGTCAATTACTCGGACGTGGTGCCGGGGCTCATCGGGCTCATCCCCCGCATCAGCATCAGCAACGTGCAGCTGGCGGACACCGTCATGTTCACCATCGGTGAGTCGCGGCCGGGGGCGGCTCCGGAGCCTGCTGTGGGGCCCGGAGCCCTCGCTCAGCCCTGCCCTCTCCCCCCCAGGGGCCCTCTCGGAGTGGCTGGCAGACCACCCGGTCATGATCAACAACGTCCTGCCCCTGGTGCTGCACGCGCTGGGCAACCCAGAGCTCTCCGTGTCCTCCGTGTCCACCCTCAAGAAGATCTGCCGGGAGTGCAAGTACGATCTCCCTCCGTACGCCGCCAACATTGTGGCTGTGTCCCAGGTAGGCGGGTTGGAGGCTGCAGATTGGGGGGGAGGGGGACTGGCTGACACCCCCCCACCCCCCTAACTGACAACACCCCCCCTCCCCGCTAACCCCCCTCAGCTGACACCCCCTCCTCTCCCCCCCTCCCCCTCCCCGGCTGACGGCTGTGTTCTTCCCTCCTCAGGATGTGCTGATGAAGCAGATTCACAAGGTACGGCCGCGGGCAGTGGGAGATGGGGAGGGCAGGAGGGCTGCTGGGGGGTCCGGGGGGCCCGGGGGCTTCCAGCTTGGAAACCCCTCCTGAGTCTTTCTTGTGCAGTGACAGTGGCCTTTGCTCCACTGATTTCCTGGAGTTTGACGCAGGAGTCACAGCTCTCTTCGGGACCTGGAGAACTGTGGTGGGGGAGGGGGGTCGCAGAGCGTGAGCCTAGTCTAGGGGCTCAGGCTCGCCCGTTCTGCCCGCAGACGAGCCAGTGCATGTGGCTGATGCAGGCCCTGGGCTTCCTGCTGTCGGCTCTGCAAGTTGAGGAGATTCTGAAAAACCTCCACTCACTCATCACCCCCTACATCCAGCAGCTGGAGAAGCTGGCCGAGGAGATGGTGAGGGGGCGGCGGTGGTGGGGAGTGTGGGGGAAGGTGCCGGCATGGGGGAGGGGGAGAAGCCTTCCTGGGAGCTGTCGGGAAAGGTCAGGGAGCCATTCCTGCTTTGGAACAAGCCTGGGAGGTCTTCCTGGGGCTGGGGGGGCCGGGAGCCCGTTCTTCAGATTGTGGGCCCTCTGGGCGTCCGCACTGAGCCTTCTCTCTCCCTCTGTAGCCCAACCCTTCGAACAAGCTGGCCATCGTCCACATCCTGGGGCTCCTCTCCAACCTCTTCACCACGCTGGACATCAGTCACCATGAGGACGAGCACGAAGGCCCCGAGCTCAGGAAGCTGCCCATCCCACAGGGACCCAACCCAGTGGGTGATGCCCCTGCCCCGCTCCCTCCCCGTCCCCCCCAGCCCCAGAGCTGTGCTCCCCTTCTTCCTCTCTGCAGCCTCCAAGCCTTGTCCTGGGAGCCATAGGGGGTCCCCGGCTGCTCCTCCGCGCCCCCCAGGCTCTGGACACCCTGCGCAGACCCCCAGCTCCTCTCTCATCGGGCCCTTTTCCCCAGGTGGTGGTTGTGCTGCAGCAAGTTTTCCAGCTCATCCAGAAGGTGCTGAGCAAGTGGTTAAATGACGCCCAGGTGGTAGAGGTAACTTGTGCTGGGAACATCCCCGAGCTCTGGCTCTGCTCACTGTGGGCCGGACTGGGCCGAGGGACGCCCGTTCTGAGGGGCCCCATGCAGAGCCGTGGGTACCGGCCAGCTCCGGCAGGGTGAGCCAGCGGCAGGCTTGGAGGAAAGGGGTTGGGAAAGATGGGGCTCGTGAGCTGAGATTGAAGGAAGCCCTGGGGGCTAGAAGGCAAGATCAGGAGGGGAACATCCCGGGCCTGCAAGTGGTGCTGGATGGCAGAGTATGTGGAGAGGAGGATGGACGAGAGCGTGGGCAGGGGCCGGGTTAGGAAGCTCTCGCCTGCGCTGCTAGATCCTGGAGGTGATTGGGAGCCACGGCAGCTTCGTGGGGGCAGGGGGGGATCAGACCTGCTCTTGGGAAGGTCGCTTAGACTGGGAGACCGAGGGGGCGAGGGTGCACTAGGCCAGTGTCTGTGTGAATGGAAAGAAGATGAGGACAAATGTTGTTCAGGTAGAAAGGATAAGGCTTTCCCCCAGGATGTCACCTGGTGATGGCCCAGAGCCTGAGTGACCGGGAGCCTTGTCAGGGAAAGGGAAGTTGGGAAGGGATAGGATTTGGAGATGAAAGAGAACAGATTTTAATTGTGACATTTCAAATATCACAAAGAACCAGGGGCTCCCTGACAGCGAGGCTTCTCTAGAGTCCCAGTGCAGACTGGCCTCTCCTGGGCTTCTTACAGTCCTCGAGGGAGGCGTAGCACGGGCCGGCCTCTCGCCTCTTTGAGAGGATCCTGTGGTCCCAGAGAGGCTAAGCTGTCCTCCAGGAGCCACAGAACAAGCTAACTTGTCAGTCACAAGGTGAGCTAATCCCTCTTGGCTCGGAAGGCCACAGTCATGGCTACTGGAGAGTCTTCTTCAGGTTTTTCCACTTGGGACCCCTTTTCACTGAAGGAATTTTTACATGACCCTGGGTATACAGGCTTGTAAAATAGGTATACGGATCAAACACTTACTAATAATAAAGCAGAATTTCACAGTCCCCACATTCAGTTACTTGACCCTATGTGGGCTGCAATCCGCAGTTTAAGAAGCTGGGATATAGAGTAATGCAGTGGGCCCCCTTGTGTGGGGCCACAGAGTTGGTCACCATCTTCTGGGCTGCTTTCTACGAGGGATCTCACAGAACCCAGGGAGGCTAGCCTCTGCCAGAGCAGCCATGGATTGGGCCAAGCTTTCTGAAGAGATTGCCTTAGATCCTCAGAACAGGCTCACTCCTCGAGGATCCTCTTGAATCACAGAGACAGCTAATCCCTCTTAGAGGGATTCCAGAGTCAGAGGAGGCTGGACTCTACTAGCGATTCCCATAGAATCGGAGCCAGTCTCCCATAGTCACAAAAGGCTAATTATAGCCAGCATTTACAAACCCTTACACGTATTATCTCAATACCTTGAGAGGTAGATATTGTTATTAATCCCGTTTTATAGATGAGAAAACTGAAGCTAAGTGTTAGTGTCACCGAGCCAATGAGTGTCCGAGGCTGGATTTGAAGTCAGACCTTCCTGACGCTGGGCTGAGAGCTCTGTCCACTTTGCCCCCTCACTGGTCTCTCTTTGGGACCTCACAGTGTCCAAGTGGGCTCTACTCGAGTGTCCTTTTGAGCCATAATGGGGTAACTTCTTCCTTGGCTGTCCGGTTTGGGAGGGGCCTGCAGGCTGAGGCCCTCTCATTCCCTTTCCGCCTGAAGCAGGAATTGCTGCATTTAAGCACACTGGCTGTGGGGGGCCCACGGCCTCCTGGAGCAGTCCCTGGGAATCTCTGGTCGCTCCTGTGTTCAGTCCTGTCCAAAAGCTTCGGTTTTCCTTTCCGTAGCTCTTAAAGGTCCCCGTGGGATAGGTCGTTTTAAGGGAAATGATACACATTTCACAGAGAAGGAGACTGAGTCTCAGAGAAGCGACTTGCTGCAGGGCCACACTCGGTGTCAGACAGGGATTTGAGCTGCTGTCTCCCAGTCTGGCCGCTCGGCTACGGCCGAGGTGGGAGAAGCGGTCATTGGGCGGGCAGAGGGGGCGGTGAGCTTGTAAACGGTCCCAGGGGTGCGGGCTGTGCTCCCCGAGATGGCGTGGCCAGACTGGCTTGAGGGGAGTCGGGGGCTCGGAGCAGGGAGGCAGCGTGTGTGCTCCAGCTTGCCTCCCGTCTGCTCTGCTCCAGGCGGTGTGCGCCATCTTTGAGAAGTCCGTTAAGACCCTGCTGGATGACTTTGCACCCATGGTCCCCCAGCTGTGTGAGATGCTAGGACAAATGTACAGCACGATTCCCCAGGCCTCTGCCCTCGACCTCACTCGCCAGGTACGGGGCGGGGGTGCCTGGGTGGGGGTGGGACCTCTTTGGAGGGGTACGGGGCTGACCCTGGGGCTCATTCTTCCTCTCTTCCAGCTGGTGCACATCTTTGCCCACGAACCTGCCCACTTTCCCCCCATCAAGGCCCTCTTCCTCCTCGTCACTTCTGTCACACTCACCCTCTTCCAGCAAGGTAGGTCTAACTGGGCCACGCTCCTCTTCTTGCCGCCGCCGCCGCTGCCGCCTCACCTAACTGGGCGGGAATCTGAGCTCTCAACCCTTTCTTTGCCCTTCCAGAGTGGCCAGACTGGGAAGGGGTTGAGAGGCTGGGGACGAGATTCCCGGAGGAGGTGGCCGGATGCAGTGGGAGAGCAATCAGAGAGGGTGTCTGGTCAGCTTGGGCACTCAGCAGTGGCTCCTCCTGGGAGCGGCGGGAGCGGCCCTTGGCAGGCCCAGGGGTTCACGAGAGGCTGCCTCTTCCTAGACTTCTTATTTACAGCAGGATTGGGGCTGCCTTGGAGCAGGGAGATGGTTCTCTGCTGTCATAGCTCAGTCAGCCCCCACTTGGCTTGGGGTTGCCAACCCATAGTCTGGGAGCTTCGTGAGGGCGGCCCCGAGTCCAGAGTGCCTGGCGCTCCATTGCCACGGCTCTGCCTCCTGGCCCAGGCTCAGGGCCAAGGACCTCCTCCGGCCCCAGCAGATGCGGCAGCGCAAACGCTGGTGAGGGGGAGAGGAAGCTGCTGAGCTGTCTTCCCCTCACCCCTGACTAGATCAATGTCTCCTACAAATGTCCTTCCCAGGAGGCTTTTGGGAGGGTCTTCCAGAGTGCACGATGTTAAGGGGAGGACACGTGAGGCTTAGCCTTGAGCCGGGAGAAGGACTCGGCTCGGCTCGGGGCTGTGGGTCCAGACTGGTCCTCACAATCCTAAAAGACTCCACCCAGTCAGGAGCTGCAGTTTGTAGCCTATGGCCCTCACCTGACTGGGACCTAGAAAAGGTGGCTTAGTTCAGGCTCCCGCCAGTGTGATGCTCGCAGCAGCCCGATGGTGGGGGCTTCACGGAGACATTGTCCCTGTGGGCATTTCTCAGCCTTCCTACTGCGTACGAAGCAGAGGGGGAGCAGGTTAGTGGTGATGTAGGTGGATCTGGCCCCCAGGGACCAGCACCCCCAGCTCTTGCTGATCCTCCTACACGTCCCATGGAGGGATGTGGTGAAAGCGGAGGCTTGTAGCCTCCCCTCCAGTATAAGTCCTAGTCTCTGGGGAGAGAACTTCTCTCCCTGGGCCTGAAGCCTCGGGAACCCCTCATGTGGAGCTAGGTCTAGAGCCTCCCCCTTCCTGTTCTCCAGTAGCATGACGACCCTCAGTGCATCCCTGTCTTCCCTGAGCTGTCCCTGGTGCTGCTGCCCAAGCTCAGCTTTCTGGGGCATCTCTGTGCACACCTAAACCCTGCCTGGAGCCCTTGCCTGAGGGGAGAAAGAGTGGGGAGCGGGGCCAGTTCTGTAGCCACAGCCACCCTTCCTCCCCCAGTTATCGACCTTCCTCCTGTTCCGTCTTATGAGTTACCTCCCACTGCCTAATCCACTCCAGCCTCAGGACCTCTGCATGCCCGGGCCTGTGCCCTCCTCCTCCTCCTGCCTCTGCCCAGTACTGTTGAGGAAGAATCCCAAGGGAAGCTTGCTGTAGTACCTTAGGACAGGGCCAGGGTAGGAGGGCAGCGCCAAGAAGAATGGGATGGGGTTGATGGGCTGAGATGAGGGGTGTGCCTCCCTTCCCTCCTGCATACCTAAGCCATCAGTCCGAAGGAGAGCTCAAGCCCTTCTGCCCTGCTCGGCTGGCACAGGCCCTTGGTACCCTGGCCCTCGACCAGGGCTCTCTGGTTTGAGCTCGGGCATCACCAGCCTGAGGGCCTGAGGAAGGAGGCCCGAGATGGGGAGAGAGGGTGGCAGTCCCTCTGCTCGGCCCTTCCTCTGGCGCTCGGTGCCGGTGACTTCCTTGACTTGTTTGCAAATGTCCCCGGCCCTCCTGCCAGCCAGGGGCTGGCCAACCCACCCCCCCACCGTCACTCTGCTGTTTCTTTCTGTTTGGGGCTTTCCCAGTCCATGGTTTTTGTATGTTTTGTTTCTTTCCCTCGCCTCCTGCAGGCCCTCCGGCCCACGTAACTGTATGACGTTGAGTTGCTGTTTGGATGAGTTTTTCTTAAGTTCCATCTTTATTTATTATATTTTAGGGCCCAGGGATCATCCTGATATTGTTGATTCATTTATGCAACTCCTGGCACAGGTGTGTTTTAGTTTCTTACTCATTCACGTTCTGTTCTCTCTCTTTCTCTTTCTCTTCTGTTGGAATTCAATTTAAATATCTTTTTAGCTTTCTGTTGACAACTTTTTTTCTGTTGAGTTGAATAGAGTTTCTCCATCTGTTTCCGTGGAAGTTGACAACCCAACACTCTCCTCTAGTCCTCCTTCCCCCCTGGATTTGCCACAAGGGCCATGGAGAGGCTGCCCCCGTGGGCACACGAGGGTCGAGTAGGCAGGCTGGGGGTGGGCTGTGTGGGGAAGCTCTGCTGTTGCTAGGCGCCCACCCTCCAGGCTGCAGGAGGGGCCGTGGGGCCTGGGGAAGCACATGGATTTTGGGGTCCCGTTGCTGCGAGCCTCTGCTGGGAGGTCTCTTGGCTTATTTGGATCTGGTTTGTTCCAAAACTCCTAGGGAGTGGGAACCTTTGGGTTGGTGGATTCTGTGGAAGGTGCTGTGTGGGGAGGAGGAAGTGGGAGCTGGGCCTCTGGGCCGATCGACATTAGGCTGGTTCTGGTGAGCCTGGCAGTGGGCTGCTCCAAGCCTTAGTGAGCTATGGGGAGGCTAGGGGAAGTCGAGGGGCCTGGGATGGCCCCGCAATACTCTGACCCTCTGAAAGGGGAGGCTGTACCTTCCCCTGGGGTCAGAGCCCCGAAGAGGCGGCCAGGCTCTGGAGGGCTGGTGGTCCGGGAGTGTTCTGGGACTGGATGGTCAGTGGGGCTGGTGATGGGGCCAGGAGGTCCTGTCAAGGCTGAAAGAAGAGGATGATGGCTGAGAGACACTTGGCCCCCGAGCCCAGAGCTGAAGCGCTGCGTCTGCCCAGAGCCCTCTTTGAGAGGCCTGGTCCTGGGGGGGATTTGGAGAAAGCTCCCGCTTGGCTCAGAGATGCCGACAGTCCTTGACCTTCTCCTGGGCCCTCCCGGTTCTTCCTTTTATGGATCTTCCCCACCATGTGTGACTCAGGGTCTCTTGCCACCTCGACCCAGATTGCCTCTGGTCTCAGCACACGGTGTCCCTGCCTTCCTTCATCAGCCATTGTCTCCCTCCTGTCCCCCACCTGGTGCAGGAGCTTTGAGGTGTCCTGGGTCCCTGGGGGAGGGGAGGGCGGGAAGGGAGGGAACAGGCTTTTGTGAGGAGCCCAGCAGGGCTGGATCCCCGGTGTGGCCACACCCCAAAGGAGACCAGGGCAGGTGAGTGGCTTAGTGGGTGGGGCCAGGAGGGGGTCAGGGGCTGGGTTCACGGGGGCTCCCTCTCCCTATAGGCCCTGAAGCGGAAACCGGACCTCTTCCTGTCTGAGAGCTTGGATGTCAAAGCTGTGTTCCAGTGTGGTGAGTAGGGGTCTGGTTACGGCCTGGGGAGGACCTGAAGGACTTCCCTGACCTGACCTGTCTCTCCTGTGGGCAGGTGTGCTGGCACTCAAGTTCCCTGAGGCCCCGACTGTCAAGGCCTCCTGCGGCTTCTTTGTGAGTATGGAGCCCTGCTCCCCACCCCAACTTCCATAGGACTCTCAGGGTCCAGGAAATAGCAAACAAAGGCTACCGTGGGGCATTCAGAGGACCTGTGCTCCCAGGGCCGGCCTGGCCTCCTATCTGTGTCCCCAGCTCGGTGCGGTTTCTGCCGTTCAGGACGCTGGACGGTGACCTGGAAATAAGCCTCTGATACTGACCTTTCCCCAGGACAGCCCTTCAGGCTCTTGCAAATAGCTCCTATGTCCCAAGCGGTTTCTTTTCTCCGAGTTAAGTCTCTTTCAGTGACTCCTGTGTGACAGGAGTTCTTGAGGGTCTTCAGCAGCCTTGTCACCCTCCAGGGGTGTGCTTCAGCTTGTAAAACATCCCTTCCACACTGTGGCACTTGGTACTGAGCACAGTTGTTAGATGTGGCCCGACCAGGGAGAGGGACAGTGGATACTCCGCAGGCCAAGGTCGTGCAGGCTCTTGTCCACTGAAGCTCTCGGATCTTTTTCCTGCGAATTGTTGCCCAGTCCCTTCCCTCCTATGCTGATTCAGTGCTTTATGTTTACAAACGTCTGCCCTGTGGGGTGAGGAACACAAATTATCATGGCCCACAGCTGTAAATAATGGCAGCCGTCTCTCCCAAGTGCCGTGGCAGCCGGTGTCCCGGCCAGCCCACATCTGGACTTGAGCCTCGTGGCTGCCCTCACTGGGCGGCTGGCCCTGGGCTTCCTCCGCATGCCTCAGGTCCTCGAGCTCCTGTTGGGAAGGGCCCGGGACAAATGACACGTCCTCCCTCCCTGCTCGTCCTCCGTCTCCCTTTGGGAGAAGGATCCCGTTGGTGGAAGGCCACGCTCTGCACTTGTGGCTGGCGGTGCGGCCTGGGGGCGGTGTCCCCTCGATCTCAGGCACTTCTTGTGGCTGTCCGGGCCCTTCCTCGCCCGCCCTGGGCCTTTCTGTTGCTTCCGGCTCCCTTGTAAGTCTGTTGCTTCGCAGGGTGTGGTTGTCCGTAACCCCGGGCAGCACCGGTGTTAAGAGCTGGTGTGGTTTTGGCGGCAGGAGAAGTTTTTCAAATGTGACCCAGCCCCTCTTCCCACAGCTGTTCAGTCCTGGGCCGAGCTCGCTATCCCTCTGTCTCTCGTAGAGAAAGTGCTGATGGGCCGCATCAGTTGGCCATGTGTGTTCTTCAGCCACTTTGTTTTTCCAAACTGGAGGGATCGTAGGCTTGTCCGTTTTTACCAGCTACCGATGTTACTGAGACAGCCCCGATGTCGCCTCACCTGCAAGGCTAACCCCCGGAGTTTGGCAAAAATGCCACCTTCCGTGAGATGGCGGAGGTTCAGGGAACGGCGTTGTTTTCGGAGAGATTTCCTGTTAAGGAGTTTTGCTTCTCCTTTTTTTTGTCAGGGAAGATGATCTTTGGACTAGAAGTGGCAGGATAAGTAAGGCTAATTAAGGAATCTCTAAGAAAAGGACCTAATGATCTCAATCCACATAAACTGTCCTCCAATGTTGAAAGAAACGGTGAATACGATTGCTGATATTTCAGAGATTGTGGAGAATGGCATAGGAAAAAAACCGGAAGAGAATGAGATCTGCTGACTGTCAGCCAGTGTGTCTGACTTCGATTTGTGCAAAAATTCTAGATGGTATTGTTAGAGGGATGGTGGTTAGACATCTGGAAGAGGAAGCAGCGATCACAGATGCCATCCTGGTTCCAGCCAGAGCCGGTCACACAAGGATGACAATCTTACCAGCCTGGAAGTGTTGGAGGGTGCCATTAATGCTGTTTGCTGAGGTTGTGGTGGGCGAAGTTTATCGTTCTTAAGGGATGTGAACTAGAATACAACATGGTTATTTGGATTTGAAACTGGTTGAGTGGCCAATCCTAGGTAATTTTCAGTAGTCTTATGTCTAGTTGAGTGGCTCAGGCATCTGTGCTAGAACTTGTGCTATTTATGTAACATTTTTATCAGTGGCTTGTTCTCAAAGTGGTTCTCAAAGTATGGTCCAGAGAATCCTGAGAGGTTTCTAAAAACCCTTTATAAATTCAAAATTAGTTTTTATTTCTAACATGGTATTATCTGTAAAGATGACCCAGATTAAAAAAAAACTCTGGACAGATGCTCAATCATTTTTAATAGCATAAAAGGATATTAGATCAAAAGTTTGAGGATGTTGGAATAGAGGCTGAGATGGCTAACAGGTCATCACCTTTAGCATAAAGCTGTGGGGAAGGAGCATTAACATCTTGCTTGACAAGTCAGTCCAAGATGGTTTTGACAGATTTTGGACTGAATCTCCTGAGTTGAAAAATTTTTAAAAGATAAAATTTAATAGGAATAAATGTTAAAATCTCAGATCTTGGTTTAAAAAAACAAAAAAGCAGGGGCAGCTAGGTGACACAGTGAATAGAGCACCAGCCCTTCAGTCAGGAGGATCTGAGTTCAAATTTGGCCTCAGACATTTAACAATTCCTAGCTGTGTGATCCTGGGCAAGTCACTTAACCCTAATTGCTTCAGCCCCCCCCCCCAAAAAAAAAAAAAACAAAAAACAAAACAAAACAAAAAAAAAACAAAACTATTTTTGTAGCATCAGGCAAAGGCATGCCTTGGTAGCATGTCTGAAAAAGATTTTTGGACTATAAGCTCAATGTATCCTGTTTCCAAGAGAGTAGATCTTGGGCTGTCTTCATGGGGACAGTTCTGTGCTGCGTTCCTTCAGATGACTTTCAGAGTGCTGTGTTCGGTTCTGGCCACCCAGTGTAGGAAGCACGTGGGTCTGCTAGCTGGAGCCTGGGCAGAAGAAGGTGGCCAGCGTGGAGAAGGGCCTTAAGCAATTGCTATGTCAGGACTGACTCAGCCAAATAAAAGACAACATGAAACAGCCCCTGCCTTTGAGGCAGAATAAGTCTCTGAAATAAATCCAAGGTCACTTCTGAAAAGGGGGCAGCAGCCAGCTACTGAGGAACAGGAGGAGGAACTCAGCATCTGAGCTGAGCTTTAATGGAAGCTAGAGATTGTAAGAGGCATGGAGGTGAGGAAAGTGGGTAGTCCAGGCACGGGAGACAATCTGCACCAAGTGTTGAGATTGGAAATGATGGAGGACCATGCGGGAGGATCAACAGTAAGACCAGTTTGGCTGCGCCGGATTGCATGTAAAGGGGAGGGATGGAGAATGAGGTTGGACAGCTAGGTGGAGGAGGTTGTAAGCAATTTTGATTGCCAATGGAAGGAGTTTGCATTTGCTCCTAGAAATAATAAGAAGCCACTGGTGTTTATTGAATGAGAGTAAAAGGCTACATGACATGGTAGAGCAAAAACCCTTAGAAAAATCACTCTAGTAGATACTAGGTAGGGGATGGAGAATGATGTTTTGAAGTGAAGAGAGAGTGTCGGGGAGATCAATCAGAAGGCTAAAGAGGTATTGGAGACTTTGTCTAAATCAGTGTCCCTGTGAGTGAAGAAAGGGGGATGATGGTAAGTAAGAAAAATATTGTGGACATATAAATAGTAGTCAAGACAGCAGTGTGGTTAGATGGAGTAAGTGAGAGAGGGGTTGAGAATGACACTGAGATCACAGCCTGAGTGACTAGGAGGATGGTGGTACTCTTCACAGAAATAGGTAGGTCTGGAAGAGGCCTGGGCTTGGGAAAAAGTACTGAGTTGTGTTTTGGATTTGTTGAGTTTGAGATGCCTATGGGACATCCACTGGGAAATGTCCAGGAGGCAGTTGTTGATACGGGATTGAACCTCGAGAGAAACTGGGACTAGATCTATAAACCTGAGAGTAGTCAGCTTACAGTTAGTAATTGAACCCTTGGGAGGTAATGAGAACACCAGAAAGTGTGTAAAGAAAAGAGAAGTTCCAGGGAAAAACCCCGGGAGATAGCCACAGTTAGGGAGGATGGCGTGGATGGTGATCCAGCAAAGGGAGACCAAGCTGTTGGATCATCGTTCGCTTTGGACAGAGCAGCTGGAGTGCTGAAGGCAAAAGCCCAATTAGAGAGAGCTGAGAAGTTAGTGGGAGGACGGGAAATGGAGGAGCAATAGAGACGGCTTTTTTAAGGAATTTTGTTCAGAAAGGGAAAGGAAGCTCTATGGGGAGAGATCGTTAGGCTTTGGCAAAGTATCATGAATATTAGGAGGACCTGGAGGTATTTGTGCACAACAGGATAAGGAAAGACTGAAGAAAAGGGGGTCTGAGGCTCTTTGCTGTGCAGATAGAGATAGTGGACATTGTGGGAGGTTTGAGAGATGGCTGTTGTGTGGTATATTAGAGAATCAGGAAGGGAGAAGAGCCCAAATTGGAGGACCCCTCCGCATAGTAATCAGAGCTAAGGAGGCTGGAGGCAGTAGTCTGCTGTTTGACAAGGTAAAAATGCTTGCTAAGGCAGAGGCATTGAGATGGGAGAGCAGGGAATAGAGTAATATGGCATTTATACTCTAGGTTAAAGATTGAGAAGGCAGGAAAGTGAGACCAGAGCAGGGAATATGGCCTGCAGTTTGAAGGAATATGAAGGAAAATGAAGGATTAGGCTGAGTCCAATATTAGGATTAAGGTCATAGGGAGGAAGAATAATTTTAGGAATGAGATACGTGCAGAGACGGAAGGATCGGGTGTTAGGATCGAGTAAAGGGATTTTCAACTGTTTGATTTTGGCAGTTGAACTGTTTGATTTTGGCAGATGAAAGGAACCATTCCAGTATGGTAGAGTTGTGAATGCATCAGGCCATTGAGAATGAAGGACTGGGGAATGCCAGTGTTTGAGGGACTTTACATTTGAATTACCGGGCTTGAGGAAGAGAAAACTGAGGAGGGACATGCTCTGGGGCTGGTGGATGAGGCAGGAGCTGAATGGGGTAATCAGTCTGGATAGAGGTCACCTCCAAGGAGAGGCTCCACATGAGGAGCCATAGATCTGGAAGTGGTGATGGGGAGCAAGCAGAATGCGGCCCTCCCTTGTTTAGAGAAGCATCACACCTGGAAGCTCTGGATGTGGGGAAAGTGTAATCTCATCACAAAAATGGGATTGACTTTTATCCAGAAAGACTGATTGCTTTTGCTCCTTTCTGAATCATTTCCTAGGATCCTGTGAGTGCACTTATTTCAAAGATCAAAATCAACACCAAATTGAAAGATCAGAAATCATCAGGCAACAAAACCAACATTTTAAAACAGTCTTGACACAGTGAGGGGTTTCATCAAGAAATCACAGTAGCTTTTTATTTTTTAATGGAGCTGGCCACATGGCCAGTATGAAAAACAGAAGGGGTTTCCCACTATATCCTTGCAATAGCAAAGAAAGGGAAGAAGATGCCCCACCTCCCAGCTCCATCCTCAGCACTTTGGGTGAGTGTGAGCAAGAGTTCTGCTAGATGGGTTTCTATGAAGTCAGAGATCCATTCAGATATTGTTGGAAGGAAAACCAGGAATGGATAAGGGAAGGGAACAGACAGAACGATTTCTGTTGTCTCTGGAAGTTTAGCCAAGATAAAGCAATTCCTGCTCAAAGCAAAGCAAAGCTCAAGACCAAAGCATCCTAGGAAGTGCCTGAGCCGGCAAATCCTCCATCTTCTAGCTCAGCTGCAAAAGATTATAGCCAAGGTCAATTTCCTTTTAGGATAAAAACCCATTTGCAAAATCTTGTGGAGTGGAATGATAGCTGATAAAAAGTACTTTCTCATAAAACTGCAGCAAGAATTGAAGGAAAATGTCTTGGCTTGAGACTTGTGGACCAGGACTCGTGGACCAGCAAGCAGTGGATGGTGAGGCTCACCCAGATTTGTGACCGGATGTTTGTGTCAGCAAACCAGGGGAGCCCAGCTTCGAGATAGCCAGTGTGCTCTGTCAAGTAGCACAGCAAGCAGAGATGGATGGAGTGGCTACCTGAGACCTAGTTAAACACCCGAAGGAGAGCAAAGCCACAGGTGTTGCTCTAAAAAAGGCATTTCCAAGGACTTCGGCAATTCTTCCACATCCTGGTCTCCACAACCTAGGCTTTCCCTGTATTAGGGACATGCTACTGGGGGGTTCCACAGTGTTCTACAAAGACCACATCTTTGGGGATCACCTCTGGAGTCAGCAGGTTCACAATTTAATCTAGTTAACGGAAAGGTCCCCTAAAAGTCATCCTGCCTGATGACATATCTCAGAAACATGCCTCAAGAGATGTTGTACACTTTTGTTAACAACCCTAATCACTATCTCCAAGTAGGGTAACAAAAAACGGTGCTTCCCCCTTCCCAGGAGGCACTGCTTATCATTCTCCTGAGCAAGAGCTGGAACCCTTGCGAGCAGTTCAGCCTGAATATCTGTCCAAGAAGACCAAGGAATGGGCTCTTTACCATCCATTCCCAGTGGATGTCTAGATCACACTGCATCTGGACAGACAGTGTTGGAGAACCATGAAATTGTGGCATTATCCTGTGTTTCTCCTAGAAACAAAAACTTGAACCCACTATCTGATGTTGTCCTGGGGCAGGCTTGGCTCTGCTGGGTTTAATTTGAAGGTTCTCTGGCAACAATTTCACAAGGCCCTACCCCTTGCTCATCTATCAGATGTGGAAACCCTACATCAGTCATTCACAACTCATCTCTGGGCCTGGTCACACAATCATTTTTAAATCCCCTCTATGTTTATTGTGTTGTATCTAAACCATATTCAAGGCCTGGGTTTTATCTCATCAAGTCTGCCTTCTTTTCCATTTGCCTATTAACCATCCTTCCTAATAATATGTTCTAGAATTTTTGTAGAGATTCAAGCCACACTCACTGATCTATATAGTCTGTAAACTCTTACTTTCCTTTTTTTAAAAAATTGGGACATTTGCCCTGCTCCCATGGTCTAGTGCCTCTTCCATTTTCCACAGGGACTGTCTTGGGAGGTAAGGGGTTCTCTCTCCCTAGAAATCTTCAAGCAAAGACTGGATGGCCACTCTTTGGGTGTGTTGTAGAAGTCTTTCCTGTACAGGTTTGCCTGGACAACGTCTGAGTTCCCATCCAATCTCAAAATCCTGTGATCATTCAGACACCTCTGATAGCAATCCCATTGGTATTTCTTTTTAGTTCCTAAGAATATAGCTCATCTGCCCTGGTGACCTGGATTCTCAGGCCGCTAAGTTTTCTCTCATTACCTCTCTCCTTCTCTGGTTTCAGCTTTTCATCTGCCATTTTTATTCCCCCTTTATCTGCTGCAAAATTGTTTGGCTTGGCGGAAAAAGGCAGCACCAAGCTGAGCAGATCTGCCTTCTCTGTTGCCAATTATTGCCCCATCCACCCTTCTTCTTTTCCCTAATGTCACCAAAGCCAACCCTCTAGTTGTCAGCTTTCTGCCTGTCCTGAGTTCTAGCACCCCTCCACTGTTCTGGAAGACTCTTGTATACTTGCGTCCGTTCATCCTTCATTACTTGCCTCTCTTCCCACCTTGGGGAAATAAATGCATGTCTTTGTGAGCTTTTACATAGTCTGGTCATCTCCATCTGCCTTTAAAAGATCATAGAATCAAGGGGTCCTAGAGCCAGGACTGGGAAGGACTTTGGCATCCAATCCTGAAGCCCAGGGTGGTGACCTGTTCAGGGGTGGAACTTGAACCTTCTCTCCCGCTCACTCCAGAGCTGTTCTCTTCCTGTTGCCTGTTGAAAGAGTTCTTTTTTCCTCTTCGTCAGAAAATTTTCTCTGATTTCACAATGTTAAGTTTTTAGATTTAACTTCTCAGTCTTGTTTGTCCGATGTGTTTCATTGTTCTCTGTGCTACTTTGTAGCCAGTTCTCAAATAATTTGGAGAAGTCCCTCTTTTTAATACAGTTTGAGATCTGGTAACGCGATGCCCCTTTGTTCCCCTTTTTTCTTTAACGAAGCTTAAAGGGGTTTTTCCTTTTTGGAGACAGACGCTCCAAAATAGAATTTCCCCCTGTTGGCCTGTCCACCTTTTGAACGATAGAATTCTCACTAAAGCAAGTCAGGAAGCTCTTCCATGCCCCAGTTTCAGGAGAGAGCGAGCAAGCAAGTGCTCCAGCAGTAACTGGATAACAGAAGTCCCCCATTACTGTCTTGTCCGTAGGCAAGTCCTGAACTCCTTATCTCTTTCTTCTTTCTGCCCAAGTGATCTGGAGCTCACTTCAAAAAAATTACTTCAGCTTTTCCCTGATGCTGTTCCCGATACGTCCCCATTTTTTCTCTCTTCTCTCTTACCACCCCTTCTTCCAACTCTGCCCCATTCCTACTTCCCTGTTCCTTTCTATTTCCTCATATATGAGTCTGGATGGAGCTGCCTTAGAGCCAGGAAGATATGGTTCATATCTTGCCTCCAGTATCCACTGGGTGGGTCCAAGCAAGTCACTCGCCCTTTAGTGGCCAGGACACTCTCTTAAGACTCTGAATTGCAGAGCATGTACAACCTGAATTGGTTGAGAGTTTCCTTATTGGGAGTAACTTGTATCAGGGAAATCTAAATCTGGGGTTCCTCCCTTCCCCCCATGAGTATATTTTTCCTGTGGGATGCTCTCCCATTCTCTTCTTGGCTTTCCTGTTCCTTTTAGCTGTGGTTTCCCCCTTCCAGAGTCATGTTTGAGGCCTGAGTCTCCTCTCGCCAAATCTAAGTGATCCCTGGAGGGTTAAACTTATCTCTTTGAATCTGGAGCTAGAGTTCACCTGGCTTGTTCTTGGTCTGTGGGCCTTTGTGCTGAGTCACTGGCACTCATGGGCCGTGTTGTCAGCTCCTCACTTAGATTTTCTTGCCTCTGGATTTCTTAGTGTTGGTCACTGCTCTTTGCATGTCAGGACCGCTAGACCTCATCCCTCTGGCCGATTCTCCTGTTGGGTTTGAGGTTGTGCCCCCTTCTCTGCCCTTTCTCTAATGGGGATGCATCTAGCTTTACTCTCTCCCAACACAAGTCCAGGGGACCAAATACTGCTCTGGGAGTCGGGGAGACTATGTCACTGGCGCATCGTGGGGAGCAGTGACTTCTTACACTGCTTCTTACAGTTTCTCTTGCACAACTAGTTTGTCCTTGCTGTCAGAGTCAGCTCCTAGGATGTAGGGCTAATCACGAACTCCTTAGCTGCTGTTCTTAACAGAAGGAGAGATCAGCCAATGGCCCCTTAGCTGAGGAGCCCGTTCCCTCTTGCCGCCTCTGTATTATTGAGTTTGTGATCTGTTTTCCTGAACTCTTCAATTTCCTCCTCCTGGCTGGGTAATCTGTCGCTAGCTACTACTGCATCACTGCTCTAGGTGATCCTCACCCAGCAGCTCTCCTTCTCTTGGGAGTTTATCTCCTCACTATACAAGGCATTTTGTTAATATTTGGTTTGTTCTGCCTTTTAAAATAAGAAATGACTTTCCATAGCCTCCCTTCTGCCAGGATCGGTGATGACTATGAGAGTGAACCGATCCCTTTGTTTTAGGGTTGGTCACCTTTATTCTTGGATATGGACAATTCTTACTTACATATGTAGATTGTTCCCCACACCTCAGTGTAAAGGAATATTTATGTAATGTGAATTTGCCTGTGATGTGGAAGGGAGGGAGGGAGACAAGAAGGAGGCTGCACAATTGGGGAGACAGCACATGATTCAAGGACACGTGGGGGCCTGAGACACAGAAGCGTCAGTGGGAGGAAGAATGTGCAGGGGCCAGGGCTGGCCACGCGGGGGTCTGATCAGAACCGAGGGGAAGAACATGTGGCAGGGGCAGATACAGACACAGGCAGGTGCTGGGGACAGAAGGGACTCATGGGGGTGGGCCCAGTGGGGCAAAGGCCCTTCTCTCTCAGTGCCAGAGCTCTCAAGCCCAGCGCCCAGTGTGCCTGCAGCAGTGGGGGTTTCTCCCCACTTCCGTTGTTTAACTTTCGCTTGAGGTTGTTTTTTTCAGAGTTTTTTTAGTGGGGGTGAGGGAGGGTCTGAAATGCTCCCAAGGGCAGGAGCAGAGAGAGTCCGGTTCAGTCCAGTAAAGTTGACACATGGATTTGGGGGAACGCAGATTTCTTTCGGCATTTTCTCCATCTTCTGGAAAGCAAGAATTGTCTGGATTGTGTGTTCTCCCCTGGCAGGCTCTGTGCTTCTCCATCCTGATTGTGAAGCCTTCTTGATTCATTTCAGAAGGATGTGAGGATCTCTCCTGGGTCTTATTTTCCTGCTTTATGGATAGTGTTGGTCTGTCTTCCCCATCTTGCCTCCAGGACTTGGGAGGACAAGTTCATTCCCCACTGTTCCCCAGCCCCTTGAGAATAACTCTCAGATCCTGGGTTCTTGGGTTTGCTTCTTGTGGTTGCTGCCTGTCACGTAGGCCCAGATTTGGGTTTGGTCACTTCTCGCTCTTTTTGCTGGGTCCTGGACCTGTGGCCAGTTTGCACGGCTCCTTCCTCACATTCTCAGCCCCTCTTCTTCCCTTCCCTGCCTTAGCTTTATTGCTTCCCAGAAGACCTCCCGCCTGAGGAAGGGCGGCAGATTCGTGAGACAGGGCCTGCCCTCCCGGGCTAAGTGGCTTCAGGGTCACATCTCAGGACACTTGAGCCTCTCCCATTTCACATGAGAAAGTCGGATCAGATCATTCCCTGGGATGGCCAAGTCCTGGTCTCCGTGAGGGGGGTGAGGGCAAGAATCCCCTGGCCAGACTTTGCCTCCCAGCATGTCCCCTGTGAGATGAGGAATTAAGGAAACCCTCCTCAGGGGTCTGGCAGGAGACTCAGCCCTGGGGAGGCGGGGGCACTGCTCCCTGGGTGTCTAAGTCACCTGTGACCTGTCCCTCCTGCAGACAGAGTTGCTGCCCCGGTGTGGGGAGATCCCACCCATCGGGCAGGTGGTCCAGGAGGATGGCAAAGTGCTGCTGCAGGCTGTGCTAGAGGTGAGTCGGGCAGGGGCCGTGTAGGCGGGAAGCAGGAGCCCTGGGATTGGCAGATTGGTGCCCTCGCTGTGCCAGGCAGCCAGGAGAGCCGAGGCCACAGGGTGGGCTTTCTGAGGGCCGAGGCGGCTGCCTGCCTGCCCTCCTGACGGCGGCCGCCTCGGCTCCCCTCTCCCCAGGCCATCGGGGGTCAGGCCTCCCGCAGCCTCATGGATTCCTTTGCGGATGTCCTCTTTGCCCTCAACAAACACTGCTTTAGCTGCCTCAGTGTGTGGATCAAGGAGGTGATGCAGCCCCCAGGTTTCCCCTCACCCCGGCTCAGTGCTGAACAGAAGGATACCTTCAGCCAGCAGGTCCTCAGGTGACTGGGCAGGTGGTGGGAGTCTGGGGAGGGGAGACAGGACCCTGCTTCGAGGTCCCCCACGGCGGCCCCTGGGAGCTACCCTGTGGCAGGGACTTGCATTTTCATCCCGGGGCTGAGCTCTGTGCCAGGCACCCCGCAGGGGCTTCACCAGTGCCCACGGACTGACCAGCCTGCTACACGGGCACACACCTGCCAGCCAGACCCGGCCCAGCTCCCAGCGCGCCCCGAGCCTTTCCCCTCTGGGTCCTTTCCCAGCCGCCCCTGGTCCCGCGGCATCCCTCCCTTCCCCGGCCCCTTGACGCGGACTCACAAAAAATGGAGCTGACGGCCCTTTTCTTTCTCCCGGCCTTTGCAGAGAACGGGTGAACAAACGTCGAGTGAAGGAGATGGTGAAGGAGTTCACGCTGCTCTGTCGGGGGCTCCACGGCACTGACTACACTGCTGACTACTGAGGGCTGGCTGAGGCCGAGTGTCTATAGAATAAACCCCAAACACCCCCACTCAATTCGGTCCTCCTGTTTTGTGCTACTCAGGGGCCGGCCACTGGGGAAGGCGGGGATGTTCTCTGGGAGCCCAGGGACCGGGCCAGGGCTGGCTCGGAGTCACCCTCTCCTAGAACTCCTGCCCTTTGTGGCCCCAGGACCGGGTGATGGAGATCACTTTGTCAGGTTTAAGGTGAGGGAACTTTAGGCTCAGTTCGCTTGTGACTGTGCCTTGTCCAGATGTGGCCCTGGAGGTGCAAGGAGGAGCTCTCGGGCTGCTGGGGGAGAATGGCCTTTCCTCCCTGGAGGGTCCCACAGTCTGTCCGTCACCCTGTCCAGGTGCCCCCTGCAGCTGATCTCCCCGTGACCTGCAAGCCCCCCCACTTCTTTCTGGCACTGGAGTTCCTCCCGTCCCTGATGAACCACTTATCTACGCTGCAGTCCCTTGCTGCCCTTCTAATTCCTTCTAAGGATGCCGATCTTCCACATGGGATTGTCAGCCAGCCCCCCCAAGCCTCTGGGAAGCTAAAGCAAGTTGTCAAATTGCAGCTCTGGGCTGCTACAAATTTATTGTCTAATCTGCAGCAAGGCAGCCATCCCCCCCACCCCCCAAATCCGCTCATCGGCTGAGTTCTACACTCTCCCTTCTCAGTCCTTCATCCCCCCTGCCCCAGTTCCCCGAGACCCCACCCTGCCTTTCTTATCTGCACCCCCACTTGCTCTTCCTCCTCCTCCAGCTGGCAGAGCCATGGCCTTCCTCCTTGCCAGGCCACCAGCTGTTTGCATTCCAGATCTCCTTTTCTGGGGTACCCAGGAAGCTGCCCCTCTTCCCCACCAGCACCACTCCAGTCTTGAACTTCTTCAGATCAGTTTCCTTCCCCAATGGCTTCCGATACTCCTGGTGGCCCCCTGCCTTAAAGAGCTCCCTGGAGCTTCCCCCCCGCCCTGCCCCCAGGCTGCAGCCCTCTCGGCCTCCCCCAGTCAGAAGCCTTGAGCTCCTTGTGCTCAGGGCCTGCACATCTGTCTGCAGTCTGACCTCTGACCCCTCCTCTCTTCCGCGGCACCCGATCTCTTAATTGCTGAATCTAATGGCCTTTTCTCGGGCTTCATGTTTCCTGAGCCCTCGGCAGCCTTTGGCACTAACGATCAGCATCTGAACACTCTCCCCTCAGCTTTTCCCGAAATTACTTGGGTGTGTGCTCCTCCTCCTCCTTTCTGGGTTGATCGCCCTCAAGCCTACTAAGTGTAGGTGTCCCCCAGACTCTGCCCTGGGACCCCATCTCTGGTTTCCAGTCTCCCCAGATGATTTCATCAGCTCCCATGTTCGATGGTCATGCAGATGCTTCCTAGACTTGTGGCTAGCACTGTGGATATCAGCAGTCAGATCTTCCCTCCAACCCACCGAGTCTGTCACTTCTTGCAGCCTCAGTTTCCTTATCTGTCAGATGCAAGTCCTCTGAGGTCCCTTCCAGCTCTGAATCTATACTCCTATCATCCAGCTATCCCGTGGCTCTCTGGATCTCGGCTTGTCCAAAACGGAGCCTCTTATCTTCTCCCCAGAACCCACATCTCCTCCAAAATCTCTTACTGTCCAGAGTGCTCTCAGTCCACCAGTGTTTGCCAGGTCCTATGCTTTAGTACTGGGGATACAAGAGAGGAAAACCAAGAAAAGCATATGGTACCTTCCCTCTAAGGAGCTCAGAGTCTTACGGAGGGAGACTATGCAAACAGCGGTAAATAAACAAGATACATAGAGGAGAGTCTGGAAGAAATCTGTGGGAATGACATTGAGGTATGGGGCTGCATGGATAGGAAAGAGCTCGGGTGGAAGACGGGGGCTGAGGAGTGGAGCTGAAGGAAGGCCAGAGCAGTTTGCTGTGAGAGGACGAACTGGAGTGGGGAGAGACTTGAGGCAAGCAGGGGTTGGGCGGCAGGGCCCCTGTGTGAGAGGGTGATAAAGCTTGCTTCAAGATGGTGGCAGGGGAACACTGGAGAGAAGGAAATATTGAAAGGACTTGACAATGTATTAGGTATATGGGGTGAATAGAGTTGATAGCAAGGATATCTCTGGGTGCCTTTGACAATTTGCAAGAGAGAAGGGTGGGTGTGGCGGGGAGAGGGCTCGGTTTTGGACATGTCGAGTTCCAGGTGCCTGTGGAACATCCACTTCACCATGTCTAAAAGGTAGTGATGACTCTGGGGATCCTCTGCAAGGCAGATGAGCATCGGAGCCGTAGGCAGAAGAGATCTCCGACTGAGATAGCCGAGAATGAAAGGAGTGCAAGACAGAGCCTTGGGGGATCCCTGCAGTAACTGCACATGACAAGGATGCAGAAAAGGATCTCAGAGCAAGGAGGGAGGAGGCCCAGAGAGACCAGATTAATGAGGGGACCTAAGAGAAGGGAGGGTGTCTGAGGCTGTGGAGAGGTCAAGAGAAGGTCTTTCCATTAAGAGACTTCATATTTTTGGAAGGAAGTAGTTGCTAGTCTGGACATTGACACCCTAAGCATTTCATCCATGTCCCCTTCTTCCCACTCATTGGCCCTCTTCTTCCTATTCCTGTCCTCCTGCCTGGTCTTCCTGCCTCTGAAAGATTCTTTCCATGATTTTACTAGAGTAAATGTCTGACACCCTCTCCCCGCCAACACTCACATACTTTAAAAAAAAAATTCAGTAGTATTTTTCCAATTATATGTAAAGATAGTTTTCAACATTCATTTTTGTAAGATTTTGAGTTCTGAATATTTTTTACCTCTTCCCTCCCCAAAATAGCAAGTAACCTGATATAGGTTACACATGTAAAATCATTTTAAATGTTCTCATATTACTCATTTTATGAGAAAAACCAGGACAAAAGGGAAAAGTCACAAGAAAGAATAAAGGTGAAAGTAGTATGCTTTTATCTGCATCCAGTCTGCATCCATCGTTCTCTTTCTGGATGTGGATGGCATTTTCCATCCCAAGTCTGTTGGAATTGACTTGGATCACGACATTGTTGAGAAGAGTTAAGTTTGAAGTCGATCATCATGCAACGTTGTTTGTTACCGTGTCCAGTGTTTTCCTGGTTCTGCTCGTTTCTCTCGGCGTCAGTTTGTGTAAGTCCAGTTTTTTCTAAAATCAGCTTGCTCATCATTTCTTATAGAACAATACATTTCCATTCCATTCATATACTCTAATCCTATTCAGCCATTCCCAACTGATGTCCCAGTCTCCAGTTTCTTGCCACTACAAAAGGGCTGCTACAAACATTTTTGCACATGTGGGTTCTTTCTCCTTTTTTATGATCTCTTTGGGATGCAGACCCAATAGGTGCACATACACTTTAAGCTCCAGTGGCTCCCTGTTCCCTCCAGCATCAGGAAATCCTTTGTCAGACTTGCAGGGCCTTCCCACCATCCCAGTGCTTTCATCCACATGTTCCACCTTCCATCTCTTGGAGTCTTTACTCTGCCCTCCCCCTTCCTCTCCCCCAGCTCTCCCTTCTCACCTTTGTCTCTTAGCTCCAAAGCCACCTCATGCAGGAAGCCCTTCCCAGCCTCTCCCCTCCAGCTGCGAGAGCCCTCATCTCTATGGAGCCTTCTTTCTTCTGTAGCTACTTGTATGTATTGCACAAAGACAAGGACCAGAGAAGGGGGTAGGGGAGATGTGGGGAACGAGGCTGGAAAGGCAGGTGGGGCGGGAGGGAGGATTACTTTCCAACTAAGATAGCCCCAGACTAGTCCCAGAGACGCAACTTCCTCACATTCAGTCTGGCAATGGGATAAAAAGTATGTGACTGAACCACAGTGACTGGGAGCTCTGAAGATGGATGCCAGTGAGTGAGCTCCTTTAACCAGCTCAGGACTAGGCAGCAGCATGCAGAAAAAACATTGAGAAGCCACAGCCCCTCATGGAACGACCCTGCCCAAGAAACCAGCACAATAAGCCAGGAACCCCGGAATCTACAGCTCAGGAGAGGGTAGGAATGCTGCCCGGAAAGCCAGGGAGGAAAGGGGAGCCTGTGTGAAGAAGAGCCCCAAAAGTCATCTTGGCTGGACCACAGAATTCACCAAATGGAATAATGTGTGAGAAAGCTGGAAGGATGAGTCAGAATCTGGCTGTGAAGGACTCAAAACACACACGGGAGTTGGCGTCGGATTCTGGAGGAAGCAAGGTTCTAGAGTTTATTGAGCAAGAGATTGTGTGTCGCCTCTGTTCCAGGCTCCATGCTGATGGATGAGCATAAAAAGAAGGGCAAAAGACAAGCTGTCCTTGAGAAGCTCATAACCTAATGGGGTAAGGGGCCCACCTGCAAACAATTGAGCAAACAGGTTTTCTACATGATAAATTGGAAATAATCAATGGAGGGAAGGCATTAGAATTGAGGGGAGTCTCGGTAAACATTTCTATTAGGAGATGAGATTTTTGCCAGGACTTGAAGGGGCCAGGGGGCAGAGAGGAAGCAGAACATTTTAGGGATGGGAGGGGGAGTGGCCCAAGAAGATGGCCAGTCTCTTTGAAGGTCAGTAGGGAAGGCAAGGCCACTGGATCACAGTATGGGGTGGGTAGGAAGTGATGTCTAGGAAAACCAGAAAGGTAGGAGGAGGCTGGAATATGAAAAGCTTTGAATGTCAAACAGGGATTTTTATTTGTTCTAGAAGTGATAGGGAGTCTCTAGAGCTGATTGTCTAGGAGGGTGAGGGACAGATCTGTGTTAAAGTGAAGGTGTTGTTAAAGGAAGGATAATTTGACAGCTGCCTAGAGCAGGGCTTCCATTCACAACCCTTTAGACAACTGGGTATATAGGTATATAAAATAGGTATCCAAATCAAACATTTACAGACAATAAATCATAATTTTGTGACCCCACAGTCAGTTACGAGACTCCCTCTGGGGTCACTGCCCACACTTTAAGAAGCTGTGACTAAAGCACAACCTGGCCTGAGAGAAGCTTGAGACAGGGAAGCTGCTTTAAGCCGCAGGCCGCTACTGAGATAGCTCAGGGATTATTGAGGGCCTGAATGAGGGCAGCCGTTGTGTAGAGGTGAAAGAGAGTTGGATATCGCCTATGGCAGTGAAACCAGGGGGATCTCACAAGTGCTTTGCTGTGTGAGGGAGAGTAAGGAGGAGAGGGGGTTAGTGTGGCTGTAAATCTGTGTGACAGGGAGGATGGGGCTGCCCTGGACAGGAGGCCAGAACGTGGGCAGAGGCTAGGTGGCCTGTATTTGGTAAATTTTGATACCATTCTGCTCTCTCCCCTCCCCTCAAACCTTGGGCTCCAAGTGAAGGGCTGTGACCATGCAGAGACCCAACTCATCCAAGCGGGGATGGGGACCGGTCCAGCAAAGCCGTGGTCACTGGATGGACTCAGTCACCTTCTTCCCTCTTCAGGGCCTCAGCCACTCATCTATTGGAGAGGGGAGGGAGGGAGGGCAGAGGGAGGAGCAATGAGTGAGAGGAATGGCTGTAAGTAGGCAAGTTTAAGTTGTCCTAGCCTCCCTGGGTTCTCCAGCACCAGTGCTGGTAGGACATAGATTCTGGGCCAGGTTCTCTCATGAAAGGGCTTGGAGTGGAGCCCCATAACCTAGTTAGTCAAGGACCAGGAACAGGACTGGCCATGTGACAACGAAGCTGCTTTGGCTGTATTAACAGCTCTGGTCTCTCGTAACCCCTTCTGCTTTGGCAACAGCAGCAGCGAAAACCACCATGTGGTTTTAGGCCATCAAACTTTCATTTGATTGCCTTCTTCTAATGCAAAGTCCTTGTTCGCTGACAGCTGAGGGGGTACATTCAATGCCGGAAGAGCTGGATCACATTAACTTTTAACATCCTTACTCTAAGAATGAAACCAGCTGGGTTGGGCCCATGGCAAGAGCAGGGGATGAGAGATGAGGGCTGACATTAGCCGGCTATGGAGCCATCAGAGATGTGTATGCCAGGAAGAGAAAATGGGCCCAGCCTGTACTGAGAGCAAGGATCCACAGGGTGATGACCAAGATCCCCCAGCCAGAACCCTCAGAAAGTGAGGGAGGCTCTTTCACATATGGGGTGGGTCTCCTAAAGTGAACTTAGGGGAGTACCATAAACAAGTCACCCAGGATAAACCGGCACATGTATAGGGGAAAATTTTCACAGTAATTGCTTTCCACTCTGTATCTCGGCCTGGTTTCACTTCCACAAGAGGAAGATGCCCCTTCCAGGATCACTTTTTTTTTTTTTAAGGTTCTTATTTTCAGAATATAGGCATGAATAATTTTTCAACATTGACCTTGCATAGCCTTGTGTTTCAGATTTTCTCCTCTTTCCCCCTACTCCCTCTCCTAGATGGCAATATATGTTATACGTGTTAAAATATATGTTAAATCCGTGTAAATATATTTACACAATTCTCTTGTTGCACAAGAAAAATCAGATCAAAAAGGAAAGAAAATGAAAATAAAATGCAAACGAACAACAAAAAGAGGGAGAATACTGTGTTGTGATCCACATTCAGTTTCTCAGTTCCTCAGTCTCTCTGAGTGCAGACGGCTCCATCACAAGATCACTGGAACAGGCCTGAATCATCTTGTTGTTGGAGCCGCGTCCGTCAGAATTGATTGTCATATAATATTGATGTTATTGTGTACAACGATCTCCTGGTTCTGCTCACTTCACTTTAAATCAGTAACTGTATCTCCAGATCACGTCTAATCTCACCACCTGCTGCTAATTCAAGCCTTGGATAGCAATGCCTCCCCCAGTCTCCTCCCTGCTCTGATTGAAGGGCTGGAGAGTGGAGTTCCTCCCAAAGCTTTCCTTTAGAGGGGGCAGAAATCAGCTTCCAAATCACTCTGCTCTCTACCTTCAGGCTTGCTTGGCTTCTGCTCCATAGGACGAGCTGTCTCCTTTGTGTTCCCCTGCCTCTTGCCAGTTTCCTCTTGTGAGTTGTCTACAGGGTTAGATTGTAAGCTCCTTGAGGGCAGGAAGTGTTTGAGGCCAGATATGAACTCCAGGCCCAGCATTATCCACTGTCACCAGCAGGTGCTTAATAAAGGTTTGTTTAATTGAATTAACCAAAAGTGAAATGGACTAATGGGTGGAGTGGACTTCCCGTCACAGGAGGGCCCCAAGGAAAGTCTGGATGAGTCTTTGCTAACTTGAAGATTACAAAGCATAAAGCATTATGGGAACAATTCTATAAATGCTCTAGGTCACTTGTAGCTCTCAGTGGTGGATATTACATGCCTAGATTGTACTCCCTGCTCGCTTCAGCCCTGCTCAGTCTGATCTTTCAAAATTCCTCTCAGTTGTCACCTCCTACAGGAAGTCTTCCCTGCTCCCCACAAACTAATTATGTCCTCCCACTGCCCGGGATTTGTATTTTTGGTATTTATTTAAAGGTGTTCAAATTGTCATCTTCCCAGCTACACTGGAAGCTTCTTGGGAGCTGACACTCAATAAATACATGTCGGTTCATTGATTTTAAGGGTAGTGGGAATTCATCTGATAAGAGGGGTGATCTAGTAGAGGTAACAATCCAGGCAGTAGCATATGGATAGATGCATAGGAGCTACTGGGTGGCCTAGCGGGATAAAGAGCCTGTTCTGAAGTTAGGAAAACCTCCAACTCCTTCTAGCTGTGTGACCCTTGGCAAATCACTTAACCTCTGTACCTCAGTTCCTTCAAGTATAAAATGGGGATAATAACAGTGCCTGCCTCCCAGGGTTAAGACCAAATGAGAAAGTAATTGCAAAGTGCTTAGCACAGCGTCTACCACTCAAAAAGTACTATATATATTATATATATCCTTGAATGACGTGTCTTCCAGTTTGGTTTAGGATGATAAGGAAAAAAAAAAACAGGAGTGAAGAACAACGTTTATTTAGCACTTTTAGATTCACAAAGTGTTTTGCATACATTATGTCATTTGATTCTCAAAAAAAAAAAAAAAATGGAAGGTGAATTTTATCATCTCCATTCTAGAGAAGAGGAAACTGAGGTGAAGAGATTAAATGGTTTTGCCTGTTGGGATCTAGCTACGTGTATGAGACAAAGACTCGAACTCAGCTCTTCCTGATTCCAAGTTCTTCAGAAAGAATTGAGTGCAAGGTTGTGAAAAGCCTTGAATGTCAGACATACTCGGGAGATCCGATAGTCACTAAAAGTGACAGAGAGCAGTGGAGTCACGTGCCCAGGTCTATTCATAAGGAGATTTGGAGAAAAGTCCCAAACTGCTTTTTTTTTTTTTTTTTTTTTTTAAATTAGGAAGTGCAGAGAAGGAAGAGATGTCTCCTGGATAACAGGAGAAGTGACTCAGGCCCGGATCTCCTGACTCCCAGGCCCAGCATCAATCATCTCCTCAGTCTCGAGGATAGGCCGGCTCCCACTCCCTGGAGTCCACCCTAGTGAATTCCGCCGTGGGGAAGGAGGGGAGAGGAGCAGCTTCTTTCCAGCGGTCTCGCGAAAGATCTTGGGCTTCCCTGCCTTCCCTCCTTCCCCACTGCTCCCCACTGCTCCCCACTGCTCCCCACCTCCCCATCGGCTCCATTAGATGGAAGAGCCGTCTCCGGGCAGACTGGGCCCCCCCGCGGGAGTCAGGAGGTTTGGGCGTTTGTCCCTGCTCCGCCACTTCCCAGCGGAAAGATCTCGCGCAAGTCTCTCCCCGCCCCGTTCCCCCCACTTCATTAAACCCGGGCGGAAACATGGGCTGGGAGTGGCCGTGATTTCACTGTGATTTCATGGAACGTCTCGCTTGACCGCCCGGAGCTGCTGGGGTGGGAGCCGCGTCGCGCCGGCCTCCCGCTGCCCCGAGCTACTTTGTATCCGTCGCGGCCCCTCCCCCGCCGGAGCGGCGGCCACATTGTATCCAGGGCAGTCGCCACCTGGGGTCCGCCTGCTGCCTGGCAGCTACAAAGTATCCACCGCATCTTTGTTGCCGCTGCGCCGGGAGGGCTCCCGTGGGACTACAGAACCTTTATTTCTGGGGGGCGGGACTTTCTACTATGAGACTACATAGTAGCCACCGCAGTGTGTGTGTGTGTGTGTGTGTGTGTGTGTGTGTGTGTGTGTGTGTGTGTGAGATTGTCTGACTCTTCCACTACACCCCCACCACACATGCCGTGGCTACACAGCATCCAAACCCGCAGCTTCGTCACAGCCAACGACTGCTAGAGGAGCTCGGGACAGGGCCTGAGGGCCAGACGCAGCGTAGTAGAGGCCGCCGCAATCACACTTAGATTTAGCTTGGAATATCCCTCTATACCCAGTTGCCTTGGGAACAGAGAAGGAACACAAGAAGCGGGCTGCGCATGCGGCTCCGAGGCTTTTTGACCCTCCCTACCACATCACCCGCCCCCTTCCTCTGGGAGCCTGGAAACTACAATTCCCACAAAGACTTGCGGCTTGCGGTTGGGGCGGAGGTTAGGACAAATACGCCCCTTCCCATTGGCTCAGAAGCTGGGAGTAGGCTATTGGCTACTGGCGCAGGGCAAAAAGGAAAACACAAGCTCGGATTGGCGAAGTCTAGGGGGTGGTCTCGGAAATAGTAGCGAAACTGGAGGGTAGACCCACGTGGAGGGTCTGGTGTGTCCAGTGGAGTCCAGGAGCGGATCCTAGGCTCGGACCCTCGGCCTGGCGGCCTCTGCTGTAGAAGGTGACATGGAAGACACTTTCAGCAGCCCAGCAGGGGCCGCTCTGCAGCGAGAGGCCGGAGTCCCGGAGCCACTGACACCCCTTACGGAGCTGGGCAGCACTTATGAGCTGGGGCGGGTGCAAGCCTTCATTCTGGAGCACGAAGCCAAGCGGGTGAATGGGGGAGGGGACGGGGAGGGAGGACGAGGGTGTAGAGGATGGGTGCAGGGAGAGGGACTGGAGGAGGGGGGGGGACTGAGGAAAGGGCTTGGGGTGGAGGGTCTGAGGGGAAGGGGAGATGTCGGGGGCTGGGGAGGAGGGGCGGCATACTCCCTCCTTCCCCTCCCCCCCCACCTCCTCTCAGAGCCGAGTGAAGCTCTGAGCAAGGCTCTCTGCTGGCTGCTCAGGTGGCCCTGCAGTTCCCAGATGAACTCCTAGGAGACAGTGTGGCTGTGGCCCGGACCTTGGAGGAGATGACAGGAGCCAAGATCTTTGTTCTGGGTGACACAGCCTATGGCAGGTGGGAGCCCGAGGGCCAGAGGGAAGCTGGGAGGTCTTCCGGGGGCCTTGCCCACCCCTCTAATTGATCCCTCTCCACAGCTGCTGTGTGGACGTCCTGGGGGCTGAGCAGGCTGAAGCCGATGCCCTGGTGCACTTTGGCCCCGCCTGCCTGAGTCCGCTTTCGGGCCCCCTGCCTGTCATCCATGTCCTTGGCCAGCGCCCGGTGGCCTTGGAGCGGTGTGCAGAGGCCTTCAGAGCCCTCCATCCTGACCCTGCAGAGCCTGTGGTGCTGCTGAGTGAGCCATCCTGTGCCCACGCCCTGGGTGAGGACTGGGGAGAGGAGGGTGGGGAGAGACCTGTGGCGGTCCCCAGAGCCAATTGTATGTGTTCTCCCTCATTAGGCCGGGAGCTCCTTAAAAAGAGGCGCGGTCTGGATTTTTCCTTGTATCTCCAGTACTTAGCATGGTCTGGCACGTAACAGGTGCTTAATAAATGTTGATTTCTTGGGGAAGAGAAGAAATCGGCTGAGACTTTATACTACCCAAGTCAGCTTGGGTCACTTACTTTGCTGCCTCAGTTTCCCCTGCTTCTAGAGCCTTAGTTTCCCCATATGTCCTTGGGATGACTGCCCAGATCATAGGACCTCAGAGTTGAAAGAACATTTGAGAAGGCCTGGAGTCCAACCTATCACCGACCACTGTGACATGGTGGCCATCCAGCATCTGTGACCTCCAGGGAGGGCAGCAGTGAGACTCAGTTCTGATTGAGGGAAGTTGTGAGTGGAGCTGTGCAGCCTCCTTCCCCTCTGATCTTGGAGGCCCATTTAATCCTCTCTCCTCTCCCACTGAGCCTCCCTGGGTCCCAATCCAATGTGCTCTCCAGGCCAGACCTGGCATGGCTACTCTCCGCCGTATCTTCTCCACCCAACCAGTCCCACAAACTGACCATGTATATTCTTCCTTCAGAAGCCTTAGCTGTTCTTCTTCGTGCCCAGTACGAGGACATCGTGGTCTCCTACCCGGCTCTGCCTGCTGCTGCCCTGGGCTGGGAGCACCCACCCTTGGAGCGTTTTGGCCGCTTTTTCCCACTGGGCCCCGGGCGGCAGCTGGAGGACTATGGGGCCTTTTATGTGGGGGGCTCTGAGAATGCAGACAGCGGCGGGAGTGAGGTGACCCCAGACTTGCTCCAGCTGCTCCTGGGCTGGGCCCCCAGCCGCCCCTTCTCTTCTTGCCTGCCAGACTCCGGACGGGCCCAAGCCGAGGGCCCCCGGGCAGTCCGAGCCAGAGCACGGAGCCATTATCTGGTGGAACGGGCACGGGATGCCCAAGTGGTAGGACTGCTGGCAGGTGCTCCGGGGGGGGCAGGGCACCGAGAGGCTCTGGCCCACCTTCGGAAACTGGTGCAGGCTGCTGGCAAGCGGGCCTATGTCCTGTCTTTGGGCCGGCCCAGTCCTGCCAAGCTGGCCAACTTCCCAGAGGTGGACGTCTTTGTGCTCCTGGCCTGCCCCTGGAGGACCCTTGACCGACCCCAGAGTGGTGCCAGCAGAGGCTTGTTCCGGCCGATGCTCACCCCCTATGAGCTGGAAGCTGCCTGCAACCCGGCTCGTGGCCTGCTGGGGCTGGGGTCCTACCTGACTCACTATTCTGACCTGCTGCCAGGTAAGGCCGGCTTCCTTTCCTGTCCCTTAGCCCTAAAACTTTGCTCCAGCGGGGAGGGGAAGAGAAGGCAAGGGCCCATCCCTGCTCTCCCTCCGCTGTCCCTCCAGGCTCCCCCTTCCATGTGCCAGTCCCACCCCCGGAGTCTGAGCTATGGGATGCGCCTGACGTGTCGCTCATCACTGGAGAGCTGCGCCCCCCGCAGGCCTCGGCCCCAGCCCACGCCCCCGACGGCCTAGAGGCCTCAGCCCTGAGCCAGCGACCCCGGTTTGAGCTCGCTGAGAGCAGTCCAGCAGGTCAGTGTGTCCGCCCCTGCTCCCCTGGCCCCTCTGGGATGCTCACCTGCTGGGAGGTGGGGGCCGAGGCCCCTGGCTGACTCTCTCCCTTGGCCCCTCCAGCTTCCTTCCTGGCTTCCCGAACTTGGCGGGGTTTGGAACCTCAGCTGGGCCAGACGGCACCGATGCAGGCGGTAGCTGGGAGACGAGGTGTGCCCATTGCCTATGAGGATGAGCCCGGCAGCTGAGGAGCCTCGGGGCCAAGTGGGACTCCGAGAAGAGACCCTGGCACTCCTCGAAAGAGCGGATCCCGGGACTGCCCAAGGTGCCAGCAGCCAGTCTGGCAGAAGGAAGCAGGCTAGCACCGAGCTGGCCTGCCTGCTCTCTGCCCCCCTCTATTGATGACTGAACGCAAGGGGAGGAAGGAACAAGCATTTATTGTGTGTGGGGCACTGGGTGGCTCCTGTGTGATCCTCACAATAACCCTGAGAGCTACGGGCTATTGTTATCCTCGTTTTACAGATGAGGAAACTGAGACAGGCAGCAGTGAAGTGACTTGCCCAGAATCACACAGCTAGTAAGTGTCTGAGGTCAGCTATGAACTCTGGTTTTCTGACTCCTGACTAACAGAGTCCAAGATTAAGGTGACCCCCAAACTGAACACTGTCCCTTTGGCTGCTGTTGTCTCATGTGATTGTCCTCTTGGTGTCCCAGAGCATTGATTAGACACCTACTATATAACTCTCTGTCAGGCCCTATGCCAAATGCTTAAAGAATGGAAACACCAGGGAACCCTGCCCACAGTGGGCTCTCTGTCTGGCGGAGAGATAGACACCATGTAAAAAAGCTAAGGGGATTTGGGGGCATCCAGGCCTCCCTGCCCTTCCCACCAGGCCTGGAAGAGCCT